>NC_053395.1:232399446-232742779 GCF_905171765.1 Bufo bufo
GTAGTAGTATACTGTCCTCTTCAGTGTAAATTACTTTACACAGTTTAGTGTCATCTGCGAAAATTGATACTTTACTATGCAAGCCTTCTACAAGATCATTAATAAATATATTGAAGAGAATAGGGCCCAATACTGACCCCTGAGGTACCCCACTAGTGACAGTGACCCAATCTGAATGTGTACCGTTAATAACCACCCTCTGTTTTCTATCACTCAGCCAGTTACTTACCCACATACAGATGTTTTCTCCCAGTCCGAGCATTCTCATTTTATATACTAACCTTTTATGCGGTACAGTGTCAAATGCTTTGGAGAAGTCCAGATATACGACATCCATTGATTCGCCGCTGTCAAGTCTAGAACTTACCTCCTCATAGAAACTGATTAAATTAGTTTGACATGACCGATCCCTCACGAAGCCATGCTGATATGGCGTTATTTTCTTATTTCCGTTGAGATGCTCTAATATAGCATCTCTCAGAAAACCTTCAAACAGTTTACCCACAACAGATGTTAAACTTACCGGCCTATAGTTTTCCAGGCTCTGTTTTTGGCCCCTTTTTGAATATTGGCACCACATATGCCAAGCGCCAATCCTGTGGGACATTCCCTGTCAGTATAGAGTCTTCAAATATCAGAAATAAGGGTCTGGCTATGACATTACTTAATTCCTTTAGGATACGGGGGTGTATGCCATCCGGTCCTGGCGATTTGTCTATTTTAATCTTTTTAAGCCGCTGATGTACTTCTTCCTGGGTCAGACAGGACACTTTTAATGGGGAATTTATTTTTGCATTCTGCATGTCATCTGACAATTTATTTTCCTCAGTGAATACATTGGAGAAAAAAATATTTAACAGCTTTGCTTTCTCCTCGTCGCTCTCTGCGACTCCCCCCTCATTACTCTTTAAAGGGCCAACACCTTCAGCTTTATACTTTTTAACATTTATATAATTGAAGAACATTTTAGGGTTGGTTTTACTCTCTTTGGCAATTAATCTCTCGGTCTCTAGTTTGGCCGCTTTTATTTGTTTTTTACATGTTCTATTTTTTTTCCTTATAGTTTTTCAGTGCTTCCGTGTCACCCTCCTGTTTTAGTGTTTTATATGCTTTCTTTTTGTCATTTATTGCTTTCTTTACAGTTCTATTTATCCACATTGGTTTCTTTTTGTTCCTTAACCTTTTATTACCATACGGTATGTACCTCTGACAATGAGTTTTTAGGATGTTTTTAAAGATATCCCATTTTGTGTCTGTATTTGTGAGGACTTTGTCCCAGTTAGTTTGGCCTATGGCCTCTCTTAGTTGGCTAAATTTAGCTTTTTTGAAGTTTGGTATTTTTGTTCCCCCCTGTAGAAACGCTCTTTTGAATGATAATTGGAAGGTTATTACTTTATGGTCACTATTTCCCAGGTGTCCCCCGACCTGCACGTCTGTTGTTCTGTCAGGTCTATTGGTTAATACTAAGTCCAGTATGGCCGTCCCTCTAGTCGGGTCCTGAACCAGTTGGGAGAGGTAATTGTCTTTGGTTATAGCCACGAACCTGTTTCCCTTATGAGATATACAAGTTTCAGTTTCCCAGTCTATATCTGGGTAGTTGAAGTCCCCCATAATAACCACCTCATTATGATTTGCCGCCTCGTCTATCTCGTTTAGTAGTAGATTTTCTGTGGACTCTGGTATATTAGGTGGTTTATAGTAAACTCCTATTAGTAATTTATTGTTGTTTTTAGCTCCAAGTATCTCTACCCATAGTGACTCCACATGTTCATGTCCCTCACTTATATCTTCTCGGACTGTGGGCTTTAGACAGGACTTTATATAAAGGCAGACCCCTCCCCCTCTCCGGTTTTGACGATCCTTTCTAAACAGACTGTAACCTTGTACATTAACTGCCCAGTCATAGCTATCATCCAGCCATGTCTCAGTTATTCCCACTATGTCATAGTCCTCCTCACACATTACTAATTCCAGTTCACCAGTTTTATTAGTCAGGCTTCTGGCATTAGTATACATACATTTGAGAGGTTTATGTATATTTTTTACCCTACACCTTTCCTTCTGAATTGCTCTAGTCCCTCCTTCCATTCCTCCCCCGTCCCTACGATAGAGCCTGTTGCCGATAGAAAAATCGGCCCAGTTCTCCAGGAACCCAAACCCCTCCATCCTACACCAGTTCTTGAGCCACTTGTTAATCTCCCTAATCTCCCATTGCCTTTCTTGTGTGGCTCGTGGTACAGGCAGTATTTCGGAAAATACTACCTTAGAGGTCCTTGCCCTCAGCTTTTGACCTAAATCCCTGAAATCATTTTTAAGGACTCTCCACCTACCTCTAACTTTGTCATTGGTTCCAATATGGACCATGACCGCTGGATCGTCTCCAGCCCCTCCCAGTAATCTGTCAACCCGATCCGCGATGTGTCGAACTCTAGCGCCAGGAAGACAGCACACTGTTCGGCGATCACGGTCTTTGTGACAGATTTCCCTATCTGTTCCCCTAATAATGGAGTCTCCCACTACCAGCACCTGTCTGGCCTGCCCTGCTCTCCTGGTTCCCTGCTTACTGGAGCTGACATTCCCCTGACTGGCAGAGGAAGTGTCTGGCTGCAGCAGTGCCGTCCCCGGACTGACATCCCCCTCATCTGCCAAACGTGCAAACTTGTTGGGGTGTGTCAGATCAGGGCTAGCCTCCCTGGCACTCTTCCCTCTACCCCGCTTTCTAACTTTTACCCAGCTAGCTACCTCACTTTCCTCAGCCTCCTCTCTGTCACCCTCCCCCTCATCTACCCCAAAGAGTGCTTGCTCGGTGAGAAGCAAACTCTTTTGCAAATTATCAATGCCTCTCAGTGTTGCAACTTGCCCATTTAGAGACTCGATCTGCGATTCCAAACGGGTAATTTGCTCACATCTAGAACAAAGATATACACCCTTGAACGGCTGTTCCAGGACTGCATTCATCATGCAAGATGTGCACTGGACTGCGTTGTAAATTGTGCAACACATACTAAATGGGGATTACAACAGTAAAAAAGTAAAACAGTATAAATGATTTAGATTTAAACCCTGTCTGCTGTAGTTGAAGGACTACCTAGGATTAAGCCAACAACACACAAGGAAATTATATCCAACCTTAGTTTCCAAACTCCTTTTCTTAAACTCCTTATTTTTTAACTGCACTTAATAAGAAGCCACTTAGTAGAGCAAGCCTCAGAAAGAGCAGGCTCTGAAGAGTATAAGTGGCTCAATTTATAGCACCTGGTTGCCCCAGGCACTCGCCTTAATTAAGCAGAGAAAAAAAAAAAACGATTTTAAATGCAAGTACAAAAATACAAACACTTAACTTTCAATGATCTCTGCTGCAATCCACACTCAGCCACCTGCAATCACTCCCACAAAACCACACACAGCTCTAGAACTCCTTATTTTTTAACTCCACTTAATAAGAAGCCACTTAGTAGAGCAAGCCTCAGAAAGAGCAGGCTCTGAAGAGTATAAGTGGCTCAATTTATAGCACCTGGTTGCCCCAGGCACTCGCCTTAATTAAGCAGAGAAAAAAAAAAAAAAAAAAAACGATTTTAAATGCAAGTACAAAAATACAAACACTTAACTTTCAATGATCTCTGCTGCAATCCACACTCAGCCACCTGCAATCACTCCCACAAAACCACACACAGCTCTAGAACTCCTTATTTTTTAACTCCACTTAATAAGAAGCCACTTAGTAGAGCAAGCCTCAGAAAGAGCAGGCTCTGAAGAGTATAAGTGGCTCAATTTATAGCACCTGGTTGCCCCAGGCACTCGCCTTAATTAAGCAGAGGAAAAAAAAAAAAAAAAAACGATTTTAAATGCAAGTACAAAAATACAAACACTTAACTTTCAATGATCTCTGCTGCAATCCACACTCAGCCACCTGCAATCACTCCCACAAAACCACACACAGCTCTAGAACTCCTTATTTTTTAACTCCACTTAATAAGAAGCCACTTAGTAGAGCAAGCCTCAGAAAGAGCAGGCTCTGAAGAGTATAAGTGGCTCAATTTATAGCACCTGGTTGCCCCAGGCACTCGCCTTAATTAAGCAGAGAAAAAAAAAAAAGATTTTAAATGCAAGTACAAAAATACAAACACTTAACTTTCAATGATCTCTGCTGCAATCCACACTCAGCCACCTGCAATCACTCCCACAAAACCACACACAGCTCTAGAACTCCTTATTTTTTAACTCCACTTAATAAGAAGCCACTTAGTAGAGCAAGCCTCAGAAAGAGCAGGCTCTGAAGAGTATAAGTGGCTCAATTTATAGCACCTGGTTGCCCCAGGCACTCGCCTTAATTAAGCAGAGAAAAAAAAAAAAAAACGATTTTAAATGGAAGTACAAAAATACAAACACTTAACTTTCAATGATCTCTGCTGCAATCCACACTCAGCCACCTGCAATCACTCCCACAAAACCACACACAGCTCTAGAACTCCTTATTTTTTAACTCCACTTAATAAGAAGCCACTTAGTAGAGCAAGCCTCAGAAAGAGCAGGCTCTGAAGAGTATAAGTGGCTCAATTTATAGCACCTGGTTGCCCCAGGCACTCGCCTTAATTAAGCAGAGAAGAAAAAAAAAAAAACGATTTTAAATGCAAGTACAAAAATACAAACATTTAACTTTCAATGATCTCTGCTGCAATCCACACTCAGCCACCTGCAATCACTCCCACAAAACCACACACAGCTCTAGAACTCCTTATTTTTTAACTCCACTTAATAAGAAGCCACTTAGTAGAGCAAGCCTCAGAAAGAGCAGGCTCTGAAGAGTATAAGTGGCTCAATTTATAGCACCTGGTTGCCCCAGGCACTCGCCTTAATTAAGCAGAGAAAAAAAAACAAAAAACGATTTTAAATGCAAGTACAAAAATACAAACACTTAACTTTCAATGATCTCTGCTGCAATCCACACTCAGCCACCTGCAATCACTCCCACAAAACCACACACAGCTCTAGAACTCCTTATTTTTTAACTCCACTTAATAAGAAGCCACTTAGTAGAGCAAGCCTCAGAAAGAGCAGGCTCTGAAGAGTATAAGTGGCTCAATTTATAGCACCCGGTTGCCCCCGGCACTCGCCTTAATTAAGCAGAGAAAAAAAAAAAAAAAACGATTTTAAATGCAAGTACAAAAATACAAACACTTAACTTTCAATGATCTCTGCTGCAATCCACACTCAGCCACCTGCAATCACTCCCACAAAACCACACACAGCTCTAGAACTCCTTATTTTTTAACTCCACTTAATAAGAAGCCACTTAGTAGAGCAAGCCTCAGAAAGAGCAGGCTCTGAAGAGTATAAGTGGCTCAATTTATAGCACCTGGTTGCCCCAGGCACTCGCCTTAATTAAGCAGAGAAAAAAAAAAAAAAAACGATTTTAAATGCAAGTACAAAAATACAAACACTTAACTTTCAATGATCTCTGCTGCAATCCACACTCAGCCACCTGCAATCACTCCCACAAAACCACACACAGCTCTAGAACTCCTTATTTTTTAACTCCACTTAATAAGAAGCCACTTAGTAGAGCAAGCCTCAGAAAGAGCAGGCTCTGAAGAGTATAAGTGGCTCAATTTATAGCACCTGGTTGCCCCAGGCACTCGCCTTAATTAAGCAGAGAAAAAAAAAAAAAAAGATTTTAAATGCAAGTACAAAAATACAAACACTTAACTTTCAATGATCTCTGCTGCAATCCACACTCAGCCACCTGCAATCACTCCCACAAAACCACACACAGCTCTAGAACTCCTTATTTTTTAACTCAACTTAATAAGAAGCCACTTAGTAGAGCAAGCCTCAGAAAGAGCAGGCTCTGAAGAGTATAAGTGGCTCAATTTATAGCACCTGGTTGCCCCAGGCACTCGCCTTAATTAAGCAGAGAAAAAAAAAAAAAACGATTTTAAATGCAAGTACAAAAATACAAACACTTAACTTTCAATGATCTCTGCTGCAATCCACACTCAGCCACCTGCAATCACTCCCACAAAACAACACACAGCTCTAGAACTCCTTATTTTTTAACTCCACTTAATAAGAAGCCACTTAGTAGAGCAAGCCTCAGAAAGAGCAGGCTCTGAAGAGTATAAGTGGCTCAATTTATAGCACCTGGTTGCCCCAGGCACTCGCCTTAATTAAGCAGAGAAGAAAAAAAAAAAAAACGATTTTAAATGCAAGTACAAAAATACAAACACTTAACTTTCAATGATCTCTGCTGCAATCCACACTCAGCCACCTGCAATCACTCCCACAAAACCACACACAGCTCTAGAACTCCTTATTTTTTAACTCCACTTAATAAGAAGCCACTTAGTAGAGCAAGCCTCAGAAAGAGCAGGCTCTGAAGAGTATAAGTGGCTCAATTTATAGCACCTGGTTGCCCCAGGCACTCGCCTTAATTAAGCAGAGAAAAAAAAAAAAAAAAACGATTTTAAATGCAAGTACAAAAATACAAACACTTAACTTTCAATGATCTCTGCTGCAATCCACACTCAGCCACCTGCAATCACTCCCACAAAACCACACACAGCTCTAGAACTCCTTATTTTTTAACTCCACTTAATAAGAAGCCACTTAGTAGAGCAAGCCTCAGAAAGAGCAGGCTCTGAAGAGTATAAGTGGCTCAATTTATAGCCAATAGAGTCATACTATGTATGTAACTGAACACCAGGTGGAGCCATACTATGTAAGTAAGTGAACACCAGTTGGAGCAATACTATGTAAGTAACTGATCACCAGGTGAAGCCATACTATGTAAGTAACTGAACACCAGGTGGTGCAATACTATGTAAGTAAGTGAACACCAGGTGGAGCCATACTATGTCAGTAACTGATCACCAGGTGAAGCCATACAATGTAAGTAACTGAACAGCAGATAGAGCCATACTATGTAAGTAAATGAACACCAGGAGGAGCCATACTATGTAAGTGACTGATCACCAGGTGGAGCCATACTATGTAAGTAAGTGAACACCAGGTGGAGCAATACTATGTAAGTGACTGAACACCAGGTGGAACTATACTATGTAAGTAATTGAACACCAGGTGGAGCCATACTATGTAAGTAACTGAACACCAGATGGAGCCATACTATGTAAGTAACTGAACAGGAGATGGAGCCATACTATGTAAGTAACTGAACACCAGGTGGAGCCATACTATATAAGTAAGTGAACATCAGGTGGAGCCATATTTTATAAGTAAGTTAAAACCAGGTGGAGCCATACTATGTAAGTAATTGATCACCAGGTGAAGCCATGCTATGTGTGTAACAGAACAGCAGATAGAGCCATACTATGTAAGTAACTGAACACTAGGTGGAGCCATACTATGTAAGTAACTGATCACCAGGTGGAGCCATATTATGTAAGTAACTGAACAACAGGTGGAGCCATACTATGTAAGTACCTGAACACCAGGTGGAGCTATTCTATGTAAGTAACTGAACAGCAAATGGAGCCATACTATGTAAGTCACTGAACACCAGGTGGAGCCATACTATGTAAGTAACTGATCACCAGGTGGAGCCATACTATGTAAGTAACTGAACACCAGGTGGAGCCATACTATGTAAGTAACTGAACACCAGGTGGAGCCATAGTATGTAAGTAACTGAAAACCAGGGGTAGCCATACTATGTAAGTAACTGATCACCAGGTGGAGCCATACTATGTAAGTAAGTGAACACCAGTTGGAGCCATACTATGTCAGTAACTGATCACTAAGTGAAGCCACACTATGAGAGTAACTGAACAGCAGATGGAGCCATACTATGTAAGTAAATGAACACCAGGGGGAGCCATACTATGTAAGTAACTGATCACCAGGTGGAGCCATACTATGAAAGTAACTGAACACCAGGTGGAGCCATACTATGTAAGTAAGTGAACACCAGGTGGAGCCATACTATGTAAGTGACTGAAAACCAGGTGGAGCCATACTATGTAAGTAACTGAACAGGAGATGGAGCAATACAATGTAAGTAACTGAACACCAGGTGGAGCCATACTATATAAGTTAGTGAACACCAGATGGAGCCATACTATATAAGTAAGTGAACACCAGGTGGAGCCATACTATGTAAGTAACTGATCACCAGGTGTAGCCATGCTATGTAAGTGACAGAACAGCAGATGGAGCCATACTATGTAAGTAACTGAACACCAGGTGGAGCTATACTATGTAAGTAACTGATCACCAGGTGGAGCCATACTATGTAAGTAACTGAACACCAGGTGGAGCCATACTATGTAAGTAACTGAACAGCAGATGGAGCCATTCTATGAAACTAACTGAACACCAGGTGGAGCCATACTATGCAAATAAGTAAAACCAGGTGGAGCCATACTATGTAAGTAATTGAACACCATGTGGTGCCAAACTATTTAAGTACCTGAACAGCAGATGGAGCCATACTATGTAAATAAGTGAACACCAGGTGGAGCCATACTATGTAAGTAAGTGAACACCAGGTGGAGCCATACTATGTAAGTAACTGAACAGCAGATGGAGCCATTCTATGTAACTAACTGAACACCAGGTGGAGCCATACTATGCAACTAAGTAAAACCAGGTGGAGCCATACTATGTAAGTAAGTGAACACCAGGTGGAGCCATACTATGTAAGTAAGAGAACACCAGGTGGAGCCATACTATGTAAGTAACTGATCACCAGGTGGAGCCATACTATGTAAGTAACTGAACATCAGATGTAGCCATACTATGTAAGTAAGTGAACACCAGGTGGAGCCATACTATGTAAGTAACTGAAAACCAGTGGGAGCCATACTATGTAAGTAACTGAACACCAGGTGGAGCCATACTATGTAAGTAACTGAAAACCAGGTGGAGCCATACTATGTAAGTAAGTGAACACCAGGTGGAGCCATACTATGTAAGTAATTGAACACCAGGAGGAGCAATACTATGTAAGTAACTAATCACTAGGTGAAACCATACTATGTAAGTAACTGATCACCAGGTGGAGCCATACTATGTAAGTAACTGAACACCATGTGGTGCCATACATGTAAGTACCTGAACAGCAGATGGAGCCATACTATGTACGTAAGTGAACACCAGGTGGAGCCATACTATGTAAGTAAGTGAACACCAGATGGAGCCATACTATGTAAGTAACTGATCACCAGGTGGAGCCATACTATGTAAGTAACTGAACACCAGGTGGAGCCATACTATGTAAGTAACTGAACAGCAGATGGAGCCATACTATGTTAGTAATTGAACACCAGGTGGAGCCATACTATGTAAGTAAATGAACACCAGGTGGAGCCATACTATGTAAGTAACTGATCACCAGGTGAAGCCATACTATGTAAGTAACTGAAAAGCAGATGGAGCTATTCTATGTAAGTAAGTGAACACCAGGTGGAGCCAATCTATGTAAGTAACTTAACACCAGGTGGAGCCATACTATGTAAGTAACTGAACACCAAATGGTGCCATACTATGTAAGTAACTGAACACCAGGGGGTGCCATACTATGTAAATAACTGTACCCTAGGTGGAGCCATACTATGTAACTAACTGACCACCAGGTGGAGCCATACTATGTAAGTAACTGATCACCAGGTGGAGCTATACCATGTATGTAACTGATCACCAGGTGGAGCTATACTGTGTAAGTTACTGAACACCAGGTGTAGCCATACTATATAAATAACTGAACACCAGGTGGAGCCATACTATGTAAGTAACTGAACATCAGGAGGAGCCATGGTATGTAAGTTACTGATCACCAGGTGGAGCCATACTATGTAAGTAAGTGAACACAAGGTGGAGCCATACTATGTAAGTAAGTGAACACCAGGTGGAGTCATACTATGTAAGTAAGTGAACACTAGGTGGAGCCATACTATGTAAGTAACTGAACAGCAGATAGAGCCATACTATGTAAGTAACTGAACACCAGGTGGAGCCATACTATGTAAGTAAGTGAACACCAGGTGGAGCAATACTATGTAAGTAACTGATCACCAGGTGAAGCCATACAATGTAAGTAACTGAACACCAGGTGGTGCCATACTATGTAAGTAAGTGAACACCAGGTGGAGCCATACTATGTCAGTAACTGATCACCAGGTGAAGCCATACTATGTAAGTAACTGAACAGCAGATAGAGCCATACTATGTAAGTAAATGAACACCAGGAGGAGCCATACTATGTAAGTGACTGAACACCAGGTGGAACTATACTATGTAAGTAAGTGAACACCAGGTGGAGCCATACTATGTAAGTAACTGAACACCAGTTGGAGCCATACTATGTAAGTAACTGAACATGAGATGGAGCCATACTATGTAAGTAACTGAACACCAGGTGGAGCCATACTTTGTAACTAACTGACCACCAGGTGGAGCCATATTTTAAAAGTAAGTAAAAACCAGGTGGAGCCATACTATGTAAGTAATTGATCACCAGGTGAAGCCATGCTATGTGTGTAACAGAACAGCAGATGGAGCCATACTATGTAAGTAACTGAACACTAGGTGGAGCCATACTATGTAAGTAACTGATCACCAGGTGGAGCCATATTATGTAAGTAACTGAACACCAGGTGGAGCTATACTATTTAAGTTACTGAACACCAGGTGGAGCCATACTATGTAAGTAACTGAACAGCAAATGGAGCCATACTATGTAAGTAACTGAACACCAGGTGGAGCCATACTATGTAAGTACCTGAACATCAGATGGAGCCATAATATGTAAGTAACTAAACACCAGGTGGAGCCATACTATGTAGGTAACTGACCACCAGGTGGAGCCATACTATGTAAGTAAGGCTACTTTCACACTAGCGTTCTGCTGTCCGCTCGTGAGCTCCGTTTGAAGGGGCTCACGAGCGGAGCAGAACGCTTCCGTCCAGCCCTGATGCAGTTTGAATGGATGCGGATCCGCTCAGACTACATCAGTCTGGCGGCGTTCAGCCTCCGCTCGCCTCCGCACGGCCAGGCGAACAGCTGAACGCTGCTTGCAGCGTTCGGGTGTCCGCCTGGCCGTGCGGAGGCGAGCGGATCCGTCCACACTTACAATGTAAGTCAATGGGGACGGATCCGCTTGAAGATGACACAATATGGCTCAATCTTCAAGCGGATCCGTTCCCCATTGACTTTCAATGTAAAGTCTGAACGGATCCGCTCAGACAACTTTCACACTTAGAAAATTTTCTAAGTTTTAATGCAGACGGATCCGTTCTGAACGGATGCGAACGTCTGCATTATCGGAGCGGATCCGTCTGATGAAACATCAGACGGATCCGCTCCGAACGCTAGTGTGAAAGTAGCCTAACTGATCACCAGGTGGAGCAATGCTATGTAAGTAACTGAACACCAGGTGGAGCTATACTATTTAAGTTACTGAACACCAGGTGGAGCCATACTATGTAAGTAACTGAACAGCAAATGGAGCCATACTATGTAAGTCACTGAACACCAGGTGGAGCCATACTATGTAAGTAACTGAACACCAGGTGGAGCCATACTATGTAAGTAACTGAACAGCAGGTGGAGCCATACTATGTAAGTAACTGAAAACCAGGGGTAGCCATACTATGTAAGTAACTGATCACCAGGTGGAGCCATACTATGTAAGTAAGTGAACACCAGGTGGAGCCATACTATGTAAGTAACTGAACACCAGTTGGAGCCATACTATGTAAGTAACTGAACAGAAGATGGAGCCATACTATGAAAGTAACTGAACACCAGGTGGAGCCATATTATGTAAGTAACTGAACACCAGGTGGAGCTATACTATGTAAGTAACTGATCAGCAGGTGGAGCCATACTATGTAAGTAACTGAACACCAGGTGGAGTTATACTATGTAAGTAACTGATCACCAGTGGGAGCCATACTATGTAAGTGACTGAACACCAGGTGGAGCCATACTATGTAAGTAACTGAAAATCAAGTGGAGCCATACTATGTAAGTAAGTGAACACCAGGTGGAGCCATACTAGGTCAGTAACTGATTACCAGGTGAAGCCATACTATGTAAGTAACTGATCACCAGGTGGAGCCATACTATGTAAGTAACTGAACACCATGTGGTGCCATACTATGTAAGTACCTGAACAGCAGATGGAGCCATACTATGTAAGTGAGTGAACACCAGGTGGAGCCATACTATGTAAGTAATTGAACACCAGATGGAGCCATACTATATAAGTAACTGATCACCAGGTGGAGCCATACTATGTAAGTAACTGAACACCA
Organism: Bufo bufo; assembly: GCF_905171765.1. NCBI lineage: Eukaryota > Metazoa > Chordata > Amphibia > Anura > Bufonidae > Bufo > Bufo bufo. The sequence goes on from NC_053395.1 coordinate 232,411,719, forward strand.
GATGGAGCCATTCTATGTAAGTAACTGAACATCAGGAGGAGCCATACTATGTAAGTAACTGATCACCAGGTGGAGCCATACTATGTAAGTAAGTGAACACAAGGTGGAGCCATACTATGTAAGTAAGTGAACACCAGGTGGACCCATACTATGTAAGTAACTGAACACCAGGTGGAGCCATACTATGTAAGTAACTGAACACCAGGTGGTGCAGAACTATGTAAGTAACTGAACACCAGGGGGAGCCATACTATGTAAGTAACTGAACACCAGGTGGAGCCATACTTTGTAACTAACTGACCACCAGGTGGAGCCATACTATGTAAGTAACGGATCACAAGGTGGAGCTATACTATGTATGTAACTGAACACCAGGTGGAGCTATACTATGTAAGTTACTGAACACCAGGTGTAGCCATACTATGTAAGTAACTGAACACCAGGTGGAGCCATACTATGCAAGTAACTGAAAACCAGGGGTAGCCATACTATGTAAGTAACTGATCATCAGGTGAAGCCACACTATGTAAGTAACTGAACATCAGGTGGAGCGATACTATGTAAGTAACTGAACACCAGGTGTTGCTATACTATGTAAGTAAGTGAACACCTTGTGGAGCCATACTATGTAAGTAAGTGAACACCAGGTGGAGCCATACTATGTAAGTAAGTGAACAGCAGATGGAGCCATACTATGTAAGTAAGTGAACACCAGGTGGAGCCATACTATGTAAGTAACTGAACATCAGGTGGAGCGATACTATGTAAGTAACTGAACACCAGGTGTTGCCATACTATGTAAGTAAGTGAACACCAGGTGGAGCCATACTATGTAAGTAACTGAACACCAGATAAAGCCATACTATGTAAGTAACTGAACAGCAGATAGAGCCATACTATGTAAGTAATTGATCACCAGGTGAAGCCATGCTATGTGTGTAACAGAACTGCAGATGGAGCCATACTATGTAAGTAACTGAATACTAGGTGGAGCCATACTATGTAAGTAACTGATCACCAGGTGGAGCCATATTATGTAATTAACTGAACACCAGGTGGTGCCATACTATGTAAGTAACTGAACACCAGGTGGAGCTATTCTATGTAAGTAACTGAACACCAAGTGGAGCCATACTATGTAAGTAAGTGAACACTAGGTGGAGCCATACTATGTAAGTAACTGAACAGCAGATGGAGCCATACTTTGTAAGTAACTGAACAGCAGATAGAGCCATACTATGTAAGTAAGTGAACATCAGATGGAGCCATACTATGTAAGTAACTGAACAGCAGATAGAGCCATACTATGTAAGTAAGTGAACACCAGGTGGAGCCATACTATGTAAGTAACTGAACACCAGATAAAGCCATACTATGTAAGTAACTGAACAGCAGATAGAGCCATACTATGTAAGTAAGTGAACACCAGGTGGAGCCATACTATGTAAGTAACTGAACACCAGATAAAGCCATACTATGTAAGTAACTGAACAGCAGATAGAGCCATACTATGTAAGTAAGTGAACATCAGGTGGAGCCATACTATGTAAGTAAGTGAATACCAGGTGGAGCCATACTATGTGTGTAACAGAACAGCAGATGGAGCCATACTTATGTAAGTAACTGAACACTAGGTGGAGTAACACTAGGTGGAGTAACTGAACACTATGTAAGTAAGTGAACAGCAGGTGGAGCCATACTATGTAAGTAACTGAACACCAGTTGGAGCCATACTATGTAAGTAACTGAACAGGAGATGGAGCCATACTATGTAAGTAACTGAACACCAGGTGGAGCCATTCTATATAAGTAAGTGAACACCAGGTGGAGCCATATTTTATAAGTAAGTAAAAACCAGGTGGAGCCATACTATGTAAGTACCTGAACAGCAGATGGAGCCATAATATGTAAGTAACTAAACACCAGGTGGAGCCGTACTATGTAAATAAGTGAACACCAGGTGGAGCCATACTATGTAAGTAAGTGAACACCAGGTGGAGCCATACTATGTAAGTAAGTGAACACCAGGTGGAGCCATACTATGTAAGTAAATGAACACCAGGTGGAGCCATACTATGTAAGTAACTGATCACCAGGTGAAACCATACTATGTAAGTAAATGAACACCAGGTGGAGCCATACTATGTAAGTAACTGATTACCAGGTGAAACCATACTATGTAAGTAAATGAACACCAGGTGGAGCCATACTATGTAAGTAACTTATCACCTTATGGAGCCATACTATGTAAGTAACTGAACACTAGGTGTTGCCATACTATGTAAGTACCTGAACAGCAGATGGAGCCATACTATGTAGGTAAGTGAACACCAGGTGGAGCCATACTATGTAAGTAAGTGAACACCAGGTGGAGCCATACTATGTAAGTAACTGATCACCATGTGAAGCCATACTATGTAAGTAACTGAACAGCAGATGGAGCTATACTATGTACAGTACAGACCAAAAGTTTGGACACACCTTCTCATTCAAAGAGTTTTCTTTATTTTCATGACTATGAAAATTGTAGATTCACACTGAAGCCTTAAACACTGTGAATTAACACATGTGGAATTATATACATAACAAACAAGTGTGAAACAACTGAAAATATGTCATATTCTAGGTTCTTCAAAGTAGCCACCTTTTGCTTTGATTACTGCTTTGCTCACTCTTGGCATTCTCTTGATGAGCTTCAAGAGGTAGTCCCCTGAAATGGTTTTCACTTTATAGGTGTGCCCTGTCAGGTTTAATAAGTGGGATTTCTTGCCTTATAAATGGGGTATGGACCATCAGTTGCGTTGAGGAGAAGTCAGGTGGATACACAGCTGATAGTCCTACTGAATAGACTGTTAGAATTTGTATTATGGCAAGAAAAATGCAGCTAAGTAAAAGAAAAAGGAGTGGCCATCATTACTTTAAGAAATGAAGGTCAGTCAGTCAGCCGAAAAATTGGGAAAACTTTGAAAGTAAGGGCTATTTGACCATGAAGGAGAGTTATGGGGTGCTGCGCCAGATGACCTGGCCTCCACAGTCACCGGACCTGAACCCAATATAGATGGTTTGGGGTGAGCTGGACCGCAGAGTGAAGGCAAAACGGCCAACAAGTGCTAAGCATCTCTGGGAACTCCTTCAAGACTGTTGGAAAACCATTTCAGGGGACTACCTCTTGAAGCTCATCAAGAGAATGCCAAGAGTGTGCAAAGCATTAATCAAAGAAAAAGGTGGCTACTTTGAAGAACCTAGAATATGAAATATTTTCTGTTGTTTCACACTTGTTTGTTATGTATATAATTCCACATGTGTTAATTCATAGCTTTGATGCCTCCTTAGTCATGTAAATAAAGAAAACTCTTTGAATGAGAAGGTGTGTCCAAACTTTTGGTCTGTACTGTAAGTAACTGAACACCAGGGGGAGCCATACTATGTAAGTAACTGAACACCAGGTGGAGCCATAATATGTAAGTAACTGAACACCAGGTGGAGCCATAATATGTAAGTCAATGAACACTAGAGGGCGCCATACTCTGGATTTGACGCTGAGCACTGACAGGCTGACCTTCCACCCCTGTAACTTCTACAGCAATGCTGGTAGCACTCATACAACCTATGTATATGACGCTGAGCTCGTGCACTGAGCTTCTTTGGTCGGCCATGGTAAGATCCGTTCTGATGGAACCTGTCTTGTTAAATTGTTGGATGGTCATGGCCACTCTGCTGCAGCTCAGTTTCAGAATGTTGGCCGTCTTCATGTAGAGCAGTTCTTTTCTTCAGATCCTCAGAGAGTTCATTTCCATAAGGATCCATATTCCACTTTCAGTGACCAGTATGAGAGGGATAACACCGAATGTAACACACCTGCTCCCTATTCAGACCTGAGACCTCATAACACTAACGAGTCACATGACACCGGGGAGGGAAAATGGCTAATTGGGCACAATTTGGCCATTCTCACTTAGTGGTGTACTGACTTCTGTTGCCAGGGGTTTAGCCATTAATGGCTGTGTGCTACATTTTTTTGAGGGCACGCCCAATTTACACTGTTATATAAGCTGAACACTGACTGATACAATGTAAAGTAGTCAGTGTAAAGTAAAGTGTCAGATCTTCAGTGTTGTCCCATGGAAAGATAGAAGAAAAGATTTACAGAAATGTCAGGGGTGCACTGACTATTGTGACATACTGTAAATGAACACTAGGGGGCTCTATACCTCATAAATAAATGAAGACTAGATGGTCAACGAGTGTCAAAAATCTTTAAAGAATGAATGGAAATGATGAAGATTGTTTTTGGACATTTTCTGGTTGGACGACCCATTTCAGCCTTATTTACATCCACATTTTGGATCAGTGCCGAACTGAGGTGCCTATGGCCCACCGTACAGATACATTCAAATATTACCTGCTCACACAGCAGCAAGATGCTACCAGATGAGAATATGGGGGTTCCTGCAGCAACTTTTAGAAGGTAGGTCCTGGGAAGAAGAGGACGCTGGTGGCTTTCCTTTATACCTAGACGTCATCTCCGCTCTGATCGTGTCTATACTAATACACTGGGGAGTTACTTTAATAATCTATCAAGTTTTGTATTTGAACATAGGCTGGTGGAGGAGCTGCACATTATTTATATGTATGTAGTGCAGTAAGTCTACCGCGTTATGTGTCACTTGGGCAGAGGTGGGACACTAGGGGCCCACATTTCTCAGGGGCCCACCGGGGGATTCACCTGTACCCGTGTGGGCCAGTCCGAGCCTGTTTTGGATCCATTGCTCCAATATGAGTGAAGGCTGTAATGGAGGCAATGTAACTAGGAAGCTGATATTTGGAAGTTTTAACAAGAATTTTTGCACTAAATATGAGGGGGGGGGGGGGGGTCTAAACTGATTAACTAAACTGTAATCAGTATCCAGGATTGAAGCAAATCTACATGTAGTGTTGGATATGATTTATGCAGTTGGGGCAGTATTAATTGCTGCATAAAATGTAGAGACCCCCAAAGTGGCTGATAGCAGGGGGCAATAGATTGTATTCTCCTGTCCTACAGTCATCCTCTCCCCTGAAATGGCTGATAACAGGGGGCAATAGATTGTATTCTCCTGTCCTACAGTCATCCTCCCCCCTGAAATGGCTGATAACAGGGAGCAATAGACTGTATTCTCCTGTCCTACAGTCATCGTCTCCCCTGAAATGGCTGATAACAGGGGGCAATAGACTGTATTCTCCTGTCCTACAGTCATCCTCTCCCCTGAAATGGCTGATAACAGGGATCAATAGACTGTATTCTCCTGTCCTACAGTCATCCTCTCCCCTGAAATGTCTGATAACAGGGGGCAATAGACTGTATTCTCCTGTCCTACAGTCATCCTCTCCAGTGGCTGATAACAGCGAGCAGTAGATCGCTCAGCCCATTGTTCTGTACTAGGGCAGTTTTGGCTTGGATGTTCGTTACATGATGATGACCTATAATTTAGGCGATGTTCCAGGATCGGCGGTTGGAGAAGTATTTTTAAGATTCCACTCTGTCCTACTTTCTCCTTATAATCCCGCTATTGTTGTTGGGGGTGTTTGGCGGATTCACTGTCTTGTATCTCGGGGGGGGGGGGGGGGGGGGGGGGGGGGGGGGGTGAGTTGTTGTATCTATTTTTGCTCTATGAACAGGATGTTGAGAAACACAAATATTTATCCTCCTTTCGCTGCCAACATTTTAGCACGAAAACCTGGGAACAGTCTGCAGAAGGGGAAACGGGGTTCAACACTGGGGGGTTCATCAAGACTGAAGGCAACCAGTGCAAAGCAGGACCAATGAAGATTAGATCTGCAGCTGATAATGACGCTGACACTCGGGGTACAGGATAATTCCACTGACATTTGGGGTACAGGATAACGACAGTGACAATCGAAGTACAGGATAACGAGACGCTGACACTTGGGGTACAGTATAATGACACGCTGACACGGGGTACAGGATAAGGACCCTGACACTTGGGGTACAGGATAAGGACCCTGACACTTGGGGTACAGGATAATGACACTGACCCTTGGGGTACAGGATAATGACACTGACCCTTGGGGTACAGGATAAGGACCCTGACACTTGGGGTACAGGATAATGACGCTGACACTTGGGGTACAGGATAATGACACTGACACTCGGGGTACAGGATAATGACACTGACACTCGGGGTACAGGATAATGAGACGCTGACACTCGGGGTACAGGATAATGACACTGACACTCGGGGTACAGGATAATGAGACGCTGACACTCGGGGTACAGGATAATGACGCTGACACTTGGGGTACAGGATAATGACACTGACACTCGGGGTACAGGATAATGACACTGACACTCGGGGTACAGGATAATGATACGCTGACACTTGGGGTACAGGATAATGACACTGACACTCGGGGTACAGGATAAGGACACTGACACTCGGGGTACAGGATAATCCCTATACAAGACTCTTTAGAAAGTTGCTTCTTTTTGGTGCAATCGCTCTTGACCTCTTTGTTTGTTCCTTATTTCTACCATTTAACCCAAGATAAGCTGAAGGGAAGACGCGGCAGTTGCTTGTCTCTTCCTCATCACAATGAGACGCACAGTGAGCAGAGCTGAATCCGCACGTTCATATGGGGGCGATTATCAGATACCTACGGGCAGCTCCATAGACAGAGGCTGGTGGGACAAATCTGCTGGACCGAATCTGGGGCATAGCCAAATTAAAGGGCCATCGCCAGGACTCCAGGATATAAAGTGTCATCACTGAGTAATGGAAAGTTCTGAACCTTCTAAAAGACTTGATCAATTCCTCAACATTTTCATTCTGCTTACTGTGCATGAACGACAGCATTCTTCTGTACATCCAAAGAGGGTTCTGACCTAATGCTCCTCACAGCTGAAGAATTGTTACAGTGCATCAGTTAATGGCATGTAATATGTGGCATAAGGATACAAAGACCTGGAGGCACTGATGTAGGAAGCATGCGTCGTGTTAGACTTTATTTATAACGTGACGAACCACACTGTAGTGTTCTCATCTCCGCCAATGGTCAGACATGAACAAACTGATAACATGGAGGAGGAAACAGGAAAAGGGGGCAAGAGGAAAGAAGAGGAGGAAATAGGAAGAGGGGAGAGAGAGAGGAAAGAAGAGGAGGAAACAGGAAGAGGGGAGAGAGAGAGGAAAGAAGAGGAGGAAAGAAGAGGAGGAAACAGGAAGAGGGGAGAGAGAGAGGAAAGAAGAGGAGGAAACAGGAAGTGGGGGGAGAGGAAAGTAGGAGGAAACAAGAAGCGGAAGCAAAAATAGTGGAGAGAGAGAGGAAACAGGAAGAGGGAGGAGAGACAGGAAAGAAGAAGGGGAGGAAGCAGGAAGAGAGAGAGTAAAGAAGAGAAGGAAGCAGAAAAAGGGTGAAAAAGAGGAAAAAAGAGAAAGCAGGAAAGGGTGGAAGAGAGAGGAGAGGGGAGGAGGAATCAAGAAGAGGGGAGAGAGCAAAAAACAGGAGGAAGTGGGGTAGGTTGAAGAGGGGGATGAGGTAGGAGCCAAAGGGGGAGGAAGGAAGAAGAAGAAAAAAGGAAGGATGAAGGGGAAAGGTAAGGAACAAGGATGGATGAGAAAGAAGGAAGAGAAGAGGAGTAAGGAGCATAGAGGGAAGAGAAGGGACAAAGTAGCAGTAAGGTAGGGGAAGGAAGAAGGGTGGAGGCAGAAGAAAAAGGGGGAAATGGAAGGAGAGGGGGTAGAGAATCAAGGAGAAAAAGATGGATGAAGAGGTGGCTGGAAGAAGCAGTGGAGAAAGAGGGAGGAAGAGGAACAAGATAGGGAGGAAGAAAGAGGAAAGGGAGAAGGAGGAACAGGGGAAGATGGTGCAGGGAAGGTGAAAGGAAGGAGAGGAAGAAGAGGTAGGGTAGATGGAGGAAGGTCAGTGCAGGGAGTGCATTCTCATTACAACACAACCAGTACAGTATGGAGACAAGAGAAATGACCTGTAAACTGTAACATCTGCCGTTCATGGAGACAGCGACAATCTGCGACCACAGACTCCCCAGCTGACAGGCCACCGTTAACCCCATCCGTGCCGCTATAACCTGGTACATGTTGAGTTTAGGATAGAACATTAAGGCCTTCTCCAGTCGCCTGTAAATACATCTCAATGATTGCAATGAAAAGTTCTAGAACTTTCTAGGACTGCCGGTGGCATGGCTTCCCTGACACCCTTAGGAGCAGAGCCAGCGGCCAGGATCAGTCCACAGTGGACATCTCCCCCCCCACCCAGGAATGATTGGAGATTGCATCGGTCGGGCCCCTCTGAGGTCAGGAGGTCGGGAGGTATGTCCAGGATTTTACCTCACCACCAACTAACCTCAAAATAATAAAATAAAATGTCCTTCAATGGAACTGTTCAAACCTGATATACACTCTGCTCAGTCCTATAGAAAAGAACAGGATCCATCATGATCAGAGGCTGGAACCTGTACAATACTACTGACAGCTGAGGGTCTGCTACAATTGGATGCAGTCTAAATACAGCTCTCGGCTGTGCTCTTTGTTACAATGTAGTAGTATTAGTCTGCGGTCCAGGTAGTTTACTGCACAGAGGATTGTCTAGACTGGTTACAACTGTAACAAACCCTCAGCTGTGAGCAGTATTATGTTCACAAGCAGAGATCTCGAAGAGGGTGAAGAATTACAATATAATGGAAAGTTTCAGAACTTTTCATCCTTCACTGATGAAGCTTCATTTACAGGAGACTGGACGCCGGCCCTTTAAATCATCTGCATTACAAGAATATCCAGAATCCACAGACATCAGGTCCCTCAGTTTCCCATATACTATATACAGTCCTCCCTGTGGTGCTGCATCCTGCTGAGGTGGCGTTTCTTTGTATCATTATCTCATGGTCTTTTCATTGCTGGTTTGGAAAGGAAATAGTTAATTATTAAAGGGGTCTTCCATTCAATTAGACACAAGTGTGATCAGTGGGGGTTCGGGTGCTGGGACCCCACTGATCCCAAGAACGAGGGGGTCCAGGTCCCCATTCATGTGAACGCGAGGTTACTATAGTAAAATGAAAGGAAACAACCAAGCAAGATCCACTGGAGGAAAACCTCCATCATCCACCGAGTTTCACAGTTAATAAACCCGCAGCAGAAATTGTGAAGAACCGTGTGCGCCAAATCTGTACAGGATCGGGGTTCCTCCCGTCATGCTCATATATTACTGCTGAGAATATGAGGATGGATTTGTATACACACAGACACACACACGCAGTGCGACACGTCCGTGCCGGCGCCACCACCAGCGCCCGACATTATATTCCCCCAGAAAATCAAACAACAAGGTGCAAATATGGTGAAAGCAAAGTGTAAGTGGGAAACCCTCAAGACACTGGGTGTGAAGCAGCTTCACATGTCATAACAATAACCCTCATCATTGGCAGGGGATCGGCCGGAGTAGGGAGATTCTGCATTCATTTATATAGTCGGGGGCCGGAACATATCTAATTGCTGGAGCACTACAACTCTTATCATGCCTGGCTGTGGAAGTCTAGTGTATTGGAAGCCCATACCTCAGTGTCTGCAAGCAGCGAGCGCCCCATATCCTGCACAGAGCAGATTGTGCCCACTAGAGGGGGATACTCTACTGTGGCACGGTGCCCCCCAATTCTTCTGTAGAGACGTCACATGGGTCAAGTGACTCCTGCGCTGCACATAATGGCACTTAATCAGAGCAGACCGGACACATGAGGACTCAGCTGCCAATGTGTTACATTACAGGAGAGGGGAGTCAGGCAGTTCACTCCATGCAGAGAACATGATGGGTGTTCTAATCATTCAGAAAGAAACCGCAGGGACTACAAGTGTGCAACAATTTACATCTAGCTACTTCCCAATTCAACATTGTATCCCCTTCACTCACACTACAATGTAACCCCCTTGATTGATACAATGTATCCCCTTCACTCACACTACAATGTAACCCCTCATGTATGATACAATGTATCCCCTTCACTCACACTACAATGTAACCCCATTGTATGATACAATGTATCCCCTTCACTCACACTACAATGTAACCCCCCTTGTATGATACAATGTATCCCCTTCACTCACACTACAATGTAACCCCTCATGTATGATACATTGTGTCCTGTCCACTCACACTACAATGTAACCCCCCTTGTATGATACATTGTATCCCCTCCACTCACACTACAATGTAACCCCCCTTGTATGATACAATGTATCCCCTTCACTCACACTACAATGTAACCCCCTTGTATGATACAATGTATCCCCTCCACTCACACTACAATGTAACCCCCCTTGTATGATACAATGTATCCCCTTCACTCACACTACAATGTAACCCCCTTGTATGATACAATGTATCCCCTCCACTCACACTACAATGTAACCCCCTTGTATGATACATTGTATCCCCTCCACTCACACTACAATGTAACCCCCTTGTATTATACAATGTATCCCCTTCACTCACACTACAATGTAACCCCTCATGTATGATACATTGTATCCCCTTCACTCACACTACAATGTAACCCCTCATGTATGATACAATGTATCCCCTTCGCTCACACTACAATGTAACCCCCCTTGTATGATACATTGTATCCCCTTCACTCACACTACAATGTAACCCCTCATGTATGATACATTGTGTCCTGTCCACTCACACTACAATGTAACCCCCCTTGTATGATACATTGTATCCCCTTCACTCACACTACAATGTAACCCCTCATGTATGATACATTGTGTCCTGTCCACTCACACTACAATGTAACCCCCCTTGTATGATACATTGTATCCCCTTCACTCACACTACAATGTAACCCCTCATGTATGATACAATGTATCCCCCTCACTCACACTACAATGTAACCCCCTTGTATGATACATTGTGTCCCGTCCACTCACACTGCAATGTAACCCCCTTGTATGATACATTGTATCCCCTCCATCTTACTACAATGCAACCCCCATGTTTGATACATTGTAACCCCTCCACTCTGCATTGTGTCTTCTGGGCTACACTGTATCCACGACAATATATCATTCTGCATTGTTTCTGCTCCATTCACACTGCAGCGCTTCTCCCCCTCAGAATGGCTGTCGCTCATGTCTTCCCCTCCTCGATGATGTGTTTCCAGTCAGATCTGCTCTCCTAGAAACACGTGTCCCCTCTAATGACAGATCAGAGAGTTTATTCTGTAGATAATGAGTGAGCAGTGAGAAAAGTCCCTGGGGCGTCACAGGCAGAGGACGTGGTCTTCAGACAGTGGGGTGGAGAATGACTTCCAGCTTCTTTGAGTTGAGTGTCTTACTGGGAATCAGGTGGGAAAGTTCCCTTGTAGTTTGTGGCTAGAAATTTGTCCCATATGGAATATTGCTTCACTCCTCCTCCTCCTCCTCCTCCTCCTCCTCCTCTTCTTCTTCTTCTTCCTCCTCTTCCTCTTCCTCAGCCATCACTTCCACAAGGAGCTCGGCGGTGCAGCTCGCCTCCCCCTGGCTGTTGATGGCTTTGCAGGTGTACTTGGCATCGTCATCCCCGCAGACCTCGGCAATGGTCAGGGAGCAGTTGCCATCCTCGTCATACTCGATCTGGAAGTGACGCGACTCCTTGATGGGCTGCTCATCCTTGTACCAGATCACCTCCGGATCAGGATGACCTGTGGAATGGAGAGAGGGAGGTGAGGGCTATCAGCAGGGGGTACAAACCTAAAGTACACTCCACCCCTATGAACCCCACAGATCACCTTCAATCCTGCAGTCAAATCTGGCGGCGCTGCCTTCTACAACCTCAATGTCCATGATGGTCCTGGTGAAAACCGGCTGTGAGGGAGGTCGCTCCTCGGATACAGATTCCAGGAAAGCTTGGTTGTCCTCTGCAAGAAGCATCAGTGTTACCGCCACTATACCGACAAGGTGGACACTGCACCAAACCCCCAGCTCTGCACAGATCTCTACTAAAGCTGCACCTGAATGTGACTGACTCTGTGACTTAATTCATTGCTTTTAAAAACTCTGCTTGCTATCAGTGAATGAGAAGAAGCTGAAAACCTGTGCAGCTGTAACGCTTCTCACAGCTGAGGGTTTGTTGCAATGTACCAGTGCAGACAGTACAATGTGCAGGAGAAATGTATACTATAGACTGGATGCAACTGTAAAAAAGAAGTCACAGATCTGAACAGTCGGTTGGTCAGGATATCAAGGAGAAGTGATATAGAGATGAACTTTCACATAAAACGAGGGCGATCCAATAGGTTTGCCTTGGATACCCCAGGATGAATAGGGCACTATAGGAAGAACCAGGCGGTGAGATCGCCCTTATGGGGGCGGCAGCTCCGCTCTCGGGCAGGAACAGATAGGGACACCGTCGGGCTCTTACTGGGGTTTTCTTTGGTAAATTTATTTGTTGCAGGTTTTTTATTAAACCTTAATAAAGATTACGTTTTATAGGGAAGTTTTTGTTTTGCCTTGAAAATGGATGCAAATGTAACAATTTCTCAGCTGTGAATGGTTTCAGCCTCTGGATGTAAACAATAATGTTCCCATTCACTGACAGCAAGCAGACATTTTAAAATGGAAATTAAACTCAAGGTCTATTAGGAAGTTGAAAAAATGTATATACAATGACGAAGTCTGACTGGTTGGTCTTTAGGGTGCACAGAAATGTGGGTGACAGTTGCCCCCCCCATCCCTAGGGGAACAAACCTTGCATCTCCCAGTGTGACCCCCAAACCTTCCACCCGGGGTGCGGCCCCTCACCTTCACTGACTTCTGCCTCTGCAGACAGGGGGCTGCTGGGGGAACTTCCTGAAGACTTCCTGCCACTTAGCCCAGAAATCATGGCCATGGATGAGAGGCGTCCGATCGCCCGCACGGCATTCCCCGTTTTCTGGAAGGAGATGAGACTTTATGGTTTCTATAGATTGGGACTGCAATACAGCAAACACCAGCGCCCCAGGAGAGCGAGGAAGCGGAGGTCCTCCTGGGTCGGCCCAATGCCAATAAATAAAGCAGCAAGACTGGGGTGTAACGGCAAGGACCTGGGGGGCCATGTTACCTGCCACTTCCGCCGTGCCATGTACTTCTTCATCCTCTCCTTGGACAGCTTCTTGGCCTCCATGGTGCTGGTGTCCTGCTGCAGCCAGGTTTGTTGCAGGCATTCAATACAATTCAAGCGGCTCCTGACGAAAAATAACAGCGTATGAACGTGAGGCGACCGCTCCGAAATCCTGGCCTCCGAATCTGGCACTACACAAGGACAGCGGCCTCTTCAGTCTCGTCTCAGAGTAAGCCTCATGGCGGTGTATTTGTAATATGTCTTATACTCTAGTCGCATCCAAAGCTGCACTCAATTGTGGTTTACCTAGACTCTAGAGAGTTCCAGGCCTCTCATATCTGAGCGTCCATTATGCACTGTACTGTTCTAACAGGAACCACGCTGCAGCTCTAGAGGTGACTGGAGTACAGCAATTGATGACCCTGGTCTGAGCAATCTACCAATTACAATGAGAGGTAAGTATCTAACGAACGGCACTCGCTGGTAACACTGTCACATACCAAGATACAAGGTTTCCTTCTCTAGTGACAACCAAACCCCTTGGCCGCATTTACCTCATGTCCTTCTTCAGGAGGCTGCTGATGAAGTTCTTTGCCTCTTCCGAAATCTCGTCAAAAGCTTCATCATCAAAGTCCCAGGTGGCGGAGGTGACGTTGGCCAAGGTCTCGTTATCGTTATCACCCATGAATGGCGACAGACCGCTCACCCTGCAAGAGAAGCACAGCGGGGGTGAGCACACAGCTCGAGGCAATGACTGCTAGCACATTTCCCTGCCACAGACTCGTATAGGACGTATGTGACATACTGGCACACCCAGGGTTAACACCTCTAATGTGAAGCTGGATCTCTGGACTGGAAATCTTCCTGGGCTGTCCTATTATTTGGGATTTACACCAGAGGGCGCCACCTGCCCACGCAAATGGACTGCGGGGAAAGAAATACCCAGGAGTTCCAATTAACCTCTGGTGACCTGGACAGAATTCCATGGTGCAGCACCCCCTGCTGGAGAGATCTCGCATCATATCCACAGCAGGATCTGCAGGTCACAACTGTTGCAGCAAGTCCCTCCACCGCCATGTGTGGCCTCACCCTGGGGTGTCCAGGAGGCCCAGATAGGGCGAGTGCAGGCGTCTGATGGCCCTATTCACACAGTGCCATCACAGCCCAAAATTTTCACTCATTTTTGCAAAATCTAAAAACACTGCAAAAACTACAACTTGACTGCACCAAGTTAATGAGCCGTCATTAAGAGGATGTGCGAGCGTCTCCCAATGGCAGGCGGGTGATGGGTGCTGAAGTGTAAACTAAGCAGAGATCAGCGGCGGTGCAGCGGCACATCCCAAGACAGAGGGTCCAGCCAAGTGGGGGCACAGGACCCCTACCATCACACTGGCACATTTACCCCTTCACTGCCAGGAACACTTACAAAATATAGCAGATGACTCCAATGCTCCACATATCCGTGGTGTATCCTATAGACTCGTAATTGATAACCTCGGGGGCCACAAATTCAGGGGTCCCAAATAACACTTTAAGATTCGGGGTATTTTCTGTAACAGAAGAAGCACAGATAAATATACAGACAGAAACATGGACGAAACGCACACAGAACCTCTGCAAACACATGTATCAGGAGTACCAGTTGCCAGGTGTGAATACAGTCTACTGCTCCCTGTTATCAGCCATTACAGGGGAGAGGACGACTGTAGGACAGGAGAATACAGTCTATTGCCCCCTGTTATCAGCCATTTCAGGGGAGAGGATGACTGTAGGACAGGAGAATACAGTCTATTGCCCCCTGTTATCAGCCATTTCAGGGGAGAGGATGACTGTAGGACAGGAGAATACAATCTATTGCTCCCTGTTATCAGCCATTTCAGGGGAGAGGATGACTGTAGTAAAGGAGAATACAGTCTATTGCCCCCTGTTATCAGCCATTTCAGGGGAGAGGATGACTGTAGGACAGGAAAATACAGTCTATTGCCCCCTGTTATCAGCCATTTCAGGGGAGAGGACGACTGTAGGACAGGAGAATACAGTCTATTGCTCCCTGTTATCAGCCATTTCAGGGGGGAGGATGACTGTAGGACAGGAGAATACAGTCTATTGCCCCCTGTTATCAGCCATTTCAGGGGGGAGGATGACTGTAGGACAGGAGAATACAGTCTATTGCCCCCTGTTATCAGCCATTTCAGGGGAGAGGACGACTGTAGGACAGGAGAATACAGTCTATTGCCCCCTGTTATCAGCCATTTCAGGGGAGAGGACGACTGTAGGACAGGAGAATACAGTCTATTGCCCCCTGTTATCAGCCATTTCAGGGGGGAGGATGACTGTAGGACAGGAGAATACAGTCTATTGCCCCCTGTTATCAGCCATTTCAGGGGGGAGGATGACTGTAGGACAGGAGAATACAGTCTATTGCCCCCTGTTATCAGCCATTTCAGGGGGGAGGATGACTGTAGGACAGGAGAATACAGTCTATTGCCCCCTGTTATCGGCCATTTCAGGGGAGAGGATGACTGTAGGACAGAAGAATACAGTCTACTGCTCCCTGTTATCAGCCATTTCAGGGGTGAGGATGACTGTAGGACAGGAGAATACAGTCTATTGCTCCCTGTTATCAGCCATTTCAGGGGGGGGGGATGACTGTAGGACAGGAGAATACAGTCTATTGCCCCCTGTTATCAGCCATTTCAGGGGGGAGGATGACTGTAGGACAGGAGAATACAGTCTATTGCCCCCTGTTATCGGCCATTTCAGGGGAGAGGATGACTGTAGGACAGAAGAATACAGTCTACTGCTCCCTGTTATCAGCCATTTCAGGGGTGAGGATGACTGTAGGACAGGAGAATACAGTCTATTGCCCCCTGTTATCAGCCATTTCAGGGGAGAGGATGACTGTAGGACAGGAGAATACAGTCTACTGCTCCCTGTTATCAGCCATTTCAGGGGAGAGGATGACTGTAGGACAGGAGAATACAGTCTATTGCCCCCTGTTATCAGCCATTTCAGGGGAGAGGATGACTGTAGGACAGGAGAATACAATCTATTGCTTCCTGTTATCAGCCATTTCAGGGGAGAGGATGACTGTAGGACAGGAGAATACAGTCTATTGCCCCTGTTATCAGACATTTCAGGGGAGAGGATGACTGTAGGACAGGAGAATACAATCTATTGCCCCCTGTTATCAGCCATTACACGGGGGAGAGGATGACTGTAGGACAGAAGAATACAGTCTATTGCTACCTGTTATCAGCCATTTCAGGGGAGAGGATGACTGTAGGACAGGAGAATACAGTCTATTGCCCCCTGTTATCAGCCATTTCAGGGGAGAGGATGACTGTAGGACAGGAGAATACAATCTATTGCCCCCTGTTATCAGCCATTTCAGGGGAGAGGATGACTGTAGGACAGGAGAATACAGTCTATTGCTCCCTGTTATCAGCCATTTCAGGGGGGAGGATGACTGTAGGACAGGAGAATACAATCTATTGCTCCTCTATTATCAGCCATTTCAGGGGAGAGGATGACTGTAGGACAGGAGAATACAGTCTATTGCCCCCTGTTATCAGCCATTACAGGGGGGAGAGGACGACTGTAGGACAAGAGAATACAGTCTATTGCTACCTGTTATCAGCCATTTCAGGGGAGAGGATGACTGTAGGACAGGAGAATACAGTCTATTGCTCCCTGTTATCAGCCATTTCAGGGGAGAGGATGACTGTAGGACAGGAGAATACAGTCTATTGCCTCCTGTTATCAGCCATTTCAGGGGAGAGGATGACTGTAGGACAGGAGAATACAGTCTATTGCCCCCTGTTATCAGCCATTTCAGGGGAGCGGATGACTGTAGGACAGGAGAATACAGTCTATTGCTCCCTGTTATCAGCCATTACAGGGGGGAGAGGACGACTGTAGGACAGGAGAATACAGTCTATTGCTACCTGTTATCAGCCATTTCAGGGGAGAGGATGACTGTAGGACAGGAGAATACAGTCTATTGCCCCCTGTTATCAGCCATTTCAGGGGAGAGAATGACTGTAGGACAGGAGAATACAGTCTATTGCTCCCTGTTATCAGCCATTTCAGGGGAGAGGATGACTGTAGGACAGGAGAATACAATCTATTGCCCCTGTTATCAGCCATTTCAGGGGAGAGGATGACTGTAGGACAGGAGAATACAGTCTATTGCCCCCTGTTATCAGCCATTTCAGGGGAGAGGATGACTGTAGGTCAGGAGAATACAGTCTATTGCTTCCTGTTATCAGCCATTTCAGAGGAGAGGATGACTGTAGGACAGGAGAATACAGTCTATTGCTACCTGTTATCAGCCATTTCAGGGGAGAGGATGACTGTAGGACAGGAGAATACAGTCTATTGCCCCCTGTTATCAGCCATTTCAGGGGAGAGGATGACTGTAGGACAGGAGAATACAATCTATTGCCCCCTGTTATCAGCCATTTCAGGGGAGAGGATGACTGTAGGACAGGAGAATACAGTCTATTGCTCCCTGTTATCAGCCATTACAGGGGGGAGAGGACGACTGTAGGACAGGAGAATACAGTCTATTGCTACCTGTTATCAGCCATTTCAGGGGAGAGGATGACTGTAGGACAGGAGAATACAGTCTATTGCTCCCTGTTATCAGCCATTACAGGGGGGAGAGGACGACTGTAGGACAGGAGAATACAGTCTATTGCTCCCTGTTATCAGCCATTACAGGGGGGAGAGGACGACTGTAGGACAGGAGAATACAGTCTATTGCCCCCTGTTATCAGCCATTTCAGGGGAGAGGATGACTGTAGGACAGGAGAATACAATCTATTGCCCCCTGTTATCAGCCATTTCAGGGGAGAGGATGACTGTAGGACAGGAGAATACAGTCT
This sequence comes from Bufo bufo, assembly GCF_905171765.1. Lineage (NCBI taxonomy): Eukaryota > Metazoa > Chordata > Amphibia > Anura > Bufonidae > Bufo > Bufo bufo. The sequence goes on from NC_053395.1 coordinate 232,429,697, forward strand.
ATTGCTCCCTGTTATCAGCCATTACAGGGGGGAGAGGACGACTGTAGGACAGGAGAATACAGTCTATTGCTACCTGTTATCAGCCATTTCAGGGGAGAGGATGACTGTAGGACAGGAGAATACAGTCTATTGCTCCCTGTTATCAGCCATTTCAGGGGAGAGGATGACTGTAGGACAGGAGAATACAGTCTATTGCCTCCTGTTATCAGCCATTTCAGGGGAGAGGATGACTGTAGGACAGGAGAATACAGTCTATTGCTCCCTGTTATCAGCCATTACAGGGGGGAGAGGACGACTGTAGGACAGGAGAATACAGTCTATTGCTACCTGTTATCAGCCATTTCAGGGGAGAGGATGACTGTAGGACAGGAGAATCCAGTCTATTGTCCCCTGTTATCAGCCATTTCAGGGGAGAGAATGACTGTAGGACAGGAGAATACAGTCTATTGCTCCCTGTTATCAGCCATTTCAGGGGAGAGGATGACTGTAGGACAGGAGAATACAATCTATTGCTCCCTGTTATCAGCCATTTCAGGGGAGAGGATGACTGTAGGACAGGAGAATACAATCTATTGCTCCCTGTTATCAGCCATTTCAGGGGAGAGGATGACTGTAGGACAGGAGATTACAGTCTATTGCCCCCTGTTATCAGCCATTTCAGGGGAGAGGATGACTGTAGGACAGGAGAATACAGTCTATTGCCCCCTGTTATCAGCCATTTCAGGGGAGCGGATGACTGTAGGACAGGAGAATACAGTCTATTGCTCCCTGTTATCAGCCATTACAGGGGGGAGAGGACGACTGTAGGACAGGAGAATACAGTCTATTGCTACCTGTTATCAGCCATTTCAGGGGAGAGGATGACTGTAGGACAGGAGAATACAGTCTATTGCCCCCTGTTATCAGCCATTTCAGGGGAGAGAATGACTGTAGGACAGGAGAATACAGTCTATTGCTCCCTGTTATCAGCCATTTCAGGGGAGAGGATGACTGTAGGACAGGAGAATACAATCTATTGCCCCTGTTATCAGCCATTTCAGGGGAGAGGATGACTGTAGGACAGGAGAATCCAGTCTATTGTCCCCTGTTATCAGCCATTTCAGGGGAGAGGATGACTGTAGGACAGGAGAATCCAGTCTATTGTCCCCTGTTATCAGCCATTTCAGGGGGGAGGATGACTGTAGGACAGGAGAATCCAGTCTATTGTCCCCTGTTATCAGCCATTTCAGGGGGGAGGATGACTGTAGGACAGGAGAATCCAGTCTATTGTCCCCTGTTATCAGCCATTTCAGGGGAGAGGATGACCGTATGCCCCATGCCGTTTTACTTCTATGTAGGTGATACAATTACCCCCGTTATGTGAGCGGAGCCCCCCTTTTCGCCATGTTGCCGTGTGGTACATGACTCGGCAGCTAAGCTGCTGTTCTGGCTCCGCACTTGCTCGGTGGAAACTTAAGGCATGCAAAGGGTTAAAGAGAAGAACTCCGCTCCGCCAGTTTATCTGAAATGAAGTTTACACGAGACGTTAAACAGACCAAAAAAGGGCAGAAATCAAATCCCATTACTTAGCAAGGAATTTCCAACCATAATAAGAGGCTAATGAGCCATAGCACGAGTGCGACCGCCGCAGGAAGATCGAGACCCGAGATACTGCGGAGGAGAGGGCATTGGGCTCATAGAAGAAGTATCCCAATTTGACGGGGTCTGAACCTCTGTATGTCCATCTGGTGATACTGTGCACACTAGGTCACTCCATACTTATATGCAGTCAGTAACAATCCACAGCAGCACAGAGGAACAGCCACTTACCTAATCTTCTGGCCAGGCCAAAGTCAATCAGCTTGATCTTGGTGCCGGTCTTGTTGACGCACATGATGTTCTCGGGTTTGAGGTCCAGGTGGACGATGCCCTGCTTGTGGATGAACCCCACGCCCTCCACGATCTGCTTCATGTACTTGATGACTTCTCTTTCCGTCAACTCAAAATCCTCATCGATGATTCTCTCAAACAGCTCCCCCCCAGAGACCCTGCCACAGAAGCACAGACCACGTGAGAGGCTCATGCACCATGTATACCTGTAGCCTACACACATCAGACATATAGGTATATGCTAGGCACATATCCAGATGATTGCCCGCCATACACTCTACAGACCTCCGGACACTTTTCATCTAATCTGTAAACTTTTACTTACAGTTCCAGCACCATGACCATGTCGCTCTTGGACTCGAAGGCGTCCACGCACTGAACCAGTTTGGGGTGGTGCAGACAGTTCATGATGTCGATCTCCTGTCTGATGCTATCCTTGTCCTTGGCGGAATACGCCTTCAGGAACTTCCCGGCCCACACCTTCCGACTCTTCTTGTCCACAATGCGGAACACTTGTCCGAATTTCCCCCTGCAAGGACAGAAAGGTTTCATGGAGGACGGACACACGACATCTGAGGCTCGCGGCACAGAACTGCTATGTTGCAGGAAGACCCCCAGTCCTGGCGGAGGACCCACGGCTCCCACCTGCTCATCCACAGATCCTGGGAAAGCTGGGTGGCCTCCAGTACAAGGGTAATACCCAGTAGTCACCCAGCCTGCCCAGAGCTTGTATCACAGCAGAATCACCCAGCTTTCCTTGAGAACTGACTAGTTAAGAGACAGGTAAACAAGGTCAGCACTTCTAGCTGTGGTGAAACTACAACTCCCAGCATGTCATGACAGATACAGTGTGGGAAAGCTGGGTGCAGCTGCTGTAATGTTGGCCATGCCATTTCCCAGTGGCAGATGATGGGATACCCGCTCGTGTCCGGCCGCCAGAGCAAAGATGGATCCAGGGTAACGAATCTCCGCCGACCCCGTCACTTCATCAGGATCATCACTAAATCCCAATAAGACGTGATCGCTCTGAGCCACCGCCAGACACATGATCCCCAGAAAAGGAGGAACCGACAGAGATATTCTCAGAGAAAGGAGCCTGAAATGTGAAGCGTCAGCCCCAGAAACGGCAGGAAACGAGAAATTTCAAAGTGCAACGATTAATCCCGTCCTCTAATGGGTTATAGAGAAATGTGTCACCCTGAGCGACTGCAGCAACCGATATATCACACATCACATCCAGCAATGTCACTTATCCTGCATTATACCCCAGAGCTGCAATCACTATTCTGCTGGTGGAGTCACTGTGTGCATACATTACTTATCCTGTACTGATCCTGAGTTACATCCTGTATTATACTCCAGAGCTGCGCTCACTATTCTGCTGGTGCAGTCACTGTGTACATACATTACTTATTCTGAGCTACATCCTGTATTATACTCCAGAGCTGCACTCACTATTCTGCTGGTGCAGTCACTGTGTACATACATTACTTATCCTGTACTGATCCTGAGTTACATCCTGTATTATACTCCGGAGCTGCACTCACTATTCTGCTGGTGCAGTCACTGTGTACATACATTACATATTCTGTACTGATCCTGAGTTACATCCTGTATTATACTCCAGAGCTGCAATCACTATTCTGCTGGTGGAGTCACTGTGTGCATACATTACTTATCCTGTACTGATCCTGAGTTACATCCTGTATTATACTCCAGAGCTGCACTCACTATTCTGCTGGTGCAGTCACTGTGTACATACATTACTTATCCTGTACTGATCCTGAGTTACATCCTGTATTATACTCCAGAGCTGCACTCACTATTCTGCTGGTGCAGTCACTGTGTACATACATTACATATTCTGTACTGATCCTGAGTTACATCTTGTATTATACTCCAGAGCTGCACTCACTATTCTGCTGGTGCAGTCACTGTGTACATACATTACTTATCTTGTACTGATTCTGAGTTACATACTGTATTATACTCCAGAGCTGCACTCACTATTCTGCTGGTGCAGTCACTGTGTACATACATTACTTATCCTGTACTGATCCTGAGTTACATCCTGTATTATACTCCAGAGCTGCACTCACTATTCTGCTGGTGCAGTCACTGTGTACATACATTACATATTCTGTACTGATCCTGATTTACATCCTGTATTATACTCCAGAGCTGCACTCACTATTCTGCTGGTGCAGTCACTGTGTACATACATTACTTATTCTGTACTGATTCTGAATTACATCCTGTATTATACTCCAGAGCTGCAATCACTATTCTGCTGGTGCAGTCACTGTGTGCATACATTACTTATCCTGTACTGATCCTGAGTTACATCCTGTATTATACTCCAGAGCTGCACTCACTATTCTGCTGGTGCAGTCACTGTGTACATACATTACTTATCCTGTACTGATCCTGAGTTACATCCTGTATTATTCTCCAGAGCTGCACTCACTATTCTGCTGGTGGTTGTTAAAAACAGTCAGTAAGTTTGCAGACAGTCTCCTCCCAGTGCAGTTACTGTACTCACGTTCCTAGCCGCTCCTCCACATCATAGAAGTCGGACACCTTCTGGGTGGTGTTTATAACGACGTTCCTGTACTCCGGCTCAGTCTGCTTGTCCTCTGCAGAATAGAAAGAAGCAATGAGAGGGAATCTGCAAAGAGATTATAGGAGTGACATCACGGCTCTCCACATATAGGTTATATCTTACAGGAGTGACATCACGGCTCTCCACATATAGGTTATATCTTACAGGAGTGACATCACGGCTCTCCACATATAGGTTATATCTTACAGGAGTGACATCACGGCTCTCCACATATAGGTTATATCTTACAGGAGTGACATCACGGCTCTCCACATATAGGTTATATCTTACAGGAGTGACATCACGGCTCTCCACATATAGGTTATATCTTACAGGAGTGACATCACCGCTGTCCACATATAGGTTATATCTTACAGGAGTGACATCACGGCTCTCCACATATAGGTTATATCTTACAGGAGTGACATCACGGCTCTCCACATATAGGTTATATCTTACAGGAGTGACATCACGGCTGTCCACATATAGGTTATATCTTACAGGAGTGACATCACGGCTCTCCACTTATAGGTTATATCTTACAGGAGTGACATCACGGCTCTCCACATATAGGTTATATCTTACAGGAGTGACATCACGGCTCTCCACATATAGGTTATATCTTACAGGAGTGACATCACGGCTCTCCACTTATAGGTTATATCTTACAGGAGTGACATCACGGGTCTCCTATAGGTTATATCTTACAGGATTGACATCACGGCTCTCCACATATAGGTTATATCTTACAGGAGTGACATCACGGCTCTCCACATATAGGTTATATCTTACAGGAGTGACATCACGGCTCTCCACATATAGGTTATATCTTACAGGAGTGACATCACGGCTCTCCACATATAGGTTATATCTTACAGGAGTGACATCACACGGCTCTCCACATATAGGTTATATCTTACAGGAGTGACATCACGGCTCTCCACTTATAGGTTATATCTTACAGGAGTGACATCACGGGTCTCCTATAGGTTATATCTTACAGGATTGACATCACGGCTCTCCACATATAGGTTATATCTTACAGGAGTGACATCACCGCTCTCCACATATAGGTTATATCTTACAGGAGTGACATCACCGCTCTCCACATATAGGTTATATGTTACAGGAGTGACATCACCGCTGTCCACATATAGGTTATCTCTGAGTAAATTCCAGAACTCACCGTCGTCTGAAACCTCAGCTTCATCTTTATGTTCTTCTGAAAAGGAAACACAAATAACTTCAGCCATCGAGAGTCTGCGACCGGTCAGCGACTATAGGACATGGTAACAGTGCCCCCTGCTGGCTGCCACATGGCACTACACAATGTCACCATCAGAAAGGCTGGCCCCCCCACAGAAGACTGTGCCAAACATGGGGAGAGGAATGATGGGAGTGATACACAATGGTTGAGAGGTTAGATGTGAGCTCCTGGGGTTAGAGATGATGGGAGTGATACACTGGGGGACATTTATCAAGACGTATCCATCAGTCTTGATCTCCTGCTCTGGAGTAAATGCCTATTAATTAGTCCCATCCCTGCCCCCCATCCCCCTGAAGTCTATGCCACCAGGGGCTATAACTGCTGACACTTCCGCTATTACTTATGCTGCAAGTTACGGTCTATTCGAGGGGTGGCAGAAGACCCTCCTGCCAAGCAACGCCCCTTTTCTTGACAAAAAGATGAAAACTTCGCAAATTATGGCACAAATATGGCGTGTGCCACAACAGCAGCATAACAGCTTGAATAAATGTCTCCCATTGTGTATTAGACAGAGATTAGAGTGTCAGCTCCTTGGGTGAGGGAAGATTAGTGACACATTGTGAGCTCCTGGGGTCAGGGATGATGGGAGTGATACACTGTGTGTGAGATAAAGATTAGATTGCGAGCTCCTGGGGTCAGGGATGATGGGAGTGATACACTGTGTGTGAGATAAAGATTAGATTGCGAGCTCCTGGGGTCAGGGATGATGGGAGTGATACATTGTATCAGCTCATAGGATATAATGGACTGCTATAACATGGGCGTTGCTTGGTCACCTGCCACCTTCTCTTTGTAGGCCGCCGGCTCGGACTCCTGGCTCGGCTCGCTGGTTCCGTACACGTTGGTGGCTCGTACTCGGAATTTGTACTCTCGGTCGTGCAGCAGATTCTCCACGTTATAGGAGGTGCTCCTGCACTGCGTCAGGTCAGACCACGTCTTCTCCACCGAGTCCCAGATCTCCACTGTGTAGGACTGTACCACGCTCCCCCCGTCATACGTCGGTCCATACCACGACAAGGTGAGGGCAGAGCCTTTCATTTCCGAGGCGCACGGCTGACCCGCGGGAGGGTCAGGTTTATCTGCAGGAAAATAATCAGAATAATCATAATCTCCTGTAATACAGTGTGATATATTATAATCCAGTGTATTACAGTGTGATATATTATAATCCGGTGTATTACAGTGTGATATATTATAATCTCGTGTATTACAGTGTGATATATTATAATCTCGTGTATTAGTGTGATATATTATAATCTCGTGTATTACAGTGTGATATATTATAATCTTGTGTATTACAGTGTGATATATTATAATCCTGTGTATTACAGTGTGATATATTATAATCTTGTGTATTACAGTGTGATATATAATAATCTCCTGTATTACAGTGTGATATATTATAATCTCCTGTATTACAGTGTGATATATTATAATCTCCTGTATTAGTGTGATATATTATAATCTCCTGTATTACAGTGTGATATATTATAATCTTGTGTATTACAGTGTGATATATTATAATCTCCTGTATTACAGTGTGATATATTATAATCTCCTGTATTACAGTGTGATATATTATAATCTCCTGTATTACAGTGTGATATATTATAATCTCCTGTATTACAGTGTGATATATTATAATCTTGTGTATTACAGTGTGATATATTATAATCTCCTGTATTACAGTGTAATATATTATAATCTCCTGTATTACAGTGTGATATATTATAAGCTCCTGTATTACAGTGTGATATATTATAATCTCCTGTATTACAGTGTGATATATTATAATCTTGTGTATTACAGTGTGATATACACTGCCTGTCCCAAAAAAAAGTCGCCACCAAAAAATAAAGATTCTCCATGGGGTTAAGGTCTGGACTCTGTGGTGGCCGATCCCTGTGTGACAATGACGTCTCCTGCTCCCTGAACCGCTCTCTCACAATCTGAGCCCGATGAGTCCTAGCATTGTCATCTTGGAATATGCCCGTGCCATCAGGGAAGAACAGATCCATTGATGGAGTAACCTGGTCCTTCAGTAGGTTCAGGTGGTCGCTGACCTCATTCTTGGAGCACATACTGTCGCTGAACCTGGACCTGACCAACTGCAGGACCCCAGATCATAGCACTGCCCCCACAGGCTTGTACAGGAGGCACTGGGCATGATGGGGGCATCACTTCATCTGCCTCTCTTCTTACCCTGATGCGCCCATCACTCTGGAACAGGGTAAATCTGGACTCATCAGACCACATCACCTTCTTCCATCGCTCCAGAGTCCAATCTTTATGCAGATTGAAGCCTTTTTTTCTGGTTTCCTCACTGATTAGTGGTTTTCTTACGGTTACACAGCTGTTCAGTCCAATCCCTTGAGTTCCCTTCGCATTGTGCGTGTGGAAATGCTCTTACTTTCACTATTAAACATAGCCCTGAGTTCTACTGTCGTTTTTCTTCTATTTGATTTCACCAAATGTTTAAGTGATCGCCGATCACGATCATTCAGGATTTTTCCCCGCCAAATTTCTTTCTCGAATACGATGGGTCCCCACTGTCCTTCCAGTTTATAATAATGTGTTGGACAGTTCTTAACCCAATGTTAGTAGTTTGTGCAATCTCCTTAGGGTACTTTCACACTAGTGTTTTTCTTTTCCGGTGCTGAGTTCCGTCCTAGGGGCACAAATCCGGAAAAGAACTGATCAGTTTTATCCTAATGCATTCTGAATGGAGAGTAATCCGATCAGGATGCATCAGGACGTCTTCAGTTCAGTCTTTTTGACTGATCAGGCTTTTCAGAAAACCGTAGCATGTTGTATTTTTAACTCCGGCCAAAAATCCTGAACACTTTGACTGAACGCCGGATCCGGCCTTTTTCCCATTGACTTGCATTAACGCCGGATCCGGCGCCGTGTGTTCAGTCAAACCGGATCCGGCTTTTGCATCTTAAACCCGAAAAATGTGAAAAAAAAGTTAAAGTCCATAAATGGCGGATCCGTTTTTTCCAATGCATTTTTTCATTGTGATCGAAATCCTGATCAGGATTCAAATGTAATCCGTTTTCACACGTTTTTCCGGATCCGGCGGGCAGTTCCGGTGTCGGAATTGAACGCCGGATTTAAACAACGCTAGTGTGAAAGTAGCCTTAGATGTTTTCTCTGCTTGATGCATGCCACTGATCTGACCCTTCTCAAACATCTTTTCCACGACCACGAGATGTGGCTTTCCACATGGTTGTTTAACAAATGAGAAGCAGCTCATTGCACCAGTCGGGGTTAAATAACTTGTTGCAGCTGAAAGATAATCGCCCCCGTGCAGTAATTATCCAATAGGAGGCTCAGAACTGTCTGCTTAGTTACATCCAGGTGGAGACTATTATTTTGGACAGGCAGTGTATTATAGTCCTGTGTATTGCAGTGTGATATATTATAATCTCCTGTATTGTATAATTGAAAATCGGCACTTCCAGTGCTAATAAAAATTTGGTTAAAAAATATATAAAATAATAATAATCTCCTGTATTAGTGTGATATATTATAATCCTGTGTATTACAGTGTGATATAATCTTACTGGGATCTGCTCACGGTCACGTATGTTTCCAGGACTGTGGCTCTGACACTGAAGAGTGCCTTTAATAGGAAGGGGACATTTAGTAACTGCAGATAATAATCTCCTTGTTTGTAGGGATTCCCACAGAGCAGCGGCTGCAGCATCGTGGGAACTTCCCCATCCGACGATCACCATAAATAATGGCTCGGAGATGACAGATAAACGGCAGCGACGCGGGAGAGGCCACGCCCTTCATAAAACCCAAAGATGACAGCTGTTATTACAAGAAGGGGGGGGGAGGCAAGCTGCAGGAGTCTGCGGGGGTCAAGCTGCAGGAGTCTGCGGGGGTCAAGATGCAGGAGTCTGCGGGGGTCAAGATGCAGGAGTCTGCGGGGGTCAAGATGCAGGAGTCTGCGGGGGTCAAGATGCAGGAGTCTGCGGGGGGCAAGCTGCAGGAGTCTGCGGGGGTCAAGCTGCAGGAGTCTGCGGGGGTCAAGCTGCAGGAGTCTGCGGGGGTCAAGCTGCAGGAGTCTGCGGGGGTCAAGCTGCAGGAGTCTGCGGGGGTCAAGATGCAGGAGTCTGCGGGGGTCAAGATGCAGGAGTCTGCGGGGGTCAAGATGCAGGAGTCTGCGGGGGTCAAGATGCAGGAGTCTGCGGGGGTCAAGATGCAGGAGTCTGCGGGGGTCAAGATGCAGGAGTCTGCGGGGGTCAAGATGCAGGAGTCTGCGGGGGTCAAGATGCAGGAGTCTGGGGATGTTTGGGGTAGGTTTTTAGGATAAACTGTGGAAAATCACTCAGTCCTTGGCTATCATCAGGTGCAGAGCTGACAATCTACATGGAACCACGGAACCAATGTGACAGAAGATAAATAATGTAAATCCAGAAGTCTCCTCCTCTGACCTTGTGCAGGTGACGGACGGCGGGGTTGCAGGGGTCGCAGGCAGGGCCGTCTTTAACAAGGGGCAAAAGGGGAAGCTGCCCCGGGCCCAGTTGCTCCTGGGGGGCCCAAGGCAGCTGCCTCTTGAGTCCTGCTAACCACTGCCCCGGGTGTCAGGCTGTCTGCTACACAGGGGGTGCTGCCATGCATGCCGGCACTCCAGGCAGCGTACTGTGAGAGCTGTGATTCTCTAGGACCTTAGATGACATCATCACCATGTGACCAGTAACCTAGCAATATTACTGGTTACATGGCTATGAGGTCATCAAGGTCCTTTCTCTCTACCAGGAGTGTTGCTGTAGAAGTTTGCCTTAACTGTGGAGCTTTTTTTGTGAAGATTACATCAGAAAAAGGTGACAGGGGCTGTTATGCTAATATACTGTAAACTACTGTATAATGTGGGCGCCTGTATAGTGTGGGGGCCTGTATACTGTATACTGTGGGTGCTGTATATTGTGGAGTGCTATACTGCTGTACTGTATAGTCTGGGGGGCTGTATACTGTGGGTGCTGTATATTGTGGAGTGCTATACTGCTGAACTGTATAGTGTGGGGGGCTGTATACTGTGGGTGCTGTATATTGTGGTGTGCTATACTGCTGTACTGTATACTGTGGGGGGCTGTATACTGTGGGTGCTGTATATTGTGGAGTGCTATACTGCTGAACTGTATAGTGTGGGGGGCTGTATACTGTGGGGGACTGTATACTGTGGGTGCTGTATATTGTGGAGTGCTATACTGCTGTACTGTATAGTGTGGGGGGCTGTATAGTGTGGGCTGCTGTATCGTGTATAGTTTGGGGTGCTGTATACTGTGGGGTGCTATACTGCTCTACTATATACTGTGGGGTGCTATACTGCATACTGTGTGGTGCTGTATACTATAGGGTGCTATACTGCATACTGTGGGTTGCTGTATACTATAGGGTGCTATACTGCATACTGTGGGTTGCTGTATACTATAGGGTGCTATACTGCATACTGTGGGATGCTGTATACTATAGGGTGCTATACTGCATACTGTGGGGTGCTGGGGTGCACTGTAACACTAGGGTGAGCCGAGCCCCGGTCTCCTTCCTGCAGAGCGGTGCCCACTTCCAGCCGGAGCCCAGCTGCCCAGAGCACTGATCCTGAGCCGCTGGAGTCTTCAGAACTGGAAGTATTTACAGTCATTCACTGGACTCTACCAGGTGTGTGGATTGTTTGTGTGTGTGTTGTGGTGGAGGCCGTGACTGCCTGCTAGGGTGTGGGAAGGCGGGATCCAGGGGGCCAAGTACATTTTTGCCCAGGGTCCAATCAATATTAAAGACGGCCCTGGTCGCAGGTGCACCCAGGCCCTAGCACCTGAAGCAGCACCCGGAATGGCAGCAGTAGAAGAAATGACCCCAGAATCCAGCTGTGACTATGGGGTCTGACCATGGTCTGCAGGGGGCAGGTATAAAATATAACCCATATTAGATGGAGCTGTCACGTAATACACTTATTACAGACCACATATTATAACAGAGGGCTCGCACAGCAGAACACATGGGAGATGATGGGTGCATCGGAAGCCCCCGAACAGCTGGAGCACATCTTTCATGTGTGTCTGGAGCCGGTTGGATGTGGGCCATGCCGTCAATCCTGGCAGAATCTCAACTTAAAATGTAGCTCTGGAAGAGAAACCGAGCCTTAAAAGGTCACAGCGTGGAGCACATGGGTGCAGACCGGGCCTGGGACGCCGCAGACATTCCCGGGGGCCACATAGGGACCTGCGTCTGTCAGGATGGGGGGAGGGAGGAGACTAATGGGGAGTCTGCATGTCTCTATAAACGATATTAATGGACACATTGTTTCTTTATAAACAGAAAACTTTTAGACAAAACCTGAGCCCCCCCCCCCCCCCCTCCCCCAACCATTTCCAGGCACTGACATCTCCTGAACATGGGAGCTGATCTGGGGGGTCCGCGTCTGCCACTGTGTTACAGGGCACCCAATCTACGGGAGTCCCATATGATAAGGGGACACGCTGGGCCCTCCAGAGACAGGGAGCTCCTTTGTAGTGGCTCCCAGCACAGGCGAACATGTGGGGCCCCTGTACATGTCATACAGTAAAGGGGGCATGCCTGATATCCAGGAATGGCCGTGCATTCGGGTCCATCAATGATTCCCAAAACATGGTTTTATTATTATAATGAAAGAGAAATAATAACGGAAAGATAGAGGGGCGGAGCCTGTAGCTGCCAGGGGCCCTGGAGAGAGGGGGCCCATTCCAGGTGGGGACTGAGAACCTGCACAGGGATGTGGTGTCAGCAAAAGAAATGGAACATGTACTGAGGATGGGGGTTTAAGGGGCGCCGGGACTGTGCGGGGGTGTCAAGAAGCACCTCCCGTCATGACCCCAACCCTCTACAAACCCCCTGCGTAAACCGGCACAAGGATGATGGGAGTGATACACTGTGTGTGGGATAGGATGATTAGATTGGAAGTGCCGAGGACAGGGATGATGGGAGTGATACACTGTGTGAGAGATAGGATGATTACATTGGAAGTGCCGAGGACAGGGATGATGGGAGTGATACACTGTGTGAGAGATAGGATGATTAGATTGGAAGTGCCGAGGACAGGGATGATGGGAGTGATACACTGTGTGAGAGATAGGATAATTAGATTGGAAGTGCCGAGGACAGGGATGATGGGAGTGATACACTGTGAGAGATAGGATGATTACATAGGAAGTGCTGAGGACAGGGATGATGGGAGTGATACACTGTGTGAGAGATAGGATGATTACATTGGAAGTACTGAGGACAGGGATGATGGGAGTGATCCAATGTAATCATCCTATCTCTCACACAGTGTATCACTCCCATCATCCCTGTCCTCGGCACTTCCAATGTAATCATCCTATCTCTCACACAGTGTATCACTCCCATCATCCCTGTCCTCAGCACTTCCTATGTAATCATCCTATCTCTCACACAGTGTATCACTCCCATCATCCCTGTCCTCAGCACTTCCTATGTAATCATCCTATCTCTCACACAGTGTAAGTGCCGAGGACAGGGATGATGGGAGTGATACACTGTGTGTGGGATAGGATGATTACATTGGAAGTGCCGAGGACAGGGATGATGGGAGTGATACACTGTGTGAGAGATAGGATGATTACATAGGAAGTGCTGAGGACAGGGATGATGGGAGTGATACACTGTGTGAGATAGGATGATTAGATTGGAAGTGCCGAGGACAGGGATGATGGGAGTGATACACTGTGTGAGATAGGATGATTACATTGGAAGTGCCGAGGACAGGGATGATGGGAGTGATACACTGTGTGAGATAGGATGATTACATTGGAAGTACTGAGGACAGGGATGATGGGAGTGATACACTGTGTGAGAGATAGGATGATTACATTGGAAGTGCTGAGGACAGGGATGATGGGAGTGATACACTGTGTGAGATAGGATGATTACATTGGAAGTGCCGAGGACAGGGATGATGGGAGTGATACACTGTGTGAGAGATAGGATGATTACATTGGAAGTACTGAGGACAGGGATGATGGGAGTGATACACTGTGTGAGAGATAGGATGATTACATTGGAAGTGCCGAGGACAGGGATGATGGGAGTGATACACTGTGTGAGATAGGATGATTACATTGGAAGTGCCGAGGACAGGGATGATGGGAGTGATACACTGTGTGAGATAGGATGATTAGATTGGAAGTGCCGAGGACAGGGATGATGGGAGTGATACACTGTGTGTGGGATAGGATGATTAGATTGGAAGTGCTGAGGACAGGGATGATGGGAGTGATACACTGTGTGAGAGATAGGATGATTAGATTGGAAGTGCTGAGGACAGGGATGATGGGAGTGATACACTGTGTGAGATAGGATGATTACATTGGAAGTGCCGAGGACAGGGATGATGGGAGTGATACACTGTGTGAGAGATAGGATGATTAGATTGGAAGTGCCGAGGACAGGGATGATGGGAGTGATACACTGTGTGAGAGATAGGATGATTACATTGGAAGTGCCGAGGACAGGGATGATGGGAGTGATACACTGTGTGAGATAGGATAATTACATTGGAAGTGCAGAGGACAGGGATGATGGGAGTGATACACTGTGTGAGAGCTAGGATGATTATATTGGAGGTGCAGAGGACAGGGATGATGGGAGTGATACACTGTGTGAGAGATAGGATGATTAGATTGGAAGTGCTGAGGACAGGGATGATGGGAGTGATACACTGTGTGAGATAGGATAATTACATTGGAAGTGCAGAGGACAGGGATGATGGGAGTGATACACTGTGTGAGAGCTAGGATGATTAGATTGGAAGTGCTGAGGACAGGGATGATGGGAGTGATACACTGTGTGAGAGCTAGGATGATTATATTGGAGGTGCAGAGGACAGGGATGATGGGAGTGATACACTGTGTGAGAGCTAGGATGATTAGATTGGAAGTGCTGAGGACAGGGATGATGGGAGTGATACACTGTGTGAGATAGGATGATTACATTGGAAGTGCCGAGGACAGGGATGATGGGAGTGATACACTGTGTGAGAGATAGGATGATTAGATTGGAAGTGCCGAGGACAGGGATGATGGGAGTGATACACTGTGTGAGAGATAGGATGATTACATTGGAAGTGCCGAGGACAGGGATGATGGGAGTGATACACTGTGTGAGATAGGATAATTACATTGGAAGTGCAGAGGACAGGGATGATGGGAGTGATACACTGTGTGAGAGCTAGGATGATTATATTGGAGGTGCAGAGGACAGGGATGATGGGAGTGATACACTGTGTGAGAGATAGGATGATTAGATTGGAAGTGCTGAGGACAGGGATGATGGGAGTGATACACTGTGTGAGAGCTAGGATGATTATATTGGAGGTGCAGAGGACAGGGATGATGGGAGTGATACACTGTGTGAGATAGGATAATTACATTGGAAGTGCAGAGGACAGGGATGATGGGAGTGATACACTGTGTGAGAGCTAGGATGATTAGATTGGAAGTGCTGAGGACAGGGATGATGGGAGTGATACACTGTGTGAGAGCTCCTGCGTATGATACATCACAGACCGGTGACTCCAGTTCACCGCAGAATATTCCTCCCTCGACACTGATGACTCCGAGAATAAGGAGTTTTCCCCAGAAAAGTATTTATTGCCCCAAGATCTATTCTTATCCTCTGCTCCCAAAATCTCCATTGAAACCAGCGCTGCAATGGTTAACAGAGAACATACCGCACCAAGTGTTATTGGCCCCAGTAACTCAGGATCACATCCAAAACTTTACAGACCGAGCGTCCCGACGATCTCCGAAAGTATCCCGCAAAATCCCCGGAATAATCAACACAAGAACATATTCAGAAAACCTGGAAGACGATTCAATGAGACAAGAGGCAAAGAAAGCCGACCGGCCCACGAATCCAAAGAGGGCGGTATTATAGTAGTTATATCCTTGTATATATATGAGGCAGTATTATAGTAGTTATATTCTTGTACATAGGAGGCAGTATTATAGTAGTTATATTCTTGTACATAGGAGCAGTATTATAGTAGTTATATTCTTGTACATAGGAGCAGTACTATAGAAGTTATATTCTTGTACATAGGAGCAGTATTATAGTAGTTATATTCTTGTACATAGGATGCAGTATTATAGTAGTTATATTCTTGTACATAGGAGCAGTATTATAGTAGTTATATTCTTGTACATAGGAGCAGTATTATAGTAGTTATATTCCTGTACATAGGAGGCAGTATTATAGCAGTTATATTCTTGTACATAGGGGCAGTATTATAGTAGTTATATTCTTGTGTATAAGGAGCAGTATTATAGTAGTTATATTCTTGTACATAGGAGCAGTATTATAGTAGTTATATTCTTGTACATAGGGGCAGTATTATAGTAGTTATATTCTTGTACATAGGAGCAGTATTATAGTAGTTATATTCTTGTACATAGGAGCAGTATTATAGTAGTTATATTCTTGTACATAGGGGCAGTATTATAGTAGTTATATTCTTGTACATAGGGGCAGTATTATAATGTGTGATCCACGTAAGAAAAGAGATTTGCATTACTTACCCAAAGGCTTTTAAACTTAATTTACAGGATATAATATTGCACAGCCATAGTGAGACAGGTGACTATATGATATGTAACATTTTCTATCATGTTTTATTAATATAATGTTATTGCGCTTCCTGTTCTCTATTAATGACCCGCGGTTTACTTAATTACATAATAACTTATTTTTGGAAACTGCTCCCAACACAAAGTAATGGAGAAATGACTGCGACGCTTCTGAGGTTATAAATAGTAAATATAACAAACTCGACCCCGCGTGCAACTCGTCGGTAATTCCCCCTATATAATGTTACGCTATACGTAAACAGCTGCGACAGGGGCTTCCATATATCATCAAGGGGAAGCCGGGTGATAGATGAGGCAACTGAGGAGTGGGGATATGGTGAAGTCAGAAATTGTGAGATACTTTACTGTAGAATTAGATACTTTGTATCACACTCAGATACACATGTAAAGACAAAGTAGACACACATGCTACACACCAAGAGATAGCATTAGTGGGGTCAGCGCACCGAGAACCCCACAACAAAGGGTCATCGCTTGAAGATTTGTTGCCCTATTTCCCCATAAAGGGACGTGTACATTTCCCACCAGGGGATCTGTATCGTGTATCAGTGAAATACCCAATGAACAGAGGAATAAGATGAAATGTGAACTTACCGAACACAGTCAGGTTGATCTGCGCTTGCCTGGAGCCATATTTGTTTTCCGCAACCAGCGTGTAGCAGCCGCAGTGTTCTTGCCGCGCAGAGGAGATGGTCAGTTTGCAGGTGTCCTCCGTCTTCTCTATCTTAATGAATTCACTCTCTTTTATCTGTTGGAAGAAAGAGAAGAGAATGATGGGGAAATAAAAATAATCCATCCATCCAATCATCCCTCCATGCTGCCAGGAGCATCCCCTGTACTGGCCCAACGCTCAGCATCACTTCATAGGTCACCAATACCTCA
This sequence comes from Bufo bufo, assembly GCF_905171765.1. Classification (NCBI taxonomy): domain Eukaryota; kingdom Metazoa; phylum Chordata; class Amphibia; order Anura; family Bufonidae; genus Bufo; species Bufo bufo. Next base: position 232,446,969 of record NC_053395.1, read on the forward strand.
CTATGTCCCTACTTGCCCCAAATTAACACCTGCAGAAGACCAGGAGTCGGGTCACCTCCAGCAGCAGAACTAAGGGGGTCATTAGGCGCATTTCTGGTGTAGATTGTTCCTTCCTATTAAGACCAACATCCAAAACGCCGGCCCTAATAAATGTGCCCCCAAGTGTCCCACCAAATGTACTGCTAACATGGACGATTTAGTAGGTAATAATTGAAATGGGAAACCTAAAGCCTCCACAAACCGGGTGGGAATCCCTTAGAAGGTGTGCCTCATCAGCCTTCCATCAGGAAAGATTATTTCCGGACCCCAAGTGACTAGGAAGGATAGTCGTACATTTACACAACCATGTATATCCTGCGGTGACTGCTCCACGGCCTCCACTGCCCTGTAACGCTCGGTCCTGACAATCTGGCAGTGTAAATGGGAGTGATCCTATTGTTCATGCAGGCACACCAATTATCACTTCTGGGCAGCGGATCATGTCGTATAAACAGCCATCTCCTGCCAGAAAAAGTGCAGCTGTATGAGGACGAGCAATCACAATAGTAACTGCTGGTCCCCATACTATGGAGGAGATCACTGCGTATCAATGTGTCTCCTCCACCAACGAGCAGCCGACTTTCGGGAAGGAGCGCTTCCTTCCCAACAATCGGCTGATACGATGGAGCGTGTAAACCCGCCCTTAGAGTGAAGAAGCCTTCTCATAAAGGGTAAATGATACGGCCCTTCTGCCATGGATGGGTGGCAGATCATCCCCTCCAGACAGAGATATTCTCTGTACACTTCCTTTAACTGTTCCCTTCTGCCCTGAAACTCTGCATATTCTAGAAAGAAGTAGCAGATAAGGTTCTTGCCTCCACAGTCTCTCCTGTCGGCCTTGGTAGCAGCTGACTGGCATTGTGCACCGTCCACCCAGCAGCTCCTAGTTCTCATCCATCTCTCCCCAGGACTTATGGTCCTGCAGATTATCACACCAGGCTGTACCCAATTTCAAAACCTCTCCCATATTACAACACTGGACACAAGGTTAAGCTCTTTGAGGACTCTTGGGTGGAATTCCTCTGGTCCCAGCACTTACCCTACATTTTAGTCTAGCTTATCCAGTGATGAAACACAAGAAGACGAGCAGTTACCTCCTTCCTGAACTTCATCCACATGCATGAGATCGGCTGCGTCCCTGCAACTTTGCAGAACAGCTCCACAGACTCCCCGGCTTGGACCTTCCTGTCTTCTGGGAATTGAAGGATCTGGGGTGGAGAAGCTGCAGGAAGAGGGACAAAGTAAAATGTCCAAAATGAATGCTTCTTCTGGATCCCTAACTGATTTATATGAGTTTGTCAGATTATTACCGTTTGCTTATGAACAACATACTGTGCGAGAAGCATCTCAAACACATTAGCCTCTTGAGGTCCACAGAAATACAGAGTATTCACCAGGCCTGAATAATAATGCTCGGACCTTATGTATATTGGTCTAGACCTCCTGAAGATACGTCAGGCCCCACGTATATCAGTGAAACACGGAGAGGACACGGCATAATTACTGGTCTAGTCTCACAAACATTGGTCGGCTGTATAGAGGAAAGGCTTCATGAACAATATCCCACATTAACTCATGAATATTGATCAGATCTCATCAATATTCAGCACAGCCTTGTGAATAGTGGTCATTCCACATGAATCATGGCCAGAGGTGATGCATCAGGAATACTGGTGGTTCCTCATGACGGGTGGTCATCAGTGAAGAACAGAAGTCCTCCTTTATTAATAGTGGTCTTCTGATGATGAATAGTGGTCATCCTTTATTAATAGTGGTCTTCCAACATGAATTGTAATCAGTCACCTCTTATGAATGATGGTCATCACTCAAATAGTGGTCATCCTTAGTAAATAGTGGTCTTTTCTTATTAATAGTGGTCATCTCACATAATTAGTCGTCAGGCTTCATGAATAGCGGTCACTCCATAAGTATATTAGTGGTCTCATGTCTAGTGGTCATCCATCATGAATAATGGACATTCTTCATGACTAGTGGTTATTCTTTATCAATAATGGTCATCTGATGATGAATAGTGGTCATCCCTTATTAATAGTGGTCATCCCTTATTAATAGTGGTCATCTGATGATGAATAGTGGTCATCCCTTATTAATAGTGGTCATCCCTTATTAATAGTGGTCATCTGATGATGAATAGTGGTCATCCCTTATTAATAGTGGTCATCCCTTATTAATAGTGGTCATCTGATGATGAATAGTGGTCATCCCTTATTAATAGTGGTCATCTGATGATAAATAGTGGTCATCCCTTATTAATAGTGGTCATCTGATGATAAATAGTGGTCATCCCTTATTAATAGTGGTCATCTGATGATGAATAGTGGTCATCCCTTATTAATAGTGGTCATCTGATGATAAATAGTGGTCATCCCTTATGAATAGTGCTCATCTGATGATGAATAGTCGTCGCCCCTTATGAACATTGGACTTCACGAGAATTGGCTTAGCTTTGAGAATATGACATTTCAGAAGACAGGCCTCATGGATATTAGGTCGGTCCCGAATGGGACATAGTAGAGAAGACCTAATTATCAAATTACCCATAATGCAGTAGTCTGACTTCCTGGCACACAGAATTTTTTTGAGATGTTAGGGACAGGTTACTTTATTATTCTTATTTTTTTGCCACGCCACCGCCTTATGCCACCTTGTTTTCTGTCCGCCTGGTGCAATATACAAGTGGCCTAGAAAATGGGTTCCATCTGAGGAGCCAGCTTGGGGCCCATATACACTGTACAGAGTTCATGTTAGGCTGCACATAAATGAAAGAAGGGACAGACTCAGGATTGTGCGTCGTCATTCCTGCTGAATATGAACATGGCGAGAACTGAACAATGTCGCAGATATGGATGGAATCACGGATGAGGATGGGAGGAAGTAGTACCAAGGAGTAGTCACAGTGTGGAGGATGGGCGCACAATCCCTCTACCTGATTTAAGGAGACTCTTCGGTGCTGCCTTCTTCTTAATGGTGCCTTCATCTGGAAGGAAAGTGGATTATTATAGACCTTATGGACCTCCCAGGGGAAGAAGATACAAGGGAACTTACTATATCCTACAGAGAAGGAAGGATACAGCCAGGCATGGGACGGCCATGAGTCAAGACGTGCAATGGAGGATTGTCCAATCCTGAGAAGCAGCAAAGATCTGCTCCATATTAGACATGAAGAATAATGAGATTAGTAGAGATAAGGCGAAAGCTTGTGTTTCTCATCCAAACACAAGGAACCAAACATGGCCGCCGGATGTCACAGGATCAGAGGTGGCATCACAAGGCGATGATGTCATCACCGGTTACAATAGGAGGACATCACACATGCAGTTAGAAGAAGAAGCGTTGTAGAAGATCCTGCTCATCATGTTACATCAGAGTTTATTAGAAAGTAGTGAGAACATGACACCAGAGATGAGGATGATGAAGATGAGGCTCGGAAGTCTGGAAGCAGATCCGCTACACGTTAGAGGGTGAAATACAACATAAATAATAACCAAAGTAACAGCATCCCCATAAACCTGTAGATGAATAGTGACAGATGGAAAAAGTAAAAATAAAAAAAATAAAAAGTTACATGAAAAAAGGGAACTTCTTCAGCTTCGTCCTACGCCGTAAATGATGAAGCGGTGATTTGTGCTCCGTGAGTTTACTTGGTCGCATTCATGGAGCAATCACAGCGTCCGCACTGAGTGACGCTGCACAAACCGGACGGTATCAGCGGATTCACGAAATGAATGCCAGTAATTTCCCGCTGAAGCGATTCCTGATGAACGTGTGATACAAGCGCAGAGCAGAACCATTTCCATCCAAGGATTATATGGCGGCACGGGGCTCAGCCTTAGGGTGCAGGGGTCCGTGTACCTGGGGTCTGCAGGTCCTCCCCGTGTTCTCACCCTGAAAAACTCCGGGTAGGTTAACAGACTCCCAATGAAATAGGTCCTTGTGTGTGTTTGAAACCGAGAAATTAGATTGCCAGCTCTTGGGGACAGAGCACAGTCTGTACCGTGCTGTGGAATTTGCTGGTGCTACATAAAGAACTGAAAGTGTATGATGGAAGAAGAGCCGTAATGACTCCACATCAAGAGGTTCTTCTCATTGGGACTGAATTACTGAAAGTTTGGCTAAAAACATGACATTAACCCCTGAAGAAAGAGCAACTTCATGGGACCGAGCGGCGTCTCCTCCCCCGCATGCATCCTAATATGTACGGCGACTTCCTGGCATTACACCCTATAGCTCGCTGTCCTTCGCGGCTTCAGGTTCGGGTCCGCTTCCATAAAAGGACGGCCCGTCACCCACTCAAGAAAATGCTTCCCAGCAACTCGGTGGGGAGGACCCGCAAAATATTCCCACTGAGATATTTCTGGAGGAGACTCCGCACTTTCCAGGACATAATGCCATATTTAGGCGATCAAATAAAACGAAACATCAGCTCCGATGGTTCAGCAGCTTTAACCGGTCATGTAATGTCACTTGTGGAATTTTATAATAAAACTGATGTTGAATCAAGACAAACAGGACGTTCCATCTAAAAGAAGGGGAAAGTACAGGGGTTCATAGATCACAAAACAAAGAGGAAGGACCCCCCCCCCCCCCCCCCCCGAATACAGAAGGTTCTTCTCTCAATCAGATGCTATTGTGGGGGCTGACAGCCGTGACCCTAAAATAACCCTTCTGTCCACAGTGATACAATGTATTCAGAAAGTCTTCACACCCTCTCACTCTCCTACCATTTTATCTCGCTCTTTGCCCTATAAGTGATAACAGAAGGTGAGAAATCTTTACTAATTTAATGAGAAGGAAAAACTAACATCTCACATGGACATAAGTCTTCAGCCCCTCGGGACATAAGTCTTCAGCCCCTCGGGACATAAGTCTTCAGCCCCTTTACTCGGGACATAAGTCTTCGGCCCCTTTACTCGGGACATAAGTCTTCAGCCCCTTTACTCAGGACATAAGTCTTCAGCCCCTCGGGACATAAGTATTCAGCCCCTTTACTCGGGACATAAGTCTTCAGCCCCTCGGGACATAAGTCTTCAGCCCCTCGGGACATAAGTCTTCAGCCCCTCGGGACATAAGTCTTCAGCCCCTTTACTCGGGACATAAGTCTTCGGCCCCTTTACTCGGGACATAAGTCTTCAGCCCCTTTACTCAGGACATAAGTCTTCAGCCCCTTTACTCGGGACATAAGTCTTCGGCCCCTTTACTCGGGACATAAATCTTCAGCCCCTTTACTCGGGACATAAGTCTTCGGCCCCTTTACTCGGGACATAAGTCTTCGGCCCCTTTACTCGGGACATAAGTCTTCGGCCCCTTTACTCGGGACATAAGTCTTCGGCCCCTTTACTCGGGACATAAGTCTTCGGCCCCTTTACTCGGGACATAAGTCTTCGGCCCCTTTACTCGGGACATAAGTCTTCGGCCCCATTACTCAGGACATAAGTCTTCTGCCCCTTTACTCGGGACATAAGTCTTTAGCCCCTTTACTCGGGACATAAGTCTTCGGCCCCTTTACTCAGGACATAAGTCTTCTGCCCATTTACTCGGGACATAAGTCTTTAGCCCCTTTACTCAGGACATAAGTCTTCGGCCCCTTTACCCAGTACATAAAAGTCTTCAGCCCCTTTACTTCTTCCATATAAGAATTATGGAGGCCGCTGTGCTCCTGGGAACTCTCAGTGCAGCAGAAATGTCTCTGCCCCCTTCTCCAGATCTGAGCCTCCACAAAATCCTGTCTCTGAGCTCTACAGGCAGTTCTCTCCTCCTCGTGGCTTGGTTTTGGCTCTGATGCATCGTCAGCTGTGAGATCTTCTATAGACAGGGCTGTGTCCTTCCACATCATCTCCAATCAGCTGAATTTACCACAGGTGACTCCAATCAAGGTGTAGAACGTCTCAGAGATGATCCAGAGAAATGCGAGGAACCAGAGATAAATGTCAAGTGTCACAGCAAAGGGGCTGAAGACTTTTATCCATGTGAAAGGGGCTGAAGACTTATGTCCATGTGAAAGGGGCTGAAGACTTATATCCATGTGAAATTCTAGCTTTTCCATAAAACATAAAAAAAAATAAAAATTTTTTTTATATATATATATATATATATATAATAGTTTATACACCCCAATATGGCATTTCTCATTATGGGGTAGGGTACTGAGTGCAGGTTGACGGGAAAACTGGAATTTCTTTTATATTTTAGCACAAGGAGCAACATAACAAAATGTGTAAGAAAGTGAAAGGGTCTGAAGATTTTTACGAATGCATTGTAATATATTTACCTAAAGCCTCTGCCTATAGAGACAATGATTCATCTCCAGACCGTGTGTTACCAACGATGTTCTCATGACGGTCACCGTGCCCATGTTATGTCATCTGAGTCACCAAGATCCCTCGGCACCAGTTTTATACATCTATGGATGCTGCTTCAGATTTCACTCCGTCTGATTGTAAATTCATAATGAAAGTTCCCCTCGGGGGATCATTGACAAGTCAGAGACAGAAGACAGATCCCGGAAAATCACAGCCACATCATGCTGCATAAAAATTATCTCCGACCAAAAGGCTGCACTGTTCACATCACTACACAAACAAGAGAAAGGCGAGGAAAACCACAACCAGCGCTGAAACTACAACCGGGGGTGAGACGGGCCAATGATACCTCCAGAGCGTGAGAAACAAGAGACAGGGAAGAAAACAAAGAGAAAACCAGATACGGAGGAGAAAAAAAACACTGACTGAGAAATAATCTCCAGATCATATGGTGAAGATCGTACCCAAAATGTGTTCCAAAAATTCTCTATATCATAACTAAATAGTACAAAATACTGTGTCCTACATTCAATAATATAACTACTATAATACTGCCTCCTATGTACAAGAATATAACTACTATAATACTGCCCCCTATGTACAAGAATATAACTACTATAATACTGCTACTATGTACAAGAATATAACTACTATAATACTGCTCCTATGTACAGGAATATAACTACTATAATACTGCTCCTATGTACAAGAATATAACTACTATAATACTGCCTCCTATGTACAAGAATATAACTACTATAATACTGCTCCTATGTACAAGAATATAACTACTATAATACTGCCTCCTATGTACAAGAATATAACTACTATAATACTGCCTCCTATGTACAAGAATATAACTACTATAATACTGCTCCTATGTACAAGAATATAACTGCTATAATACTGCTCCTATGTACAAGAATATAACTACTATAATACTGCCCCCTATATACAAGAATATAACTACTATAATACTGCCTCCTATGTACAAGAATATAACTACTATAATACTGCCCCCTATATACAAGAATATAACTACTATAATACTGCCTCCTATGTACAAGAATATAACTACTATAATACTGCTCCTATGTACAAGAATATAACTACTATAATACTGCCTCCTATGTACAAGAATATAACTACTATAATACTGCTCCTATGTACAAGAATATAACTACTATAATACTGCTCCTATGTACAAGAATATAACTACTATAATACTGCTCCTATGTACAAGAATATAACTACTATAATACTGCTCCTATGTACAAGAATATAACTACTATAATACTGCTCCTATGTACAGGAATATAACTAGTATAATACTGCTCATATGTACAAGAATATAACTACTATAATACTGCCTCCTATGTACAAGAATATAACTACTATAATACTGCCTCCTATGTACAAGAATATAACTACTATAATACTGCTCCTATGTACAAGAATATAACTACTATAATACTGCCCCCTATGTACAAGAATATAACTACTATAATACTGCTCCTATGTACAAGAATATAACTACTATAATACTGCTCCTATGTACAAGAATATAACTACTATAATACTGCTCCTATGTACAAGAATATAACTGCTATAATACTGCTCCTATGTACAAGAATATAACTACTATAATACTGCCCCCTATATACAAGAATATAACTACTATAATACTGCCTCCTATGTACAAGAATATAACTACTATAATACTGCCCCCTATATACAAGAATATAACTACTATAATACTGCCTCCTATGTACAAGAATATAACTACTATAATACTGCTCCTATGTACAAGAATATAACTACTATAATACTGCCTCCTATGTACAAGAATATAACTACTATAATACTGCTCCTATGTACAAGAATATAACTACTATAATACTGCTCCTATGTACAAGAATATAACTACTATAATACTGCTCCTATGTACAAGAATATAACTACTATAATACTGCTCCCTATATACAAGAATATAACTACTATAATACTGCCTCCTATGTACAAGAATATAACTACTATAATACTGCTCCTATGTACAAGAATATAACTACTATAATACTGCTCCTATGTACAAGAATATAACTACTATAATACTGCTCCTATGTACAAGAATATAACTACTATAATACTGCTCCTATGTACAAGAATATAACTGCTATAATACTGCTCCTATGTACAAGTATATAACTGCTATAATACTGCTCCTATGTACAAGTATATAACTACTATAATACTGCTTCTATGTACAGGAATATAACTACTATAATACTGCTCCTATGTACAAGAATATAACTGCTATAATACTGCTCCTATGTACAAGAATATAACTACTATAATACTGCTCCTATATACAAGAATATAACTACTATAATACTGCCTCCTATATACAAGAATATAACTACTATAATACTGCCTCCTATGTACAAGAATATAACTACTATAATACTGCTCCTATGTACAAGACTATAACTACTATAATACTGCTCCTATGTACAAGAATATAACTACTATAATACTGCTCCTATGTACAAGAATATAACTACTATAATACTGCTCCTATGTACAAGAATATAACTACTATAATACTGCTTCTATGTACAAGAATATAACTACTATAATACTGCTCCTATGTACAAGGATATAACTACTATAATACTGCCTTCTATGTACAAGAATATAACTACTATAATACTGCTCCTATGTACAAGAATATAACTACTATAATACTGCTCCTATGTACAAGAATATAACTACTATAATACTGCCCCTATGTACAAGAATATAACTACTATAATGCTGCCTCCTGTGTACAAGAATATAACTACTATAATACTGCTCCTATGTACAAAAATATAACGACTATAATACTGCTCCTATGTACAAGAATATAACTACTATAATACTGCCTCCTATGTACAGGAATATAACTACTATAATACTGCCTCCCGTGTACAAGAATATTACTACTATAATACTGCTCCTATGTACAAGAATATAACTCCTACAATAATATAACTACTATAATACTGCCCCTATGTGCAAGAATATAACTACTATAATACTGGTCCTGTGTACAAGAATATAACTACTATAATACTGCTCCTATGTACAAGAATATAACTACTATAATACTGCTCCTATGTACAAGAATATAACTCCTACAATAATATAACTACTATAATACTGCCTCCTATGTGCAATAATATAACTACTATAATACTGGTCCTGTGTACAAGAATATAACTACTATAATATGGCCTCCTATATACAAGAATATAACTACTATAATACTGCTCCTATGTACAAGAATATAACTACTATAATACTGCTCCTATGTACAAGAATATAACTACTATAATACTGCCTCCTATGTACAAGAATATAACTACATAGGAGCAGTATTATAGTAGTTATATTCTTGTACATAGGAGGCAGTATTATAGTAGTTATATTCTTGTACATAGGAGCAGTATTATAGTAGTTATATTCTTGTACATAGGAGCAGTATTATAGTAGTTATATTCTTGTACATAGGAGCAGTATTATAGTAGTTATATTCTTGTACATAGGAGCAGTATTATAGTAGATATATTCCTGTACATAGGAGCAGTATTATAGTAGTTATATTCCTGTACATAGGAGGCAGTATTATAGTAGTTATATTCTTGTACATAGGAGCAGTATTATAGTAGTTATATTCTTGTACATAGGAGCAGTATTATAGTAGTTATATTCTTGTACATAGGAGCAGTATTATAGTAGTATATATTCTTGTACATAGGAGCAGTATTATAGTAGATATATTCCTGTACATAGGAGCAGTATTATAGTAGTTATATTCCTGTACATAGGAGGCAGTATTATAGTAGTTATATTCTTGTACATAGGAGCAGTATTATAGTAGTTATATTCTTGTACATAGGAGCAGTATTATAGTAGTTATATCCCTGTATATAGGAGGCCATATTATAGTAGTTATATTCTTGTACACAGGACCAGTATTATAGTAGTTATATTATTGCACATAGGAGGCAGTATTATAGTAGTTATATTATTGTAGGAGTTATATTCTTGTACATAGGAGCAGTATTATAGTAGTTATATTCTTGTACATAGGAGCAGCATTATAGTAGTTATATTCTTGTACATAGGAGGCAGTATTATAGTAGTTATATTCTTGTACATAGGAGGCAGTATTATAGTAGTTATATTCTTGTACATGGGAGGCAGTATTATAGTAGTTATATTATTGTAGGAGTTATATTCTTGTACATAGGAGCAGTATTATAGGAGTTATATTCTTGTACATAGGAGCAGTATTCTAGTAGTTATATTCTTGTACATAGGAGCAGTATTATAGTAGTTATATTCTTGAACATAGGAGGCAGTATTATAGTAGTTATATTCTTGTACATAGGAGCAGTATTATAGTAGTATATTCTTGTACATAGGAGGCAGTATTATAGGAGTTATATTCTTGTACAGATCCTTCTATTTCTTCATGTAATCCCAGGGTACCTCCTGTTATAAAACGTAGCCTTTAATGTTTTATACGTATAAAATAACAAACTCCCACAAAAAACAACACACAGAAAGAAAAAGAAAAGAAAAACGACGCGGCCATTCTGTTTTTTAGGCAGGGACCACGCAGTATAGGGTCATATTTAGGGACAGGCCTAAACCAAGAAGCGACCCCCCTGCCTATATCACGGTCTCCTCAAGCACTCTGGAGAGTACCAGGAACATTTCCTCAGAGCATACAAAGTGCATATCCACTCATGCCGCGTCGTTTTTCTTTTCTTTTTCTTTCTGTGTGTTGTTTTTTGTGGGAGTTTGTTATTTTATACGTATAAAACATTAAAGGCTACGTTTTATAACAGGAGGTACCTGTGACTGAATAATATATACATACCTCCCGAGTTTATTCTCCCTCTGACGTGATTTCATGTGATCCCAGACAGACTGGGTGATGTTGAGATCAGGGCTCTGTGGGGACGAAATTATCATTTCCAGGACCCCTTGTTCTTCACAAGGCTGACATTGCCTGGATTTTGGGGGTTGTTGTCTTGCCGCAGAATACATTTGGAGTCAATCAGACGTCTCCCTGAGGGTGCTGCATGATGGATAAGGATCTGCCTGTGCTTCTCAGTATTAAGGACGCCATTAATCCTGATTAAATCTCCAATTCCATTTGCTAAAATTAAGCCCCAAAAAAGCAAGGACCTTCTAACAACTTCACTGCTGCCTGCAGACACTCATCATTGTACTGCTCTCCTCCATCTCCACTGCTGCCTGCAGACACTCATCATTGTACTGCTCTCCTCCATCTCCACTGCTGCCTGCAGACATTCATCATTGTACTGCTCTCCTCCATCTTCACTGCTGCCTGCAGACACTCATCATTGTACTGCTCTCCTCCATCTACACTGCTGCCTGCAGACATTCATCATTGTACTGCTCTCCTCCATCTCCACTGCTGCCTGCAGACATTCATCATTGTACTGCTCTCCTCCATCTCCACTGCTGCCTGCAGACACTCATCATTGTACTGCTCTCCTCCATCTCCACTGCTGCCTGCAGACACTCATCATTGTACTGCTCTCCTCCATCTCCACTGCTGCCTGCAGACACTCATCATTGTACTGCTCTCCTCCATCTCCACTGCTGCCTGCAGACACTCATCATTGTACTGCTCTCCTCCATCTCCACTGCTGCCTGCAGACACTCATCATTGTACTGCTCTCCTCCATCTACACTGCTGCCTGCAGACACTCATCATTGTACTGCTCTCCTCCATCTCCACTGCTGCCTGCAGACATTCATCATTGTACTGCTCTCCTCCATCTCCACTGCTGCCTGCAGACACTCATCATTGTACCGCTCTCCTCCATCTCCACTGCTGCCTGCAGACATTCATCATTGTACCGCTCTCCTCCATCTCCACTGCTGACTTCAGACACTCAACATTGTACTGCTCTCCTCCATCTCCACTGCTGCCTGCAGACATTCATCATTGTACTGCTCTCCTCCATCTCCACTGCTGCCTGCAGACACTCATCATTGTACTGCTCTCCTCCATCTCCACTGCTGCCTGCAGACATTCATCATTGTACTGCTCTCCTCCATCTCCACTGCTGCCTGCAGACACTCATCATTGTACTGCTCTCCTCCATCTCCACTGCTGCCTGCAGACACTCATCATTGTACTGCTCTCCTCCATCTACACTGCTGCCTGCAGACATTCATCATTGTACTGCTCTCCTCCATCTCCACTGCTGCCTGCAGACACTCATCATTGTACTGCTCTCCTCCATCTCCACTGCTGCCTGCAGACACTCATCATTGTACTGCTCTCCTCCATCTCCACTGCTGCCTGCAGACACTCATCATTGTACCGCTCTCCTCCATCTCCACTGCTGCCTGCAGACACTCATCATTGTACTGCTCTCCTCCATCTCCACTGCTGCCTGCAGACACTCATCATTGTACTGCTCTCCTCCATCTCCACTGCTGCCTGCAGACACTCATCATTGTACTGCTCTCCTCCATCTTCACTGCTGCCTGCAGACACTCATCATTGTACTGCTCTCCTCCATCTCCACTGCTGCCTGCAGACACTCATCATTGTACTGCTCTCCTCCATCTCCACTGCTGCCTGCAGACATTCATCATTGTACTGCTCTCCTCCATCTACACTGCTGCCTGCAGACATTCATCATTGTACCGCTCTCCTCCATCTCCACTGCTGCCTGCAGACACTCATCATTGTACTGCTCTCCTCCATCTCCACTGCTGCCTGCAGACACTCATCATTGTACTGCTCTCCTCCATCTACACTGCTGCCTGCAGACATTCATCATTGTACTGCTCTCCTCCATCTCCACTGCTGCCTGCAGACACTCATCATTGTACTGCTCTCCTCCATCTCCACTGCTGCCTGCAGACACTCATCATTGTACTGCTCTCCTCCATCTCCACTGCTGCCTGCAGACATTCATCATTGTACTGCTCTCCTCCATCTCCACTGCTGCCTGCAGACACTCATCATTGTACTGCTCTCCTCCATCTCCACTGCTGCCTGCAGACACTCATCATTGTACTGCTCTCCTCCATCTCCACTGCTGCCTGCAGACACTCATCATTGTACTGCTCTCCTCCATCTCCACTGCTGCCTGCAGACACTCATCATTGTACTGCTCTCCTCCATCTCCACTGCTGCCTGCAGACACTCATCATTGTACTGCTCTCCTCCATCTCCACTGCTGCCTGCAGACACTCATCATTGTACTGCTCTCCTCCATCTCCACTGCTGCCTGCAGACACTCATCATTGTACTGCTCTCCTCCATCTCCACTGCTGCCTGCAGACACTCATCATTGTACTGCTCTCCTCCATCTTCACTGCTGCCTGCAGACACTCATCATTGTACTGCTCTCCTCCATCTACACTGCTGCCTGCAGACACTCATCATTGTACTGCTCTCCTCCATCTCCACTGCTGCCTGCAGACACTCATCATTGTACTGCTCTCCTCCATCTCCACTGCTGCCTGCAGACACTCATCATTGTACTGCTCTCCTCCATCTCCACTGCTGCCTGCAGACACTCATCATTGTACTGCTCTCCTCCATCTCCACTGCTGCCTGCAGACACTCATCATTGTACTGCTCTCCTCCATCTTCACTGCTGCCTGCAGACACTCGACATTGTACTGCTCTCCTCCATCTACACTGCTGCCTGCAGACATTCATCATTGTACCGCTCTCCTCCATCTCCACTGCTGCCTGCAGACACTCATCATTGTACTGCTCTCCTCCATCTACACTGCTGCCTGCAGACACTCATCATTGTACTGCTCTCCTCCATCTCCACTGCTGCCTGCAGACACTCATCATTGTACTGCTCTCCTCCATCTCCACTGCTGCCTGCAGACACTCATCATTGTACCGCTCTCCTCCATCTCCACTGCTGCCTGCAGACATTCATCATTGTACCGCTCTCCTCCATCTCCACTGCTGACTTCAGACACTCAACATTGTACTGCTCTCCTCCATCTCCACTGCTGCCTGCAGACATTCATCATTGTACCGCTCTCCTCCATCTCCACTGCTGACTTCAGACACTCATCATTGTACTGCTCTCCCCCATCTTCACTGCTGCCTGCAGACACTCATCATTGTACTGCTCTCCTCCATCTACACTGCTGCCTGCAGACATTCATCATTGTACCGCTCTCCTCCATCTCCACTGCTGCCTGCAGACACTCATCATTGTACTGCTCTCCTCCATCTTCACTGCTGCCTGCAGACACTCATCATTGTACTGCTCTCCTCCATCTACACTGCTGCCTGCAGACACTCATCATTGTACTGCTCTCCTCCATCTACACTGCTGCCTGCAGACACTCATCATTGTACTGCTCTCCTCCATCTACACTGCTGCCTGCAGACACTTATCATTGTACTGCTCTCCTCCATCTTCACTGCTGCCTGCAGACACTCGACATTGTACTGCTCTCCTCCATCTACACTGCTGCCTGCAGACATTCATCATTGTACCGCTCTCCTCCATCTCCACTGCTGCCTGCAGACACTCATCATTGTACTGCTCTCCTCCATCTACACTGCTGCCTGCAGACACTCATCATTGTACTGCTCTCCTCCATCTACACTGCTGCCTGCAGACACTCATCATTGTACTGCTCTCCTCCATCTACACTGCTGCCTGCAGACACTTATCATTGTACTGCTCTCCTCCATCTACACTGCTGCCTGCAGACACTCATCATTGTACTGCTCTCCTCCATCTTCACTGCTGCCTGCAGACACTCGACATTGTACTGCTCTCCTCCATCTACACTGCTGCCTGAAGACATTCATCATTGTACTGCTCTCCTCCATCTACACTGCTGCCTGCAGACACTCATCATTGTACCGCTCTCCTCCATCTCCACTGCTGCCTGCAGACACTCATCATTGTACTGCTCTCCTCCATCTACACTGCTGCCTGCAGACATTCATCATTGTACCGCTCTCCTCCATCTCCACTGCTGCCTGCAGACACTCATCATTGTACTGCTCTCCTTTATCTCCACTGCTGCCTGCAGACACTCGACATTGTACTGCTCTCCTCCATCTTCACTGCTGCCTGCAGACACTCATCATTGTACCGCTCTCCTCCATCTACACTGCTGCCTGCAGACATTCATCATTGTACTGCTCTCCTCCATCTACACTGCTGCCTGCAGACATTCATCATTGTACTGCTCTCCTCCATCTCCACTGCTGCCTGCAGACACTCGACATTGTACTGCTCTCCTCCATCTATACTGCTGCCTGCAGACACTCATCATTGTACTGCTCTCCACCAACCTCACTGCCGCCTGCAGACATTCATAATAATGATGCCAATTCTTCCATGGGGACCACTTCTGGACAGACTTCTGTTACCAGTAGACGGGTTCACCTGGTTTCTGGAAGTTCTGACCTGATGGCACTGCTGAAAGTTTTCTTAGCTGTCCCCTGCATCTATAGTCCTTAATGTTGCCTGTTACTTTTTGCTTTGCTCTTCAGAAGAGCTTTAACTGAAGTCTTTGCCCGGTAGAGACCTTGCTGATGCAGTATAACTGCCTTGTGTCTCGCTATTGTGCTCCGTCTCGCTATTGTGTATGACCAGTGACATGAAACGCTCTTCCACAACCTCGCCTTTGTAGCAGAGTTTGGCTGTTTCCTCCTCCTGTCGCCCGCACAGCTTTATCCATTTCAGTTAATGACTGATTTTCAATCTACATATGAAAATGATGATCGTTTTCACCTGCCTGGTATAATTGGTTAATCATACACCTGACCATAATCCTGTGTGCACATGTACCTAGAAGAACTGATTCCATATATATGTACCCAGAACTGATGGTGAAGGCAGAGGGCGGTCACCGCAAACACTGATTGGATTGAGGGCTGTTTCACATGAGCGGATCCGGTGCGTGTCCTCCGCAGCGTGAAAGAGAGCCAAGCCCTGGCCCGGACAGCAGAGACACGGAGTGTTTCCATGATTGATAACGCTCCGCGCCTCTCTGTGATCTTTTTACTACAAAATCACAGTGAGATAAAGTTGTCACCATGATTTTGTAGTAAAAAGATCACAGAGAGGCCCGTAGTAATATCAATCATGTCCATGCTCCGTGTCTCTGCTGTCCGGAGCGGGGCTTGGCTCTCTTTCACGCAGTGGATTCCACGCACCGGATCCGCTCATGTGAAAGAGCCCTTACATTTCTCTGTTCTTCATTCACTATTAACACTTCTATGTTTGAACACATTCTTACTCTACAGCAGGTTTTCCATGCCTGCCTACAACTTTTGCACAGCACTGTAAACGGAAAATATATATTTGAAGTTTTTATTCTCTATTTTTTTTCCTATTGTTTTGTATTTATTATTCCATTTATATCTCAAAAAGATCAAGAAAAATCCAAGAACTTGATAATAAAGAACTGAAAATAAGACGCTTTAGTGGAATTTCTCCGGCGCTCTGGCTGCGCAGGGTGGCGGTATTATGCGGGTATTTGCTCTGCTCAGGCTCTCGTGCTGCCATTACATACACAGTTGTCACCAGCAGAACAGTCTGGCTGCACACTGTGCTCTCCCTGGTAAGACGCTCGCCCCGCACACTTCGCAACGTTCTGTTTATACAGAAGTAGATTCCATTTTGCCAGGAAAAAAACAAAAACAAAAAAACAGAACGATCTGTGCAATCATCTGTGAGGCACAGAGGACAAGTGTTTAGAGGAGCCGCCGGCACAGGATATGATACAGTCAGAAGCTGACGGCTCTGTGCACCGTGTAGTTACATTCAAGTGCATGGGAGCTGAGCTGCAGTACCCAGCACGGCCACTACATAGTGGACAGCACTGTCTGCATCCAGCTCTGTCCTCTGCCCGCTAGAACAGCTGACCAGCGGAGGTGCCAAGCGTCAGACCCCACCGATCTGATATTGGTGCCCTATACTAAGTATAGGTCATCGATATCTAGAGCCTGGACAACCCCTTTAACAACCCCTTTAACGCTATATACAAACAGGCATATAAGATTTTCAGTCTGCAAAAAAGGTACTAGGAAAAACGGATAACTACTGTTTGTGTTCCATTTCTTCTCATCTGCAAATACGGAATAGGACCTGCAGATGTGTGCATGACCTCACAGAAATGAATGCCGCAGTCGTGAAGAAAGTCGTGTGCATGAGGCCTAAGGATTTCATGGAAATAAGATCTAGAAAAGAAACAAAAGATCTTCTGTTTACAGAAATGGAAATGACTACGGTATATAGAAGAGTGCATCATGATATGGCAGAACCAGAGGAGCCAAGCGGGGCTCAGGGTACATATGTGACCCTCAGGTTCTCTGTAGTGCACCTGTAAGCCGTGTAACGGGGCGGGCTCCCCAGGATACAGCGAAGTCACGAACGAGGAAAAGAACCCCAACACCAGCTTTTGCCAAAACAGAATTTTACTTAAACGTGGTAATGAACACAACCACAAATGCTGGGAACACACAAAAAAATGTACATACACCCGGCCCGAAGGCTGAGACCCTTGTGCTGCACAGCGCGGCACCCTCCGATGGATGCAGGAGAAAAGCGTGGTCATTTACCTACTGGCGGGCACAACTAAACTGCCACACCTTACCTGTTCTTAGCACAACAGCTTACAATCTAACAATGCTCTACAGTATCCCCCCTCCCATAACTGGTCTTGTAACACGTTCCTGAGTATTCCTTCTGATCAAAACACCAGCCTGGCTTGGGTTTGTGGAGAAGTTTATCAGTTCTCCGGTGTGAAATGTCCCTTTAAATTATGGAGTCCTTGCAATGAACAGTAGCAACACTTGTGGCCTGACACAAACAGAAACCCTCACTAACTACAGGCCTGGTCTCAGTCTCTAGGCACCAACACTGTGATGAGGTGCGTGCACGATCTTACCGACCCGGGTCTGCTCTGCATTCGCTGGTGACTCTGAATAGAACAAATGCCTCTCCAACAAGCGTGCGGTGTATGTCGCTTTGCTCCTCAGCTCTCATCAGAGTTCCTGAAAGCAATCCTTGTTCCTCTGGACAGGATCAGGGTCTTGGACACAATCAGCTTCACTTGGCTGCCGCTCTGGTCACTGAGGGATGCTCCCACACCTGGATGCCGTCGGATCCCCTGCTGACACAGTTCCTCAGTCTCAGCTCCCTCTAAGATGGCTGCTCCCTTTCTCTTCCTCTCCAGGTTCTATGTAACTCCACTTCTCTCATGAATATGAAAATACAAGCAGTCTGCAGCTGTGTTTAGGAAACAGCGGCATCTTGTGGCCAAACAGCAGAATGTCAGTTCAGATCATTTAATTTAATCTACACAAACAATGTTCAGACAAGGAGAGCTGTTTCCCGATCTCACACACCAATAACACAAGAATGTCCTATCAGACTAGCCTCAGGCACCAGGCTCTTAAGACATGACCATAAGACTGGCAGCAAACACCAGCCTCTTAGGACAGGACCATAAGATTGGCAGCAGACACCAGCCTCTTAGGACAGAACCATAAGACTGGCAGCAGACACCAGCCTCTTAGGACAGAACCATAAGACTGGCAGCAGACACCAGGCTCTTAGGACAGAACCATAAGACTGGCAGCAGACACCAGGCTCTTAGGACAGAACTATAAGATTGTCAGCAGACACCAGCCTCTTAGGACAGAACCATAAGACTGGCAGCAGACACCAGGCTCTTAGGACAGGACCATAAGATTGGCAGCAGACACCAGTCTCTTAGGACAGAACTATAAGATTGGCAGCAGACACCAGCCTCTTAGGACAGGACCATAAGACTGGCAGCAGACACCAGGCTCTTAGGACAGAACTATAAGATTGTCAGAAGACACCAGCCTCTTAGGACTAAACCATAAGACTGGCAGCAGACACCAGGCTCTTAGGACAGGACCATAAGATTGGCAGCAGACACCAGGCTCTTAGGACAGGACCATAAGATTGGCAGCAGACACCAGCCTCTTAGGACTAAACCATAAGACTGGCAGCAGACACCAGTCTCTTAGGACATAACTATAAGATTGTCAGCAGACACCAGTCTCTTAGGACAGAACTATAAGATTGGCAGCAGACACCAGGCTCTTAGGACAGGACCATAAGATTGGCAGCAGACACCAGCCTCTTAGGACAGAACTATAAGATTGGCAGCAGACACCAGCCTCTTAGGACAGAACTATAAGATTGGCAGCAGACACCAGGCTCTTAGGACAGAACTATAAGATTGTCAGAAGACACCAGCCTCTTAGGACTAAACCATAAGACTGGCATCAGACACCAGGCTCTTAGGACAGGACCATAAGATTGGCAGCAGACACCAGTCTCTTAGGACATGACCATAAGATTGGCAGCAGACACCAGCCTCTTAGGACAGGACCATAAGACTGGCAGCAGATACCAGGCTCTTAGGACAGGACCATAAGATTGGCAGCAGACACCAGCCTCTTAGGACAGGACCATAAGATTGGCAGCAGACACCAGCCTCTTAGGACGGGACCATAAAACTGGTAGAAGATATCAAGCTCTTAGGAAAGAACCAAAAGACTAGCAGCAGACACTAGTTTCTTGGATTAGGAGAACCATATACCTGGCAGGAGGCCTCAGGCTCTTACGGAAGGACCACATAACTGGCATCTTTCACAAAATTCTTGGGTGATTGGCAGCTGGCACTAGGCTCCTGGGTTAGGACATATGACCGGCAGCTGGCACCAGGCTCTTGCACCTTCACTTCATGGTCCTTTACAGCAGTTATGATCTTTGGAAATCCCTCTCTGAATGATTAACCCTTTTATAATGCTCGTCGCCTCAATAATATAGGACCCTCATTCCACAGCAGGAGTAAAGTCTAACATCCTGATGAACTGGAGAAAATATCCGGAGCAACACACTGCGCAGCAAACCCTGACCATGGATGGATGAGTACATCCAGTACATCTATCGGGGGCCACCTGGGCTGGTGGCCCCCGATTCTGCAGTATTAACCAGAGTGGACAATGCAGCTCAGCGATTTAAGTGAAAGAGACGTCCTGTCAGCACTGAAGAGGTTAAACACGTATTGTCCCTGATCTGCTGCTCCCACACAGGATGTTCACATGACCCAGCAGGAGGGTTACAGAAACATATGGAAGTCATCTGCAGCACATGGACAGAAGGGCAACGCCGCTGATCTCTGGGTGGTGTCCAGTAGCAGCATCAACCTTAAACTGTCCAAGTGAACAAACCGGCGTCAGCAAAGTGGCGAGAACAGGCCACAGAAAGCGGGCGAGAACCGGCCACAGAATGGGGTGAGAACGGGCCACAGAATGGGGGCGAGAGCCGGCCTCAACAACAGGGCGAGAAGAGGCCACAGTAAAGGGGCGAGAACTGATCTCAGCAACAGGGTGAGAGAGAGAGAGAACAGAGACCTAACAAACAGAGAACCGACTTCAGAGAGAGAACAGACCTCAGAGACAGAGAGAGAACCGACCTCAGAGACAGAGAGAGACCCGACCTCAGAGACAGAGAGAGAAGCGACCTCAGAGACAGAGAGAGAAGCGACCTCAGAGACAGAGAGAGAAGCGACCTCAGAGACAGAGAGAGAAGCGACCTCAGAGACAGAGAGAGAAGCGACCTCAGAGACAGAGAGAGAAGCGACCTCAGAGACAGAGAGAGAAGCGACCTCAGAGACAGAGAGAGAAGCGACCTCAGAGACAGAGAGAGAAGCGACCTCAGAGACAGAGAGAGAAGCGACCTCAGAGACAGAGAGAGAAGCGACCTCAGAGACAGAGAGAGAAGCGACCTCAGAGACAGAGAGAGAAGCGACCTCAGAGACAGAGAGAGAAGCGACCTCAGAGACAGAGAGAGAAGCGACCTCAGAGACAGAGAGAGAAGCGACCTCAGAGACAGAGAGAGAAGCGACCTCAGAGACAGAGAGAGAACCAACCTCAGAGACAGAGAGAGAACCGACCTCAGAGACAGAGAGAGAACCGACCTCAGAGACAGAGAGAGAACCGACCTCAGAGACAGAGAGAGAACCGACCTCAGAGACAGAGAGAGAACCGACCTCAGAGACAGAGAGAGACCTGACCTCAGAGACAGAGAGAGAACCGACCTCAGAGAGAGAGAGAGAACCGACCTCAGAGACAGAGAGAGAACCGACCTCAGAGACAGAGAGAGAACCGACCTCAGACCGTAGGGTCAGAAGCATTTCTGTCAGACATCATACTTTACGTCATTCACATTTGACAGATTAATGTTATTGCTGCGGACTCTCCAGATTCACTGAATGTCATGAATGCACCTCCAGGTTTCGTGCAGTTAGGGGGTCACTTACTTTCTGAGATGTTGGCGGGTGCAGTGTTACTTTTTGCCTTCTTGGTCTTTGTTATCCCAGTTTTTCCTGAAGTATCTGAAACAAAAGCAGAAAGAATTCTGAGCGGCAGATAATACGGGTCAGGAGAGGTCACGTGTGACAGCTGCGGAGATCAGCGGTAATCCGGCAGCCAGGATCTACACAGACTATAGGGTAAGGGACCGGCAGGTATATGGAGGTCTGCAGGAGAAGGCAGTCCTATGTAAGGAAAGCCCTATCAACCTCTGCAAGTGGCTACTGTGTGCAGAATATTTCTGCTGCAATTCCTTTCCATTACTAAAACCTCTGCTTGCTGTCAGTGAGTTACAGCTACTTTATGCCAGACTGAGATAAGCAGCCTAACCATTAACAGTCTGACCAACACACTGATGCAATTCACTAACAGCAAGTAAACCAAGATCTTGAAAATGGTGAGAAAACAAAACAAAAGTCTATAAAAAAAAGCTGTAGAAAGCGTCACTGTAACATGATAAAGCTTCATTTTGTGAAGTTCACCGGCCATGTAAGAAATCAGCAGCATAAGAAGTGCTGTAATAATGGAGACATAACATACAGATCTATATCACCCACAATTCCAGTATACAGCGTCATGTCATGGCACCCGGGGTGAACAGCCTGACCCAGGACATGCAGCCAGGGGTGGACTGGCTATAGACCCCACAGGGTTATTTCCCAGTGTGGCCACCAGCCAGGTACATAACCATCTGATGCTCTCAGCCACAGCCCCTCCTGAATTCAATCCATCCTCCGGACAGTAATATAGTTGAATACTGCGACAAGGGCAGCAGTATATTGTGCTGCACTGTGGTATCTGGTTCTGCTGGGGCGGTATATTGTGCTGCACTGTGGTATCTGGTTCTGCTGGGGTGGTATATTGTGCTGCACTGTGGTATCTGGTTCTGCTGGGGTGGTATATTGTGCTGCACTGTGGTATCTGGTTCTGCTGGGGCAGTATATTGTGCTGCACTGTGGTGTCTGGTTCTGCTGGGGCGGTATATTGTGCTGCACTGTGGTATCTGGTTCTGCTGGGGCGGTATATTGTGCGGCACTGTGGTATCTGGTTCTGCGGGGGTGGTATATTGTGCTGCACTGTGGTATCTGGTTCTGCTGGGGCAGTATATTGTGCTGCACTGTGGTATCGGGTTCTGCTGAGGCGGTATTTTGTGCTGTACTTTGGTATCTGGTTCTGCGGGGGCGGTATTTTGTGCTGCACTTTGGTATCTGGTTCTGCGGGGGCGGTATTTTGTGCTGCACTGTGGTATCTGGTTCTGCCGGGGCGGTATATTGTGCTGCACTGTGGTATCTGGTTCTGCGGGGGCAGTATATTGTGCTGCACTGTGGTATCTGGTTCTGCTGGGGCAGTATATTGTGCTGCACTGTGGTATCGGTTCTGCTGAGGCGGTATATTGTGCTGTACTTTGGTATCTGGTTCTGCGGGGGCGGTATTTTGTGCTGCACTTTGGTATCTGGTTCTGCGGGGGCGGTATTTTGTGCTGCACTGTGGTATCTGGTTCTGCGGGGGCAGTATATTGTGCTGCACTGTGGTATCTGGTTCTGCGGGGGCAGTATATTGTGCTGCACTGTGGTATCTGGTTCTGCTGGGGCGGTATATTGTGCTGCACTGTGGTATCTGGTTCTGCGGGGGCAGTATATTGTGCTGCACTTTGGTATCTGGTTCTGCAGGGGCGGTATTTTGTGCTGCACTGTGGTGTCTGGTTCTGCTGGGGCAATATATTGTGCTGCACTGTGGTGTCTGGTTCTGCTGGGGCAGTATATTGTGCTGCACTGTGGTATCTGGTTCTGCTGGGGCGGTATATTGTGCTGCACTGTGGTATCTGGTTCTGCTGGGGCGGTATATTGTGCTGCACTGTGGTATCTGGTTCTGCGGGGGCAGTATATTGTGCTGCACTGTGGTATCTGGTTCTGCGGGGGCAGTATTTTGTGCTGCACTTTGGTATCTGGTTCTGCGGGGGCGGTATTTTGTGCTGCACTGTGGTGTCTGGTTCTGCTGGGGCAGTATATTGTGCTGCACTTTGGTATCTGGTTCTGCTGGGGCAGTATTTTGTGCTGCACTTTGGTATCTGGTTCTGCGGGGGCGGTATTTTGTGCTGCACTGTGGTGTCTGGTTCTGCGGGGGCAGTATATTGTGCTGCACTGTAGTATCTGGTTCTGCTGAGGCGGTATATTGTGCTGCACTGTGGTATCTGGTTCTGCGGGGGCGGTATTTTGTGCTGCACTTTGGTGGGGGCATATGGCTAGGATATGCTCCCACTGTCTTATAGGAACGGGTCCCACCACTGGGACCCGCACCTATATCAAGAACGGAGCCCCGAAAGTGGTGGCGAGTGCACTGCGCATGCGCAGCCGCCCTCCATTCATTTTTTACGGGGCTGCCGAAAATAGCCGAGAGCTGGCTAGGCCATTTCCGTCGGGCCCATAGAAGTGAATGGGAGCTGTGGCCGGTCATGCGCGGTGCGCTCACATTCCCTTCTATTGGCAGACCGCTTGATGGTGGCCGGACCGCAGTGCTTCAGCCACCACAGTGCCGGGCTCCGTTCCCGATATAGGTGCGGGTCCCAGAGGTGGGTCCCGCACCTATAAGACAATGGGGGCATAGCCTAGCCCAGGACACCCAGCGGCAGCGCAGGATATTCAGCGCGGGCCCAGAACACCCAGCAGCGCCCCAGGACACCCAGCGGCAGCGCAGGATATTCAGCGGGCCCCAGGACACCCAGCAGCGCCCCAGGACACCCAGCGGCAGCGCAGGATATTCAGCGGGGCCCCAGGACACCCAGCAGCGCCCCAGGACACCCAGCGGCAGCGCAGGATATTCAGCGGGGCCCAAGGACACCCAGCAACACAGGATATTCAGGGGGACCCAGGACAACCAGCAGCGCCCTATGATATTCAGCGGGGCCCCAGGACAGCCAGCAGCGCCCCAGGACACCCAGCGGCAGCGCAGGATATTCAGCGGGGGCCCAGGACACCCAGCGGCAGCGCAGGATATTCAGCGGGGCCCCAGGTCACCCAGCAGGGCCCCAGGACACCCAGCAGGGCCCCTGCTCACTCACCTTCTACTGTCACATTACAGGTGCACTCTGCTTTTCCTGCAGAATTCTCAGCCACACACTTGTACTGTCCGCCATCCTCAGGGAAGGTCTTCTCGATGCTCAGAGAACAGACGGACCCTGTGAAGAGACAGAGACATGAACGCCCCCACACCTGCAAGGATGGCACAGGGAGATCCTAATACCCAAGGAGGACAGTATCACACACAATAGGATTAGATACCCGGCGGTGGAACGGTCAAGGATTGGTAATACATAGGGGCAGTACTGTGCAGGATCAGTAATATGTGGCGGTGGTACTGTGCAGGATCGGGAATATGTGGCAGTGGTACTGTGCAGGATCGGGAATCGGCACAAGGATCGGTTACAGGAGATAAGGATCAGGAGTCGGATGTTTGAGGCTTTCATGTTGGGCCAGGATCCAGATCCGTCCTCACAATCTTCTGGCATTTCCTCCACAGGGACCTCGCCGACCCCCAGACAGAATTCCCCGGAGCGAAGGGAACATTTATTAACCCTCCAATGACCATAGTACACTTGAAGGAAGTGGCTCTGCTTTGCTGGACCAGGCAGTGATGTGGGGTAGAACCCTATGTTTGTGTGTGTTGGGGAAAGGGGGGGCTGTGTGATGGCAACAATGTAAGTGATAACTGCAACAATGTAATCACAATAAACAGCGTCCACACAAAGCATCAGTGACCCCTCAGCCCCTCAGAATAAGCCACAGAATAAGGAAAGACCCCACTGTAGATAATAAACTGTCATTTCTATTTTGCAGCTTTCTCCGGGTCTCTGGGTTCAGCCTGCACTAAAATTAATGGTGTCTTTATTATACGCACTTCTATAGCACTGACATATTCCACAGCGCTGTACAGACATTCTCATCACTTATATATCACTGACATATTCCACAGCGCTGTACAGACATTCTCATCACTTATATATCACTGACATATTCCACAGCATTGTACAGACATTCTCATCACTTATATATCACTGACATATTCCACAGCGCTGTACAGACATTCTCATCACTTATATATCACTGACATATTCCACAGCGCTGTACAGACATTCTCATCACTTATATATCACTGACATATTCCACAGCGCTGTACAGACATTCTCATCACTTATATATCACTGACATATTCCACAGCATTGTACAGACATTCTCATCACTTATATATCACTGACATATTCCACAGCTCTGTACAGACATTCTCATCACTTATATATCACTGACATATTCCACAGCTCTGTACAGACATTCTCATCACTTATATATCACTGACATATTCCACAGCGCTGTACAGACATTCCTATCACTTATATATCACTGACATATTCCACAGCGCTGTACAGACATTCTCATCCCTTATATATCACTGACATATTCCACAGCGCTGTACAGACATTCTCATCCCTTATATATCACTGACATATTCCACAGCGCTGTACAGACATTCTCATCACTTATATATCACTGACATATTCCACAGCGCTGTACAGACATTCTCATCACTTATATATCACTGACATATTCCACAGCGCTGTACAGACATTCTCATCCCTTATATATCGCTGACCTATTCCACAGCGCTGTACAGACATTCTCATCACTTATATATCACTGACATATTCCACAGCATTGTACAGACATTCTCATCACTTATATATCACTGACATATTCCACAGCTCTGTACAGACATTCTCATCACTTATATATCACTGACATATTCCACAGCGCTGTACAGACATTCCCATCACTTATATATCACTGACATATTCCACAGCATTGTACAGACATTCCTATCACTTATATATCACTGACATATTCCACAGCGCTGTACAGACATTCTCATCACTTATATATCACTGACATATTCCACAGCGCTGTACAGACATTCTCATCACTTATATATCACTGACATATTCCACAGCTCTGTACAGACATTCTCATCACATATATATCACTGACATATTCCACAGCGCTGTACAGACATTCTCATCACTTATATATCACTGACATATTCCACAGCGCTGTACAGACATTCCCATCACTAATATATCACTGACATATTCCACAGCGCTGTACAGACATTCTCATCACTTATATATCACTGACATATTCCACAGCGCTGTACAGACATTCCCATCACTTATATATCACTGACATATTCCACAGCGCTGTACAGACATTCCCATCACTTATATATCTCTGACATATTCCACAGAGCTGTACAGACATTCTCATCACTTATATATCACTGACATATTCCACAGCGCTGTACAGACATTCCCATCACTAATATATCACTGACATATTCCACAGCGCTGTACAGACATTCCCATCACTTATATATCACTGACATATTCCACAGCGCTGTACAGACATTTTCATCACTTATATATCACTGACATATTCCACAGCGCTGTACAGACATTCCCATCACTTATATATCTCTGACATATTCCACAGAGCTGTACAGACATTCTCATCACTTATATATCACTGACATATTCCACAGCGCTGTACAGACATTCCCATCACTAATATATCACTGACATATTCCACAGCGCTGTACAGACATTCCCATCACTTATATATCACTGACATATTCCACAGCGCTGTACTGACATTCTCATCACTTATATATCACTGACATATTCCACAGCACTGTACAGACATTCTCATCACTTATACAGTACAGACCAAAAGTTTGGACACACCTTCTCATTCAAAGAGTTTTCTTTATTTTCATGACTATGAAAATTGTAGATTCACACTTAAGGCATCAAAACTATGAATTAACACATATGGAATTATATACATAACAAACAAGTGTGAAACAACTGAAAATATGTCATATTCTAGGTTCTTCAAAGTAGCCACCTTTTGCTTTGATTACTGCTTTGCACACTCTTGGCATTCTCTTGATGAGCTTCAAGAGGTAGTCCCCTGAAATGGTCTTCACTTCACAGGTGTGCCCTGTCAGGTTTAATAAGTGGGATTTCTTGCCTTATAAATGGGGTTGGGACCATCAGTTGCGTTGAGGAGAAGTCAGGTGGATACACAGCTGATAGTCCTACTGACTAGACTGTTAGAATTTGTATTATGGCAAGAAAAAAGCAGCTAAGTAAAGAAAAACGAGTGGCCATCATTACTTTAAGAAATGAAGGTCAGTCAGTCAGCCGAAAAATTGGGAAAACTTTGAAAGTAAGGGCTATTTGACCATGAAGGAGAGTGATGGGGTGCTGAGCCAGATGACCTGGCCTCCACAGTCACCGGACCTGAACCCAATCGAGATGGTTTGGGGTGAGCTGGACCGCAGAGTGAAGGCAAAAGGGCCAACAAGTGCTAAGCATCTCTGGGAACTCCTTCAAGACTGTTGGAAAACCATTTCAGGGGACTACCTCTTGAAGCTCATCAAGAGAATGCCAAGAGTGTGCAAAGCAGTAATCAAAGCAAAAGGTGGCTACTTTGAAGAACCTAGAATATGACATATTTTCAGTTGTTTCACACTTGTTTGTTATGTATATAATTCCACATGTGTTAATTCATAGTTTTGATGCCTTCATAGTCATGAAAATAAAGAAAACTCTTTGAATGAGAAGGTGTGTCCAAACTTTTGGTTGTACTGTATATCACTGACATATTCCACAGCGCTGTACAGACATTCTCATCACTTATATATCACTGACATATTCCACAGCAATGTACAGACATTCTCATCCCTTATATATCGCTGACATATTCCACAGCACTGTACAGACATTCTCATCACTTATATATCACTGACATATTCCACAGCGCTGTACAGACATTCTCATCACTTATATATCTCTGACATATTCCACAGCGCTGTACAGACATTCTCATCCCTTATATATCGCTGACATATTCCACAGCACTGTACAGACATTCTCATCACTTATATATCACTGACATATTCCACAGCGCTGTACAGACATTCTCATCACTTATATATCACTGACATATTCCACAGCGCTGTACAGACATTCTCATCACTTATATATCACTGACATATTCCACAGCAATGTACAGACATTCTCATCCCTTATATATCGCTGACATATTCCACAGCACTGTACAGACATTCTCATCACTTATATATCACTGACATATTCCACAGCGCTGTACAGACATTCTCATCACTTATATATCTCTGACATATTCCACAGCACTGTACAGACATTCTCATCCCTTATATATCGCTGACATATTCCACAGCACTGTACAGACATTCTCATCACTTATATATCACTGACATATTCCACAGCGCTGTACAGACATTCCCATCACTTATATATCACTGACATATTCCACAGCGCTGTACAGACATTCTCATCACTTCTATATCACTGACATATTCCACAGCGCTGTACAGACATTCCCATCACTTATATATCACTGACATATTCCACAGCGCTGTACAGACATTCTCATCCCTTATATATCACTGACATATTCCACAGCGCTGTACAGACATTCTCATCCCTTATATATCACTGACATATTCCACAGCGCTGTACAGACATTCTCATCACTTATATATCACTGACATATTCCACAGCACTGTACAGACATTCTCATCCCTTATATATCACTGACATATTCCACAGCGCTGTACAGACATTCTCATCACTTATATATCACTGACATATTCCACAGCGCTGTACAGACATTCTCATCACTTATATATCACTGACATATTCCACAGCGCTGTACAGACATTCTCATCACTTATATATCACTGACATATTCCACAGCGCTGTACAGACATTCTCATCACATATATATCACTGACATATTCCACAGCACTGAACAGACATTCTCATCACGCTGTCCCAAGAGGAGCTCACAATCTAAGCTCCCTATCTGTATTTCTTTGGAGTGTGGGAATGTGCCACTGAGATGGAGGATTTTATCATCGATGCCATCTAGGAACATAAAACGGGTATACTTAACATAGACAAGGAAAGAAAGTAATTATATGACATATATAGATGGGACACCTAATGTAACTAGGACAACTAGAATGGAAACCTCCATTCTTTACACTGCAGCCTGCATCCAGAAAACTGCAGAAAAAAGAAAAATGCAAATAAAGTTTCCTTTAAGAGTCTTAATTTCTTGAGACATTGTGATACTGCGATACCAGAATATATATCCTCCCAGAGCAAAGAGGGGAGAAAACTAATACTCATCTCTGCTGCCGACACTGAAATATACACTGAACATATAAACACCCCCAACAAAAAGAAGTCTGATCCCACTGCACAACACATCCTACATAAACAACGGAGTCACTGTGTACATACATTACTTATCCTGTACTGATCCTGAGTTACATCCTGTATTATACTCCAGAGCTGCACTCACTATTCTGCTGGTGCAGTCACTGTGTACATACATTACTTATCCTGTACTGATCCTGAGTTACATCCTGTATTATACTCCAGAGCTGCACTCACTATTCTGCTAGTGCAGTCACTATGTACATACATTACTTATCCTGTACTGATCCTGAGTTACATCCTGTATTATACTCCAGAGCTGCACTCACTATTCTGCTGGTGCAGTCACTGTGTACATACATTACTTATCCTGTACTGAACCTGAGTTACATCCTGTATAATACTCCAGAGCTGCACTCACTGTTCTGCCAGTAGAATAGATAAGGCCATGTTTCTGATAATCTGGGTTTATACTGGCTTTCTCCCTATATCTGTATCTGTTCATACTGAGCTTCCTAGTTCATGAAAAGAATTACAGAACTGCAGTGAAGACAGGGAGTACTTCTGTCAGTGACGGCCCTGTGCAGGGAGCACCTCTGTCAGTGACGGCCCTGTGCAGGGAGCACCTCTGTCAGCGACGGCCCTGTGCAGGGAGCCCCTCTGTCAGCGACGGCCCTGTGCAGGGAGCCCCTCTGTCAGCGACGGCCCTGTGCAGGGAGCCCCTCTGTCAGCGACGGCCCTGTGCAGGGAGCACCTCTGTCAGCGACGGCCCTGTGCAGGGAGCACCTCTGTCAGTGACGGCCCTGTGCAGGGAGCACCTCTGTCAGCGACGGCCCTGTGCAGGGAGCACCTCTGTCAGTGACGGCCCTGTGCAGGGAGCACCTCTGTCAGTGACGGCCCTGTGCAGGGAGCACCTCTGTCAGCGACGGCCCTGTGCAGGGAGCACCTCTGTCAGTGACGGCCCTGTGCAGGGAGCACCTCTGTCAGCGACGGCCCTGTGCAGGGAGCACCTCTGGTAGGATCTCTGATATGGATGCTCTGCCATTAGTGATGGGCTCTCAGCTGGCCTGCGAACCACAGAATGACTTGTGGCCCTTGGGGGACAGTCTGATTCTCACACATTTAACCCTGTGGAGACAGACTGGCCTCTGCCTCCCACAAAGGTCTCCATTCTGCCAGCATACTAACATCACCTGATACCACACTGAAAGAGCCTGCCGAGGGTTTCGGCGGGTCATACACTGAGACGACACAGCAGCAGTGTCAGACACGCAGTGACCTGGCAGCAGCTCAGACTATAAAACAAGGATCACAATTTATTACACAACTTTACTGTGGGAAAGAGCGGATCCCCCTCCCCCGAGAAGAATGTGCCGAGAGAGAGGAACCAAGAAACGGGGTCTCAGCGACAAGCCCCCAAACACACTACCCCCCCACTACCAGGCATATTAACCCCTCCTGGCACATGACAGCCGAAGTCACCGGTAATGTGTAAGATGCCCCAAGTAAGAGTCATGTACATGGAGAATCATCACACCTGCTCTGCTTATTGTACTACAACTCCCAACAGACTTCACAGGGTCACAGATCTTTTGCTGTTGCTGGTATAATATTTACTGTTTGACTGCATTGTTTAAGATATCTGCATGCAGCCAAAGAATACATAGATAATACTGCTCACAGCTGAGGACTTGTTACAATTGTATTCAGTCGGTAAACAGCCTGGACTCCAGAGTGATACAATGTTGCAGGGGAAATGTAACAAACTTTCAGGGGACAGAAGGGAGATTTGTGCTGCTGACTGTTTACCTCAGAGGATTATTTACATTGATACATTGTAACAAATCTGTGAGAAGTATTACATCAGGGTGGGTTGTCAGCTTCTGTACATTTGCATTCATTTAAAGCAAGCAGGAAATTGCTAAATTTTCTCATTTTACAATGAAACAGTCAGGCAAGGTGAGCTCATTACAATTCACATGACATGAGATGCACTTTCCCACCAAGGGGGACAGGGCTCTCACCCCAAAGAGGGACAGGGCTCTCACACCAAGGGGAGGACAGGGCTCTCACCCCAAAAAAGGACAGGGCTCTCACCCCAAGGGGGGGACAGGGCTCTCACACCAAGGGGGGGACAGGGCTCTCACACCAAGGGGGGGACAGGGCTCTCACACCAAGGGGGGGACAGGGCTCTCACACCAAGGGGGGGACAGGGCTCTCACCCCAAGGGGGGGACAGGGCTCTCACCCCAAGGGGGGGACAGGGCTCTCACACCAAGGGGGGGACAGGGCTCTCACCCCAAGGGGGGGACAGGGCTCTCACCCCAAAGAGGGACAGGGCTCTCACCCCAAGGGGGGGACAGGGCTCTCACCCCAAAGAGGGACAGGGCTCTCACACCAAGGGGGGGACAGGGCTCTCACCCCAAAGAGGGACAGGGCTCTCACCCCAAGGGGGGGACAGGGCTCTCACACCAAGGGGGGGACAGGGCTCTCACCCCAAAGAGGGACAGGGCTCTCACCCCAAGGGGGGGACAGGGCTCTCACACCAAGGGGGGGACAGGGCTCTCACACCAAGGGGGGGACAGGGCTCTCACACCAAGGGGGGGACAGGGCTCTCACCCCAAAGAGGGACAGGGCTCTCACCCCAAGGGGGGGACAGGGCTCTCACACCAAGGGGGGGACAGGGCTCTCACCCCAAAGGGGGGACAGGGCTCTCACCCCAAAGAGGGACAGGGCTCTCACCCCAAGGGGGGGACAGGGCTCTCACCCCAAAGAGGGACAGGGCTCTCACACCAAGGGGGGGACAGGGCTCTCACCCCAAAGAGGGACAGGGCTCTCACCCCAAGGGGGGGACAGGGCTCTCACACCAAGGGGGGGACAGGGCTCTCACACCAAGGGAGACATGCTCATAATTACCTTCCTGAGCGAGCACAATGAATTTTGATGACTTTATGACTTTTCCATTGAGAGTCCACGTGATGGTTGGTGGTGGCTCTGAGGTGACCCGGCACTGTAGAGCCAGCTTGTCTCCATCCACCAACTTGGCATCTTGTAAGACCTCGGAGAACACAGGTCGAGTTCCCACCGGACTCTCTACAGTCACTTCTCCATCCACCACGGACACACAGTTCTGCTCAACCTGCTCCTCCTTGGCGGCAGGTTTGGAGTTCTCCTCCACCGCGGAGGGCTTAACAGCATCTTCCTTGACTGGGGGTCTGGTGCTTTCTTCATTGGCTGCAGCTTTTAACTTCTCCTCCTTTCCTGAGGGCTTTGCTTTTTCCTGGTTTACTGCTGGTTTTGCAATTTCTTCATTGACTGTCACTTTCGCCTTTTCCTGGTTGACCACTGGTTTTGCATTGTCATCTTTGGTCGGGGGTTTCGCCTTTTCCTGGTTGACCACTGGTTTTGCATTGTCATCTTTGGTCGGGGGTTTCGCCTTTTCCTGGTTGACCACTGGTTTTGCATTGTCATCTTTGGTCGGGGGTTTCGCCTTTTCCTGGTTGACCACTGGCTTCGCATTCTCCTCCTTGGCGCCAGGTTTCGGCTTCTCGTCCTTCACGGCCAGAGGTTTGGCTTTTTCCTGGGCGAACGGAGACTTTGTTTTCTCCAGACTGATCACCGGCTTCAGAATTTCCTCCTTGACAGCAGGCTTTGGCTTTTCATTTTTGACCAGCGGCTTCAGTTTGTCCTCTCTGCTGAACGGCTCTGCGTTTTCGTGGGGCTCAGTGCTGTTGCCGTTGGCGTTTCCATTCTCGGTTGGCACTTTCTTCTTATTTCCTAGGACTGACCTGAAGTCGGGGGTGGCGGGTTTGGCTACAACTTTTTCCACTACAGGGGGCTTTGAGACAGGAGTCTTTTTTCCCAATACTGATCGGAAATCCACCTGCTGTGGGCTATTGACTTTGCGCTCATCCTCCAACGAGGACTTCGGCTTGACCTGTCGCTGAAGGTTGGCTCTGAAGTCCATCTGATCGGCCGAGACGTCTTTAAGGTTCTCCTCAGAAACGGTTCTGGTGGTCACCTTCTTTCCCAGCAGATTACGGAAGTCCAGCTGCTCAGCTTCTTGCTTCCGGAGCTTTTCCTCTGTACGTTCTTTAATCTCTATTCTCCTCTTGAGTACACCACGGATGCTCTCTTGATCGTCAGCTCTGTGGGTCAAACCTCCAATCCTTAGTGCACTGTCAGGTCCACATCCATCTCTTTCTGAAAAGCCCGGCTGCTCCCTTTGCCTAAGTGTCAGCGAGAGGAACGAGAGAGAGGCACTTAGGGAGGTTTGGCTTTCAAATCAAACAAATTGTGAGCAGGGAAGAAAAGTCCTAGGGGAGGAGAGAGCGATGTGAAGGATGCGAGGCCATCGCTTTATTGCATCAGTGATGACTTCAGTGGCCTTATAAGGGAAACTGCCAAAAAAAAAGCTCTCCGGCCCCAGTCCCCGGCTGTCTGCGGATAGGTCACATTTGGGGGATTAGGGGCTCATAGGTCTGAGAGGGAAGAGAATTAGCAGGGCAGAAATAGCAGCCGCTCGTCCAGAGAACCCGCGGTGACTTACTGTGTGAGCGCCCTGCCTGCGAGCTCGTCCTCCTGCAGCATCACGGGCACCTGGCAGCTGCATTCACCCACCATGTTCCTGCAATCAAACAAAGGGGAATTTTGTATCCTGAGGAAAAACTATTTAATGTCAGAAAATGTAACCAAACGTTTCTCGCGGTCTCTGAACAATAGCACAGTTTATTCGCAGCCCTGACTCCCCGTGATAGGTTCATGGCTCTGTCCGTATTGCAGAACTCAACGTTCCCACCCACAGCACAGCGGCTCTGCAGATGTTCAGCACGGAAGAGGTTAATACCTCCGCCGTTCTTGGATCATCTCAGAACAAGTTGTTTCTGGGAACGAGAAGTTGGAACGATTTTGTGGTTTATGATCCAGGACAGAATTAAAAACCCAACATCACTCAAAACCTGAAGGTTCAGGGGAGACTGCACTTAACCCCAATCACCACGTCTGCCGGTGACATGGATTCTCTATCTCTGACCAGCACTGTATCGTCTCTGCAGAGACAACAGTCAAAAGCAGATTCTGCCTGCAGAGCTGAAATCTTCAAGGTGACACAGGCGTTCTCTATGATATCAGCAGCAGCAGGGTAACTACAGTGTGAGGACTGTGCAAACAGCTCCGCATAGCTCCGCATAGCTCCGATAAAAGCTGCACTTGGCAGCATTAATTACAGACGATAACCAAATGGGTTTAAAGTGATACTCCACCTTTCATAATTACAGTGTTTTTACATTTCACCTTCTGTGCTGAATATTCTTACAATATAGCACATAACACTCAGATCCATTTTCTACAGAGTTCCCAATCCCCTGCATAGACATGGAGTTACATAATAAAAGGATGCCCCCTGCAGCCACCACTAGGGGGAGCTGAGTATACAGTGAACTCCACTCAGCTCCATCTGGTGGTGGCTGTAGGCATTACATATAACTTTATGCCTCTGTAGGGGATTTGGAGCTCACGTCAGTGTTTGGTCAGTGATTTCCATCAGTGATTTTGAGCCGAAACCAGAACAGGTGCAGCTCTTTCTCTTATACCTCATGTCTGTGGAGGCTGCACACCTGGTTTTGGCTCACGATCACTGATGGAAATCACACTGACGTGTGAATGAGGCTTTATACATATAAATTAAGAAGTAATCAGTGCACTCATGGATGTACGGGGGGAGACACGAATGGATATCTATAGGGCATTCTCTGCTGCTGGAGAGACTTCAGGGTTCTCTGCAGAAGACGTCTGCACCTGCCGCCATGAGATGCCCTGATCCGGTCTATCTGCGGGACGGGCTGCCGCTGTCCAGGTTCATGTTCTGCTCCATGTTAAGTTTCATGATTAACCCCCCCAGAACTGCCCCCCCCTTCACATTCAGGAAAGTTTTTATTCGGGCCCCCGATTTTTCCACTGAAGCAGCGCAGCATCCAGCGAGCACCCAACCCCAACCCCCCCCCCCCCCCCCCCCCCCCGCCCTCGTTTATGTTAAAAACTTAAAAGTGTCGCCATATATGGTGTGGAGAACGTATTCCTGTCTGCGGAGAGGACGTGCCTCCGGGCAAATGCCTCCGTCACAGAGACCAGCACCTCGCTGCCTTCAAAGAGATACATGGAACATAATGGATCACTAATGTTTTATCGCACTCACAGACGAGGCGCACAATCAATACCATATTAAGTTCTTTTCCAGCAGATTCCCCGAGCAGCGAGGAAGCTCAGCCCCGCGTATCCGAGAGCTTTATATCCCGGGAGAGGGGCTCCGACCCCACATCCTACAGCTGCTAATTAATAATACAATGTAACCGCGCAATACTCTGCGCCTCATTTATCCGCACTTCCCCTGACACCGCTGTGTGCACGGAGCAATGAGATATTCTTACTCTCTTATTAAAGGGGGTGTCCGCTTAAAGGAGGTGTCTTTTTTCTTTTTTTTTAATACATTTCCTCTACATAACCCCTCCCCCATCGAGCAGCCGACAGAAGCTCCTCCTACTATGAACCCAGATTTTACAGAAGAACTTAATTTAGAAAAGCTCTATGTTTACATGGGACTGCTGAGCAGCATAATGGAGCGGGCGATTAAACTGATTAAAGGGTTGGGGCCAGACCAGTGACCATGAAAATTCAAGCACGAATACCCTTGTGGGGTCATTTATTAAGAACCCTGCGCTGACGCTTGATGCGCCTCTGCGGAACCTAGGCGCCGGCCTCTGCGGAACCTAGGCGCCGGCCTCTGCGGAACCTAGGCGCCGGCCTCTGCGGAACCTAGGCGCCGTCCTCTGCGGAACCTAGGCGGGGGTCCTACAGCTCAGATCTCCAGAACTGCCATGGAAATGAATGGAGTGCATGCCCATCCAGCCAATCTGTTTGTTTTTGGGGGGGTATGGGGCCCTCGTGATTAGTGGGGCTCCCTGTGGTAGGACCCTCACCAATCTAATAGTTGTCCCCTTTAACCAGAATATTCCTTTAATCACTATTTAAGATCCCTGCTTTTTTCATTGAATGGAAACCTGTTCTGGCCTGGTTCTGCTCGCACAGCTAAAGGCCTGTTACAATTGTATCGTATTGACATAGGACTGCCGGCACTGAACACAACAGCAACACAGACGGAAAGTTCTCACCTGCACTAATACATTGTAACAAACCCTCAGAGGTCTAGGGAAAAAGGGTGCTGCTGTGTTTGTCTAGACTGCATACAACTGTAGCAAACCCCCAGGTCAGGATGGGTCTGCAGTCTCTGGATGTAAACAATTAATGTTCCTATTCCCTGACAGCAAGCATATATAAGGGTACTTTCACACTAGCGGTTTTCTTTTCCGGTGTTGAGTTCCGTCCTCGGGGCTCAATATCGGAAAAGAACGGATCAGTTTTATCCTAATGCTTTCTGAATGGAGAACAATCCGTTCAGGATGCATCAGTTCAGTCCCTCTAACGTTTTTGGGCCGGAGAAAATACCGCGGCGTGCTGCAATTCCCTCTCCGGCCAAAAATCCTGAACACTTGTCGGAATGCCTTAGTGCTGGATCCGGCATTAATTGTTCCAGCAAAACTGATACGGTTTTCCAGTCTGCGCATGCACAGACCTTTAAAAGTGCAAAAATAAATAAATACCGGATACGTTTTTCCGGATGACACGGGAGAGACGGATACGGTATTTCAATGCATTTGTCAGACGGATCCGCATCCGGATTCTTCTGACAAATGCCATCCGATTGCGATGGAACTGCCTGCCAGAACCCTCTGCCGCAAGTGTGAAAGTAGCCTAAAAGGGTTAAACAATTAAGGCTGCCAGGGCAGAACGTGCAGGGAAAACGGGGTGGGGGTCCCAGAGGTCAGGTGGCCTAGCAGCATAACATCCCCCCTTCTACAGATACCCCAGGAAGTCACATGACCTGGTAAGAGGAATACAGACAGTGCCATATGTGGTCAGGCAGGATAGGGCTGAACTGAAATACTCTGTGCTGCTGCACTGGGACCGCCCATTATTGAGGCCGCCCCTCTCAGTCTATATGTAGCCGGATCCTGATAATCCTCATTTTCCGCTGTAGTTTATATAATTTCTGAATACCTTAGGCTATTTTCACACTTGCGTTGTAAATCCGGCAGAGGATCTCAATACTGGAATTAAACGGATCCGTTTTGATTTTGCACATCAGGATGCATCCGTTCCGTTAGGATGAGGTTGTGTGAAATCAAAAGGGAAAAAATGGATCCATCACTAAATACATTGAAAGTCAGTGGATGACGGATCCGGTTTTTAAGGCTGCTAAAAAAAAACGGATCCATCACCATTGACTTACATTGTTTTCAGTGCCGTATCCGTTTTTCCTGTTTTAATGACTAGACACAAAACGGAATGCTGCCAGAACGGATCTCTTTCCATTCAGAATGCAAGAGGATCAAACAGAAACGTTTTTTTCCGGTATTGAGATCTTCTGCCGGATCTCAATACCGGAAAACAACAACGCACGTGTGAAAGTCGCCTCCCATAAACAATGCGGCCGGCTGAAGTCAGTGACCAATGCTGTGCCCTAATGGAGGACGAGCAAAGTCAACAAGACGCCATGTTTGATTCCCGTGCACTTTACGTTCTGACGTGTTACACGCCTCACATACTGTCCGAAGATGTCAGAAGAGAAGGCGCACACTCTGCCCTAGATGGTGGACGCTTATCAGGTGGCGTCTGCTTATCACAGGGAGGAGGCTCTTACTTCAGGAGGACTTCATAGACTCCGGCGTCTTCCTCTCGGACGCTCCTCAGGATTAATGTGAAGACGTCTTCATCCTGCAGGACCTCGCCGTCGCTCAGCTCACGGCCATCCTTCATCCAGTGAACCTCAGGGAAGGGATCTCCAGCGATGGCACAGGAGACCAGCGCGCTCTGCCCGGGCACTAACACCATCGGTTTGGGTTTGCTGATGAACCAGGGCTGAGTGCCCTCCTGCGGCTCTGAGACAACACAAGATGAGACATTTCATTAGAGAGCAAATCTCCGACTACTGACACCAGGAACGGTCACTGAAGAGATTCCCCCCGGCCCAGAGGCTACACTGCACCCAACATGGGGAAGATGGCAACTGCGCAGGGTTTACCGTACTGCGCAGGGTATACCGTACTGCGCAGGGTTTACCGTACTGCGCAGGGTTTACCGTACTAGGCAGGGTTTACCGTACTAGGCAGGGTTAACCGTACTGCGCAGGGTTTACCGTACTGCGCAGGGTTTACCGTACTAGGCAGGGTTTACCGTACTGCGCAGGGTTTACCGTACTGCTCAGGGTTTACCGTACTAGGCAGGGTTTACCGTACTGCGCAGGGTAAACCGTACTGCGCAGGGTATACCGTACTGCGCAGGGTTTACCGTACTGCGCAGGGTTTACCGTACTGCGCAGGGTTTACCGTACTAGGCAGGGTTTACCGTACTAGGCAGGGTTTACCGTACTGCGCAGGGTTTACCGTACTGCGCAGGGTTTACCGTACTAGGCAGGGTTTACCGTACTGCGCAGGGTTTACCGTACTGCTCAGGGTTTACCGTACTAGGCAGGGTTTACCGTACTGCGCAGGGTAAACCGTACTGCGCAGGGTATACCGTACTGCGCAGGGTATACCGTACTGCGCAGGGTTTACCGTACTGCGCAGGGTATACCGTACTGCGCAGGGTATACCGTACTGCGCAGGGTTTACCGTACTGCGCAGGGTTTACCGTACTGCGCAGGGTAAACCGTACTGCGCAGGGTTTACCGTACTGCGCAGGGTATACCGTACTGCGCAGGGTTTACCGTACTGCGCAGGGTTTACCGTACTGCGCAGGGTATACCGTACTGCGCAGGGTATACCGTACTGCGCAGGGTTTACCATACTGCGCAGGGTA
Organism: Bufo bufo; assembly: GCF_905171765.1. Taxonomy (NCBI): domain Eukaryota; kingdom Metazoa; phylum Chordata; class Amphibia; order Anura; family Bufonidae; genus Bufo; species Bufo bufo. Next base: position 232,487,013 of record NC_053395.1, read on the forward strand.
TACCGTACTGTGCAGGGTATACCGTACTGCGCAGGGTATACCGTACTGTAAAGGGTAAACCGCACTGCAAAGGGTAAACCGTACTGTAAAGGGTAAACCGTACTCTACAGGGTATACCGTACTGCGCAGGGTGTACCGTACTGTAAAGGGTAAACCGTACTGTACAGGGTATACCGTACTGCTCAGGGTATACCATACTGCTCGGGGTATACCATACTGTATAGGGTAAACCGTACTGTAAAGGGTAAACCGTACTGTACAGGGTATACCGTACTGTACAGGGTATACCATACTGTAAAGGGTAAACCGTACTGTAAAGGGTAAACCGTACTGTACAGGGTATACCGTACTGCTCAGGGTATACCGTACTGCTCAGGGTATACCGTACTGCGCAGGGTATACCGTACTGCTCAGGGTTTACCATACTGTATAGGGTAAACCATACTCTACAGGGTATACCGTACTGCTCAGGGTATACCATACTGCTCAGGGTATACCGTACTGCACAGGGTTTACCGTACTGCACAGGGTTTACCGTACTGCACAGGGTATACCATACTGTATAGGGTAAACCATACTCTACAGGGTATACCGTACTGCTCAGGGTTTACCGTACTGCGCAGGGTATACCATACTGCGCAGGGTATACCGTACTGCTCAGGGTATACCGTACTGCTCAGGGTAAACCGTACTGCTCAGGGTATACCATACTGCTCAGGGTATACCATACTGCTCAGGGTATACCGTACTGCTCAGGGTATACCGTACTGCACAGGGTTTACCGTACTGCACAGGGTTTACCGTACTGCTCAGGGTATACCATACTGTAAAGGGTATACCATACTGTAAAGGGTATACCGTACTGCACAGGGTTTACCATACTACTCGGGGTATACCATACTGTATAGGGTAAACTGTACTCTACAGGGTATACCGTACTCTACAGGGTATACCGTACTGTAAAGGGTAAACCGTACTGTACAGGGTATACCGTACTGTACAGGGTATACCGTACTGCACAGGGTAAACCGTACTGCTCAGGGTTTACCGTACTGCTCAGGGTATACCATACTGCTCAGGGTATACCATACTGTAAAGGGTATACCGTACTGCTCAGGGTATACCATACTGTAAAGGGTATACCGTACTGCGCAGGGTTTACCGTACTGCACAGGGTTTACCATACCCGATTTTGGTACTGTTATGGGGTGTCTCTAGATGGTATATTAGAAGGCTTCTGTATTTGGCATAGTGTCTGCTACAATATTGAAGGGGTACCTGTGTCTGTTGCACTGTTATGGGGGTACCTGTGTCTGGTGCACTGTTATGGGGGTACCTGTGTCTGGTGCACTGTTAGGGGGGTACCTGTGTCTGGTGCACTGTTAGGGGGGTACCTGTGTCTGGTGCACTGTTATGGGGGTACCTGTGTCTGGTGCACTGTGTTGGGGGTACCTATGTCTGGTGCACTGTTATGGGGGTACCTATGTCTGGTGCACTGTTATGGGGGTACCTGTGTCTGGTGCACTGTTATGGGGGTACCTGTGTCTGGTGCACTGTTATGGGGGTACCTGTGTCTGGTGCACTGTTATGGGGGTACCTGTGTCTGGTGCACTGTTATGGGGGTACCTGTGTCTGGTGCACTGTTATGGGGGTACCTGTGTCTGGTGCACTGTTATGGGGGAACCTGTGTCTGGTGCACTGTTATGGGGGAACCTGTGTCTGGTGCACTGTAGCTGCACTGCTATTGAACCAGGGCTGAGTGCCCTCCTGCGGCTCTGAGACAACACAAGATGAGACATTTCATTAGAGAGCAAATCTCCGACTACTGACACCAGGAACGGTCACTGAAGAGATTCCCCCCGGCCCAGAGGCTACACTGCAGCCAACATGGGGAAGATGGCAACTGCGCAGGGTTTACCGTACTGCGCAGGGTTTACCGTACTGCGCAGGGTTTACCGTACTGCGCAGGGTTTACCGTACTAGGCAGGGTTTACCGTACTAGGCAGGGTTTACCGTACTGCGCAGGGTTTACCGTACTAGGCAGGGTTTACCGTACTGCGCAGGGTTTACCGTACTGCGCAGGGTTTACCGTACTGCTCAGGGTTTACCGTACTAGGCAGGGTTTACCGTACTGCGCAGGGTAAACCGTACTGCGCAGGGTATACCGTACTGCGCAGGGTATACCGTACTGCGCAGGGTTTACCGTACTGCGCAGGGTATACCGTACTGCGCAGGGTATACCGTACTGCGCAGGGTTTACCGTACTGCGCAGGGTTTACCGTACTGCGCAGGGTAAACCGTACTGCGCAGGGTTTACCGTACTGCGCAGGGTTTACCGTACTGCGCAGGGTATACCGTACTGCGCAGGGTTTACCGTACTAGGCAGGGTTTACCGTACTGCGCAGGGTAAACCGTACTGCTTAGGGTATACCGTACTGCGCAGGGTATACCGTACTGCGCAGGGTATACCGTACTGCTCAGGGTTTACCGTACTGCGCAGGGTATACCATACTGCGCAGGGTATACCGTACTGCTCAGGGTTTACCGTACTGCGCAGGGTATACCGTACTGCGCAGGGTATACCGTACTGCTCAGGGTTTACCGTACTGCTCAGGGTATACCGTACTGCGCAGGGTTTACCGTACTGCGCAGGGTTTACCGTACTGCGCAGGGTATACCGTACTGCGCAGGGTATACCGTACTGCGCAGGGTTTACCGTACTGCGCAGGGTATACCGTATTGCGCAGGGTTTACCGTACTGCTCAGGGTTTACCGTACTGCACAGGGTTTACCGTACTGCACAGGGTATACCATACTGTATAGGGTAAACCATACTCTACAGGGTATACCGTACTCTACAGGGTATACCGTACTCTACAGGGTATACCGTACTGTAAAGGGTAAACCGTACTGTACAGGGTATACCATACTGCTCAGGGTATACCATACTGTAAAGGGTAAACCGTACTGTACAGGGTATACCGTACTGTACAGGGTATACCGTACTGCGCAGGGTTTACCGTACTGTACAGGGTATACCATACTGTAAAGGGTAAACCGTACTGTAAAGGGTAAACCGTACTGTACAGGGTATACCATACTGCTCAGGGTATACCGTACTCTACAGGGTATACCGTACTGTAAAGGGTATACCGTACTGTAAAGGGTATACCGTACTGCGCAGGGTTTACCGTACTGCGCAGGGTTTACCGTACTGCGCAGGGTTTACCGTACTGCGCAGGGTTTACCGTACTGCGCAGGGTATACCGTACTGCGCAGGGTTTACCATACTGCGCAGGGTATACCGTACTGTGCAGGGTATACCGTACTGCGCAGGGTATACCGTACTGTAAAGGGTAAACCGCACTGCAAAGGGTAAACCGTACTGTAAAGGGTAAACCGTACTCTACAGGGTATACCGTACTGCGCAGGGTGTACCGTACTGTAAAGGGTAAACCGTACTGTACAGGGTATACCGTACTGCTCAGGGTATACCATACTGCTCGGGGTATACCATACTGTATAGGGTAAACCGTACTCTACAGGGTATACCGTACTGTACAGGGTATACCATACTGTAAAGGGTAAACCGTACTGTAAAGGGTAAACCGTACTGTACAGGGTATACCGTACTGCTCAGGGTATATCGTACTGCTCAGGGTATACCGTACTGCGCAGGGTATACCGTACTGCTCAGGGTTTACCATACTGTATAGGGTAAACCATACTCTACAGGGTATACCGTACTGCTCAGGGTATACCATACTGCTCAGGGTATACCGTACTGCACAGGGTTTACCGTACTGCACAGGGTATACCATACTGCACAGGGTTTACCGTACTGCACAGGGTTTACCATACTGTATAGGGTAAACCATACTCTACAGGGTATACCGTACTGCTCAGGGTTTACCGTACTGCGCAGGGTATACCATACTGCGCAGGGTATACCGTACTGCTCAGGGTATACCGTACTGCTCAGGGTAAACCGTACTGCTCAGGGTATACCATACTGCTCAGGGTATACCGTACTGCACAGGGTATACCGTACTGCTCAGGGTTTACCGTACTGCACAGGGTTTACCGTACTGCTCAGGGTATACCATACTGTAAAGGGTATACCATACTGTAAAGGGTATACCGTACTGCACAGGGTTTACCATACTACTCGGGGTATACCATACTGCATAGGGTAAACTGTACTCTACAGGGTATACCGTACTCTACAGGGTATACCGTACTGTAAAGGGTAAACCGTACTGTACAGGGTATACCGTACTGTACAGGGTATACCGTACTGCACAGGGTAAACCGTACTGCTCAGGGTTTACCGTACTGCTCAGGGTATACCATACTGCTCAGGGTATACCATACTGTAAAGGGTATACCGTACTGTAAAGGGTATACCATACTGTAAAGGGTATACCGTACTGCGCAGGGTATACCGTACTGCGCAGGGTTTACCGTACTGCACAGGGTTTACCATACCCGATTTTGGTACTGTTATGGGGTGTCTCTAGATGGTATATTAGAAGGCTTCTGTATTTGGCATAGTGTCTGCTACAATATTGAAGGGGTACCTGTGTCTGTTGCACTGTTATGGGGGTACCTGTGTCTGGTGCACTGTTATGGGGGTACCTGTGTCTGGTGCACTGTTAGGGGGGTACCTGTGTCTGGTGCACTGTTAGGGGGGTACCTGTGTCTGGTGCACTGTTATGGGGGTACCTGTGTGTTGCACTGTGTTGGGGGTACCTATGTCTGGTGCACTGTTATGGGGGTACCTATGTCTGGTGCACTGTTATGGGGGTACCTGTGTCTGGTGCACTGTTATGGGGGTACCTGTGTCTGGTGCACTGTTATGGGGGTACCTGTGTCTGGTGCACTGTTATGGGGGTACCTGTGTCTGGTGCACTGTTATGGGGGTACCTGTGTCTGGTGCACTGTTATGGGGGAACCTGTGTCTGGTGCACTGTTATGGGGGAACCTGTGTCTGGTGCACTGTAGCTGCACTGCTATTGAGGTACCTGTGTCTGTTGCACTGTTATGGGGGTACCTGTGTCTGTTGCACTGTTATGGGGGTACCTATGTCTGGTGCACTGTTATGGGGGTACCTGTGTCTGGTGCACTGTTATGGGGGTACCTGTGTCTGGTGCACTGTTATGGGGGAACCTGTGTCTGGTGCACTGTTATGGGGGAACCTGTGTCTGTTGCACTGTTATGGGGGAACCTGTGTCTGGTGCACTGTTATGGGGGAACCTGTGTCTGTTGCACTGTGTTGGGGGTACCTGTGTCTGGTGCACTGTTAGGGGGGTACCTGTGTCTGGTGCACTGTTATGGGGGTACCTGTGTGTTGCACTGTGTTGGGGGTACCTGTGTCTGTTGCACTGTTATGGGGGTACCTATGTCTGGTGCACTGTTATGGGGGTACCTATGTCTCTTGCACTGTTATGGGGGTACCTATGTCTCTTGCACTGTTATGGGGGTACCTATGTCTCTTGCACTGTTATGGGGGTACCTATGTCTCTTGCACTGTTATGGGGGTACCTATGTCTGGTGCACTGTAGCTGCACTGCTATTGAGGTACCTATGTCTGGTGCACTGTTATGGGGGTACCTGTGTCTGTTGCACTGTTATGGGGGTACCTATGTCTCTTGCACTGTGTTGGGGGTACCTATGTCTGGTGCACTGTTATGGGGGTACCTGTGTCTCTTGCACTGTGTTGGGGGTACCTGTGTCTGTTGCACTGTTATGGGGGTACCTGTGTCTGTTGCACTGTTATGGGGGTACCTGTGTCTGGTGCACTGTTATGGGGGTACCTGTGTCTGTTGCACTGTTATGGGGGTACCTGTGTCTGGTGCACTGTTATGGGGGTACCTGTGTGTTGCACTGTGTTGGGGGTACCTGTGTCTGTTGCACTGTTATGGGGGTACCTATGTCTGGTGCACTGTTATGGGGGTACCTATGTCTCTTGCACTGTTATGGGGGTACCTATGTCTCTTGCACTGTTATGGGGGTACCTATGTCTGGTGCACTGTAGCTGCACTGCTATTGAGGTACCTATGTCTGGTGCACTGTTATGGGGGTACCTGTGTCTGTTGCACTGTTATGGGGGTACCTATGTCTCTTGCACTGTGTTGGGGGTACCTATGTCTGGTGCACTGTTATGGGGGTACCTGTGTCTCTTGCACTGTGTTGGGGGTACCTGTGTCTGTTGCACTGTTATGGGGGTACCTGTGTCTGTTGCACTGTTATGGGGGTACCTGTGTCTGTTGCACTGTTATGGGGGTACCTGTGTCTGTTGCACTGTTATGGGGGTACCTGTGTCTGGTGCACTGTGTTGGGGGTACCTATGTCTGGTGCACTGTTATGGGGGTACCTATGTCTGTTGCACTGTTATGGGGGTACCTGTGTCTGTTGCACTGTTATGGGGGTACCTGTGTCTGTTGCACTGTGTTGGGGGTACCTATGTCTGTTGCACTGTTATGGGGGTACCTGTGTCTGTTGCACTGTTATGGGGGTACCTATGTCTGGTGCACTGTTATGGGGGTACCTGTGTCTGGTGCACTGCTTTTTGATGTTCTGCGGAGGATGGGAGTGGTTGTTCAGGCTGCACACACGTTTCCTCACCTTGCACGGTCAGCGCGGCCTCCGTCCGGGCCTGCCCCAGGCTGTTCCAGGCCTCACAGGTGTATTTGCCGGTGTCCTCGGGAAACACCTCCTGGATGTAGAGGCAGAAGGTGTCGCCGCTCCGCTCAAAGTGAAAATCTTCCGTCTCCTGGATCTCATTACCGTTATGGAACCAGAGAATCTCCGCCGGGGGATGGGCTTAAATCAGAGCAAAGAGCCAATCAGCAGAGACCAGTGACCCGGGGTGTACTAATCACCTGCACAGGTAACAGACACTCTGCGACGACCACCATTACAGCCACCATAAGGGTTGTTACCCTGCTTTCAGAAAAGCATAAATAGCATATAAAATGTATGTGTCAGTCTTCACTGTAGTTCTGGACTTCTATTCGTGAACCTGCCATAAAGGGGGAGTACATGGAATCTCACTGTGTAGTCATAACCCCCGGTATCAGTGGTCTGCTCCACTATCCTGCATCCAGCAGGAGAGAGATGGCCTGTATGGATCGGACCACTGCACACAGATAACGGGGGTTCTGACTACACAAAGGGATAGGAAAATCAGTGACATGTGTCACACACGGGGCCCCCTCTCCAGAAAACCCCCTACAGTTCAGCGCAGTCAGTCGCTCGCACGGAGCGGAATTACCTGTCACTTCCACGCTCATCACAACCTGACTCCCATCCATCACCTGGAGATCACTGAGGCCTTTCACAAAAACCGGAGCAAAACTGACGCTGGGAGTCACAGACCGGGAACCTTCCAGCTTCCCAGGAGACTCTCTGCCTGTAAAACAAGAGAAAATAGAAGAAGTTACTGAGGGGCCACAGGGGAGACAACCAGGGGCCACAGGGGAGACAACAAGGGGCCACAGGGGAGACAACAAGGGGCCACAGGGGAGACAACAAGGGGCCACAGGGAAGACAACAAGGGGCCACAAGGAATACAACAAGGGGCCACAGGGGAGACAACAAGGGGCCACAGGGGAGACAACAAGGGGCCACAGGGAAGACAACAAGGGGCCACAGGGGAGACAACACAACCTTACATTATGAATCAGAAACACCTTTAATGATTGTGGTTTATAAACAGAGAGCCGTCCATCATTATTGGGGTCAGTTTATAAATAGATGGTGAAATACCACGTACCCCCATATACTGACTATACAGATGGTGAAATACCACGTACCCCCATATACTGACTATACAGATGGTGAAATACCACGTACCCCCCATACACTGACTATACAGATGGTGACATACCACGTACCCCCCATACACTGACTATACAGATGTGACATACCACGTACCCCCCATACACTGACTATACAGATGGTGAAATACCACGTACCCCCATACACTGACTATATAGATGGTGAAATACCACGTACCCCCCATACACTGACTATACAGATGGTGACATACCACGTACCCCCCATACACTGACTATACAGATGTGACATACCACGTACCCCCATACACTGACTATACAGATGGTGAAATACCACGTACCCCCATACACTGACTATATAGATGGTGAAATACCACGTACCCCCATACACTGACTATATAGATGGTGAAATACCACGTACCCCCATATACTGACTATACAGATGGTGAAATACCACGTACCCCCATATACTGACTATACAGATGGTGAAATACCACGTACCCCCATATACTGACTATACAGATGGTGAAATACCACGTACCCCCATATACTGACTATACAGATGGTGAAATACCACGTACCCCCCATACACTGACTATATAGATGGTGAAATACCACGTACCCCCATATACTGACTATACAGATGGTGACATACCACGTACCCCCATATACTGACTATACAGATGGTGAAATACCACGTACCCCCCATACACTGACTATACAGATGGTGAAATACCACGTACCCCCATACACTGACTATACAGATGTGACATACCACGTACCACCATACACTGACTATACAGATGGTGAAATACCACGTACCCCCATATACTGACTATACAGATGGTGAAATACCACGTACCCCCCATACACTGACTATACAGATGGTGAAATACCACGTACCCCCATACACTGACTATATAGATGGTGAAATACCACGTACCCCCATATACTGACTATACAGATGGTGAAATACCACGTACCCCCATATACTGACTATACAGATGGTGAAATACCACGTACCCCCCATACACTGACTATACAGATGGTGACATACCACGTACCCCCCATACACTGACTATACAGATGTGACATACCACGTACCCCCATACACTGACTATACAGATGGTGAAATACCACGTACCCCCATACACTGACTATACAGATGGTGAAATACCACGTACCCCCATACACTGACTATACAGATGTGACATACCACGTACCACCATACACTGACTATACAGATGGTGAAATACCACGTACCCCCATATACTGACTATACAGATGGTGAAATACCACGTACCCCCATATACTGACTATACAGATGTGACATACCACGTACCCCCATACACTGACTATACAGATGGTGAAATACCACGTACCCCCCATACACTGACTATACAGATGGTGAAATACCACGTACCCCCTATACACTGACTATACAGATGTGACATACCACGTACCACCATACACTGACTATACAGATGGTGAAATACCACGTACCCCCATATACTGACTATACAGATGGTGAAATACCACGTACCCCCATACACTGACTATACAGATGGTGAAATACCACGTACCCCCATACACTGACTATATAGATGGTGAAATACCACGTACCCCCCATACACTGACTATACAGATGGTGAAATACCACGTACCCCCCATACACTGACTATACAGATGGTGAAATACCACGTACCCCCATACACTGACTATATAGATGGTGAAATACCACGTACCCCCATACACTGACTATACAGATGGTGACATACCACGTACCCCCATACACTGACTATATAGATGGTGAAATACCACGTACCCCCCATACACTGACTATACAGATGGTGAAATACCACGTACCCCCATACACTGACTATACAGATGGTGACATACCACGTACCCCCTATACACTGACTATACAGATGGTGACATACCACGTACCCCCCATACACTGACTATACAGATGTGACATACCACGTACCCCCCATACACTGACTATATAGATGGTGAAATACCACGTACCCCCATACACTGACTATACAGATGGTGAAATACCACGTACCCCCATATACTGACTATACAGATGGTGACATACCACGTACCCCCATATACAGACAGTAAACCCTGCAGCAATAACAGTGTGTGAACTGTTCCCCTATACTGGATATTACAGCGCTGCGTCCTGCACCGGGTGGGGGGGGGGGGGGTCCAGTTCTTAAGGGGGGGAGGGCACACATCTGCATCCTGGGACCGTCGCCTCTGACTGCCGGGCTCACTATGGAAAAGTAGGATCCTCGGATTGTCAGTAATGTACACACACTGGATATATTGGCAGACTTTCCCACACAATTCCACTCCTGAAATAGCCACAATTCCTGTCCATGGGTCAGAGCCCCGGGGGGGCAAATGCCGCTCACATGTACAGAGCGGGGGGCATCACATAGCTGGAGGAGGGCTGCAGCAAACAACAGGTCCAGCATCCGGTTTACTGACATATGGACCAAGTCCAGCACCAGATTTATCAACATATGGACCAGAACTGGCATCAGATTTACTGACATATGGACCGGGACTGGCATCAGATTTTCGGACATATGGACCGGGACTGGCATCAGATTTACGGACATATGGACCCGATCCGGCATCAGATTTACTGACATATGGACCAGAACTGGCATCAGATTTACTGACATATGGATCGGGTCCGGCATCAGATTTACTGACATATGGACCAGAACTGGCATCAGATTTACTGACATATGGATCGGGTCCGGCATCAGATTTACTGACATATGGACCGGGACTGGCATCAGATTTACTGACATATGGATCGGGTCCGGCATCAGATTTACTGACATATGGACCCGTCCGGCATCAGATTTACTGACATATGGACCAGGACTGGCATCAGATTTACGAACATATGGACCGGGTCCGGCATCAGATTTACTGATATATGGACCGGCATCAGATTTACAGACATATGGACCCGGTCCGGCATCAGATTTACTGACATATGGACCAGGACTGGCATCAGATTTACTGACATATGGACCAGGACTGGCATCAGATTTACTGACACATGGACTGGCATCAGATTTACTGACATATGGACCAGGACTGGCATCAGATTTATTGACATATGGACCAGGACTGGCATCAGATTTACTGACAAATGGACCAGGACCGGCATCAGATTTACTGGTATATAGATCAGGATCGGCATCAGATTTACTGACATATGGACCAGAACTGGCATCAGATTTTCGGACATATGGACCGGGACTGGCATCAGATTTACGGACATATGGACCCGATCCGGCATCAGATTTACTGACATATGGACCAGAACTGGCATCAGATTTTCGGACATATGGACCGGGACTGGCATCAGATTTACGGACATATGGACCCGATCCGGGATCAGATTTACTGACATATGGACCACGACTGGCATCAGATTTACTGACATATGGACCAGGACTGGCATCAGATTTACGGACATATGGACCGGGTCCGGCATCAGATTTACTGACATATGGACCGGCATCAGATTTACTGACATATGGACCAGCATCAGATTTACTAACATATGGACCGGGTCCGGCATCAGATTTACTGACATATGGACCGGCATCAGATTTACTGACACATGGACCGGGTCCGGCATCAGATTTACTGACATATGGACCAGGACTGGCATCAGATTTACTGACATATGGACCAGGACTGGTATCAGATTTACTGACATATGGACCAGGACTGGTATCAGATTTACTGACATATGGACCAGGACTGGCATCAGATTTATTGACATATGGACCGGCATCAGATTTACTGGTATATAGATCAGGATTGGCATCAGATTTACTGACATATGGACCAGAACTGGCATCAGATTTATGGACATATGGACCCGGTGCGGCATCAGATTTACTGACATATGGACCAGCATCAGATTTACTAACATATGGACCGGCATCAGATTTACTGACACATGGACCGGGTCCGGCATCAGATTTACTGACATATGGACCAGGACTGGCATCAGATTTACTGACATATGGACCAGGACTGGTATCAGATTTACTGACATATGGACCAGGACTGGTATCAGATTTACTGACATATGGACCAGGACTGGTATCAGATTTACTGACATATGGACCAGGATTGGCATCAGATTTACTGACATATGGACCAGAACTGGCATCAGATTTATGGACATATGGACCCGGTGCGGCATCAGATTTACTGACGCATGGACCGGCATCAGATTTACTCACATTTAGACCAAGTCCGGCATAAGATTTACTGACGCATGGACCAGGCCTGGCCCCCTAGTTGTGAGTGACAGGAAGAGTTGTAGGAGACCGGGGGGGGCGCCTCCAGGTGTTACAGGTGGAGAAGACCATAAATCGCGGCGTGGAGCGCGGCGTAAATTACCCGACGGTTTATAAATACCGCGGCTGGAAACTGGCGAAGATTCCACAATCCGACTTCTGAGATTTTCCCATCTCAGCGAAGGGCAAAAATAGACGGGACAAAACAAAAAGTGAGAAACGGCAGCCGGAGAACTGTGCCGCCCCCGGCGGGGTTAACCCTTCACCGGCTGGAGCAGACAGAGGCGCGCTGCAAGAAATCAGCCGCGATGACAGGACTGCACCACGCCAGCTATCCTGCCTTCTATCATTGCTGGTATACCTCTCCTACCCTCTGCTTGCTGCCAGAGAACAGAAACAGGGTTACATCTAGAAGCATCCTGATCTAGTCATGATCCTACAGCTGAGGGGTTGTTACAATGTATAAGATCAGATAACTTCTATCACCCTGGAGTCCAGGCCAGGCCAGAGATTTGTGCCACTGCTGAGGGGTTGTTACAATGTATCAGTGCAGATAAACTGTTGAGTCCACGATGCTGGATTGTCTACAGGGGCGTACTATTAAAGCTTTAGAGGTAGCAGTCGCATGTGGACCCTGGTGTCTGAAAGGGCCCCAAGGCTCCAGTAGTGCAAGTGGGGGCCCTGCTACAAAATGTGAACTGTAACAAATGTTCACCTGTGTGAGCAGGACTGGGCCGGGACAGGTTCTCAGTAACAGCAAAAGAAAAAAATCTTATTCACTGACAGCAAGCAGAGATTTGTAGGACACCAGACCTTTAATGGATCTTTTTTTTGTGTCCTGTCATTTTATCTGTGAATAGGTTTTTGTAAGGGAAAAACAGCGCAATTTTTGCCACGCTCCACATTCACATAAATACGCACGTGAATATAGCGCATATTCCTCCTATGACGTGCGCCCGCTCCGACCTCTGACCTCATGCAGGGGCTGCGGAAATGGAGCAAAAATGGAGCACCACGCTGCAGAGTGTCGCCAACGCATAGTGCAGCACCCTACAGATAACTCCCAGCAGCCCCTGCGCGGCGCAGCGCGCATAGGTCCGAGCGCTCGTCCGTGGGAAAACGGGAGCACAAACAACCCTGCGTCCGTCCGCCCCACAGAACTACACAGGGTGGTCAGTGACTCCCTGCAGCCCTTATCTCATCACAGACTGGCCTACACTCCAGTCACATCCAGAGCTGCAGTCACCTTATACTCCAGTCACATCCAGAGCTGCAGTCACCTTACACTCCAGTCACATCCAGAGCTGCAGTCACCTTACACTCCAGTCACATCAAGAGCTGCAGTCACCTTACACTCCAGTCACATCCAGAACTGCAGTCATTTTATACTCCAGTCACATCCACAGCTCTGGGGGTGACAGGAGTCTAAAATTCATTGTGAGGGTGGAATTTGGACTGCAGATCTGGGGGTGACAGGAGTATAAGATACATTGTAAGAGTAGAATTTAGACTGCAGCTTTGGGGTTGACAGGAGTGTAAGATATACTGTAAGGGTAGAATTTGGACTGCAGATCTGGGGGTGACAGGAGTATAAGATACATTGTAAGAGTAGAATTTAGACTGCAGCTTTGGGGTTGACAGGAGTATAAGATATACTGTAAGGGTAGAATTTGGACTGCAGCTCTGGGGGTGACAGTAGCAGGTGAGCGGAGGACTCATTAGTCGCTGTTTGACCCCTCGGACTGTAGGTTTCTGCTCTTCTCTCTGAGAACACAAAATGTGTCTGATCATTGGAGAAAAGTATGTGCCCCCACGGGAAAAACAGGAGGCTCCTCCCACCGCACAGGCCCAGACGCTGAAATCACAGGATTTATACGTGGAGTCACAATATTTGACGTCCTGAGTGAGACCTAGAGCTCTGCTCATCCTGAGCCTCCTGGTGCATGAATGACAGTGATAAGTGACATTTGTGGCATTCTTTATTTTGTAACATTTAGGGCTCATGCACACGAACGCATTTTCTTTCCGTGTCTGCTCCGTTTTGTTTGCGGTTCGTATGTGGAACCATCAACTCCGTGTGCCTTCTGTTCCCGTATGTCCGTATTTCCATTTCACAATTTTTTTTTAACATGTCCTATTATTGTCCGCATTACGGACAAGGACAGGACTGTTCTATTAGGGGCCGGCTGTTCCGTTCTGCAAAATATGGAATGCACACGGATGTCATCTGTAATTTTTGCGGATCAGTTTTTTGCAGACTGCAAAATACATACGGTCGTGTGCATGAGGCCTTACAGCGAGCTTTCTGTTCTTCTGATCTCTCACGGCGTTCTGTGCGTACGAGGCGCAGCTTTCACACACGGCGCTTTCGTGACATTTTGACAGCGTTTGGTTTTTCATACACAGCTTTTTGTTTGCACTATTTTCGGGGTTGGTGGCGTTTTTCCCATAGGATTTTCTATAGAACTTGTAAAAATGCTATAAAAATTCTCTACAAGCGCTTAAATATCCTGGACAAAAAGAGTATGGCGGCATCCGACTGCAAAACCCCCACTGAAAACGCCGCACAAAACGCTACGACGGATGCCCATTCAGCGGCGTCCTCGGCTGTTAGAAAATCTGCACTTTGGAGCAAAGCAGCAAGCGATCCCCGGCCGCTCACTGCGCATGGACAGCACGTTTCCTCCGCGTCCATCAGCGGCGCTCAGCCGTGTACAATCTGCTGTTTAGTCTCTGACAGAAGCAGAGGAGGAATCCCTGGCAGAGGGAGCAGGAAACTGGGGAGGAAGGCCAACCTGGGCGCCGCTCTCCTTACCATCTATGGTCTCCACCACGAGCCAGGGTCCCTCCGGCCATTAATCTCCCCAGTGACTGCTCGCTGCAGGTACAAAGCTCATGTTATGACACATTTCCAGCATCAGGGGAACCTGCAGCTCATCACTGCCACAGGGGGGAATGTGCTGCAGACATGATCCCCCATCCCCCAGGAACACAGAGGGTTGCAGACTTCAAGAGAATGAAAGAACACTGGGAAACTGGAGTTTGGAGCTACAACTACTCTGTGTGCACCGTCCTGCACCCCCTGTAATCCTGTGCACCGTCCTGCACCCCTGTAATCCTGCGCACCGTCCTGCACCCCTGTGATCCTGTGCACCGTCCTGCGCCCCTGTGATCCTGTGCCCCTGTAATCCTGTGCACCGCCCTGCGCCCCTGTAATCCTGTGCACCGCCCTGCGCCCCTGTAATCCTGTGCACCGCCCTGCGCCCCTGTAATCCTGTGCACCGTCCTGCGCCCCTGTAATCCTGTGCACCGTCCTGCGCCCCTGTAATCCTGTGCACCGCCCTGCGCCCCCTTAATCCTGCGCACCGTCCTGCACCCCCTGTAATCCTGTGCACTGTCCTGCACCCCTGTGATCCTGTGCACTGTCCTGCGCCCCTGTGATCCTGTGCCCCTGTAATCCTGTGCACCGCCCTGCGCCCCTGTAATCCTGTGCACCGCCCTGCGCCCCTGTAATCCTGTGCACCGCCCTGCGCCCCTGTAATCCTGTGCACCGCCCTGCGCCCCTGTAATCCTGTGCACCGTCCTGCACCCCTGTAATCCTGTGCACCGCCATGCACCCCCTGTAATCCTGTGCACCGTCCTGCACCCCTGTAATCCTGTGCACCGTCCTGCGCCCCTGTGCACCGTCCTGCACCCCTGTAATCCTGTGCACAGTCCTGCACCCCTGTAATCCTGTGCACCGCCCTGAGCCCCTGTAATCCTGTACACCGCCCTGCACCCCCTGTAATCCTGTGCACCATCCTGCACCCCTGTAATCCTGTGCACCGCCCTGCGCCCCTGTAATCCTGTGCACCGCCCTGCACCCCCTGTAATCCTGTGCACCGTCCTGCGCCCCTGTAATCCTGTGCACCGCCCTGCACCCCTGTAATCCTGTGCACCGCCCTGCGCCCCTGTAATCCTCTGCACCATCCTGCACCCCTGTGCACCATCCTGCACCCCTGTAATCCTGTGCACCGCCCTGCGCCCCTGTAATCCTGTGCACCGCCCTGCGCCCCTGTAATCCTGTGCACCGCCCTGCGCCCCTGTAATCCTGTGCACCGCCCTGCGCCCCTGTAATCCTGTGCACCGCCCTGCGCCCCTGTAATCCTGTGCACCGCCCTGCGCCCCTGTAATCCTGTGCACCCCCCTGCGCCCCCGTAATCCTGTGTGCACCATCCTGCACCCCTGTAATCCTCTGCACCCCTGTAATCCTCTGCACCGTCCTGCACCCCTGTGCACCGTCCTGCACCCCTGTAATCCTGTGCACCGTCCTGCGCGCCTGTAATCCTGTGTGCACCATCCTGCACCCCCTGTAATCCTCTGCACCGTCCTGCACCCCCTGTAATCCTGTGTGCACCATCCTGCAATCCTCTGCACCGTCCTGCACCCCTGTGATCCTGTGCACCGTCCTGCACCCCTGTGATCCTCTGCACCATCCTGCACCCCCTGTACAAGGTCATGCTTCTCCACATTCCTCTGTGCACCGTCCTGCACCCCTGCAATCCTGTGCACCGTCCTGCTCCCCTGTAATCCTGTGCACCGTCCTGCGCCCCTGTAATCCTGAGCACCATCCTGCTCCCCTGTAATCCTGTGCACCGTTCTGCGCCCCTGTAATCCTGTGCACCGTCCTGCGCCCCTGTAATCCTCTGCACCGTCCTGCACCCCTGTAATCCTCTGCACCGTCCTGCACCCCTGTGCACCGTCCTGCACCCCTGTAATCCTGTGCACCGTCCTGCGCGCCTGTAATCCTGTGTGCACCATCCTGCACCCCCTGTAATCCTCTGCACCGTCCTGCACCCCCTGTAATCCTGTGTGCACCATCCTGCACCCCCTGTAATCCTCTGCACCGTCCTGCACCCCTGTGATCCTGTGCACCGTCCTGCACCCCTGTGATCCTCTGCACCATCCTGCACCCCCTGTACAAGGTCATGCTTCTCCACATTCCTCTGTGCACCGTCCTGCACCCCTGCAATCCTGTGCACCGTCCTGCTCCCCTGTAATCCTGTGCACCGTCCTGCGCCCCTGTAATCCTGTGCACCATCCTGCTCCCCTGTAATCCTGTGCACCGTCCTGCGCCCCTGTAATCCTGTGCACCGTCCTGCGCCCCTGTAATCCTGTGCACCGTCCTGCGCCCCTGTAATCCTGTGCACCGCCATGCACCCCCTGTAATCCTGTGCACCGCCATGAACCCCCTGTAATCCTGTGCACCGCCCTGCGCCCCTGTAATCCTGTGCACCGTCCTGCACCCCTGTGCACCGTCCTGCACCCCTGTGCACAGTCCTGCACCCCTGTAATCCTGTGCAGTCCTGCACCCCTGTAATCCTGCGCACCATCCTGCACCCCTGTAATCCTGCGCACCGCCCTGCACCCCTGTAATCCTGTGCACCGCCCTGCGCCCCTGTAATCCTGTGCACCGCCCTGTAATCCTGTGCACCGTCCTGCGCCCCTGTAATCCTGTGCACCGTCCTGCGTGCCTGTAATCCTGTGTGCACCATCCTGCACCCCCTGTAATCCTCTGCACCATCCTGCACCCCTGTGCACCATCCTGCACCCCGTGATCCTCTGCACCGTCCTGCACCCCCTGTACAAGGTCATGCTTCTCCACATTCCTCTGTGCACCGTCCTGCACCCCTGCAATCCTTTGCCCATGATACTGCACCTCCGCAGACCTGTGTGCATTATCCTGCCCCCAGCTGTAATCATGTGCACTGCCATGCTCCCCCATATTGCTCTTTAACCCTGTGATGGGGTACAGGCGCCTCGCTGCCCCTACCCACCCCCCCTGGACACTCAGCTCCTGGACAGATTCTTACATAGCGGTTCAGACCTCATTGTAAAAGGATTAAAGGATAAACCCAGCGTTAAACACATATCAAGGTCAGGAGCAGCGCCTGCACCCCACAGGTGACACAGCGCCCCTCATCCGGTCATGTGACGGTCACAGAACTTTTTATGAAACTGATGCCTGCAATGTTATTTCCTCATCTCCACAGGAAATGCAGAGAAGAGAAGGTCCTGAAGAAAGTAGAAAGAAGAGGAGATCCGCTACGCGATCAAGTGGATTAAGGCGAGTTAAATTTGTTTATTATTTTTAACCCTTCCATCCCTAATTAACTAAGCATTCTGTATTAGGAATGCTATTATTTTCCCGTGGAACCATGTTATAAAGGAAATAATAAAATCGACACAACACCGAACCCAAACCTGAACTTCTGTGAAGAAGTCCGGGTTCGGGTCTCAGTACCAAACATGCCGATTTTTCTCACGCGCGCGGAAAAATCACGCATCTTGTCCGGCCCTCACACGCGACGACCGCGTGGAAGAGGCCTTAGGTCTAAGGATGAGACAAACTTATCAAACAACATTTGAGAAATGTGACATAAAGTAGGAGAACGCAGACGCCAGCAAATCTGACTCCGTTCTCGGTGTCGAGGACCCGCACCTATGAGACATCGGGGGCATATTCTAGTGACATACCCCCATTGTCTGAGATGGGAAAACCCCTTTAAATAACAATGTCATCATTCACTGACAGCAAGCAGAGGTCCGGGAAACAGTAAGGAATTTGGGGGGCAGATTTACTATTGAAAATGGAGCGAAACTACATGAATGTATACGTGGCATAAACTTGGTCTAGACAGTTTGTGTGGTGCAAAGACAAAACTCTGGTGCATGAACGGAATTCTAGAGTAAATGTAGCGCAGGATTAGTGATTGGTGCAGTCTCAGGCAGGTAGATGTGAAGCCGTATTCACACCTGCAGACCGGAGGGCGAGCTCAGTGCATGGGGACAGCCATAAGTCCGCACCTTCCTCCGCATGGTCGCAGTTGTGGGATTTCTCTACGTCCTGTCCACTACAATGTCACACCTGACACGGTAGGTAAAGTAAGGCGGACGTCACAGAATTATCCGCAGTAACCTCAGGGGCTGTGGAGGATAACACTGAACATCCACAGTCCGGACAGATCAAGCTGGTGGATCTAAAACTACAACTCCTACCGTCCACCCCGTACCGCGCTCTGTGTAACGCTCCAGGTGCCGGGCGCAGACTGTCCATCCTGCAGGGCAGAGGCTGCTCCGGATTTCCCTGGATTGAGAGGAAGCCTCCTCCTAGTAAGGAGATTATGACGCCCGCGACCTCTGCCACAATAAGCCACACAGCAATGGTGGGGGCCCAGTCACAACCAGCCGGGCCCCGGGAGAACCACGGCTCCGTCTAGCTGACATCTCAGACCAGTCAATCGGCACTGAAATATCACTCCCATCATGGAGCAACCAAAGGGTAGAAGTATCACTCCCAGCATTCGCCCAAAGCTCTGCAATATCCAGAACCGTAGACTGAAACGTTCTCCAACTTTCTCATGTACCATGTGCTTCACTCCTCACCAGAATATCTGCTTGCTGTCAGTGAAGAGAGTCTAGACAATCCTCAGTGAGCCAAACCCATGTGTAGCACACAACCTGTTCTAATGGTCTGTTACAATGTATCAGTCTGGAGTCCGGGCCGTAGGTCATGGAAAAATGTCTGTGGCCCTTGGCTCTTCTGAAGTAGTAAAGGCCTCTAGGGATATTCAGGGGCCACCCCTCTGTGAATTGGGAAGGGGTACAGAAGCACAGCGCCTTCAGATGAATTTTTTCAGCATGAATCTCATAGTTTCCGCATTATAGGCAGAGAGGAGTGGCGCCAGGTGCCGCTTATCCCCCAGTGATACAGATGTTCTGCCTGTGGATCGCTGCCCATTAATCCTACATGTCACAGACGAGTTCCAGATCCCCGGCCGGGTTCTGCTTACGGTAAATACATGACAGTAATGTGCGTCTTTGCACCGCAAGGTTTATGTTCCGTGATGATTCCGTGCAGACATTTTCCACTGATTTTCTACCTTCATCCCGGGGATTAATCAGGAATTCCAGCTACCGGCCATTAAATCCCGTCTCCTCCCTGTATATCTAGAAATATATGGTCCTCAGCGGGTGCCCGGCCTGGAGCGCAGTTCACCCCCACATTCTGCCTCCCTGCACCTCCTATTCCCCCCCACATGCAGGGAGGTAGAAGAGGTGGAGGTATAAAGTCGCACCTCATCCCATTTGCTTTCTCTGAAGCCACCCGCCATACGCGTTTATGCCCCTTCACCTGAATTAGGCTCGGTCTACACGACGACATTTTGTTGCAACAATTTTTATAATGATCGTCTATGGTGTCGCACGGCAACATGCGACATGCTGCGACCGTCGCAGAAAAATCCCTCTGGCAGCATGTTGCCATGCGACACCATAGACTAGCACTATAAAAATTGTCGCGGGACAAATGTCGTCGTGTAGACCTAGACTTAAACCCCCCGATGACATCACCTGATGAATCCTGCGGCCCCGGACTGGTATAACGAGCTGAGTAATCACACCCATCAGACAAAGTGACATCACTCCCATTTGGATGATACAATTATTAATGTGGAGCGAAGGACTCCGATATAAAAGGGACAACCGCGGTCGCCATTATGAGGGGTTATCAAAGTCCTAGAGGGGATGGCGATCCGATCCTTCGGATTCTCAGGGCGGTTTGCAGAACTGCATGATGGTCCCCATGTTATAGAAGTGGGATCTTCCTTTTTCTCGCCCCGGACGCTGCAGATGGCGCCCGCTGTCATTGCATTTCTCCTGGAGTCGCACTTTAATCGCGCCTTATGGTATAATGTACAGTTGCCGATTTCTGATAGATTTTGTGCTTTGATTTTCAATGTTCCCGATTGCTGTCATTGAATGGAAAGACTCTTTTTATATCCGGAGGCTTCTCGCAGCTGATCGTTTGTTACAGTGGTATCTATTCTGGATGATCCTATGAGGTAAGCAGCCCAGAACGATGCAGTTTACCTGCACTGGTACATTGTAACAAACTATCAGGACAGTAGAAATGTGTGCTGCTGATGAGCTCACAGAGGATTCTCTAGACGGGATACAATTGTAACAAACCCTCAGCTAGGAGAAGTATTCAGGCAGAATGTTATTTTTAGCCTTTTGATGTAGACAGGGATATTATATACAGACAGGAAGCAGAGATCTTTAAATGGTGAGAAAGCGACACACAAAGTAGGTAAGAAGATGGCAGCAGCGCGATTGAAGCTTCGCTTCTAGATTCACAGTCTCGTCTGAGGCAGGAAGGAGCGACTCACCGGCCACAGTCACCGCCGCGCTGCAGGAGGCCGATCCAAGGCTGCTCTGCGCAAGGCAGGTGTAGACGCCCCGATCCTCAGGTAGAGCATCCCGCACCGTCAGCTCTGCGTTCCCATCTTCGTAGGTGGCATGGGCATATCGGATGGGCTGATCTATGGGGGGAAAAGTGATTAGGAAATTAACTAAAAGTGATTTACAACCAGACACAAGTTTATCCATATGAATCTAAATGCAACAGGAATAATTGTCAAAATAGACAAATCATTCAGAAAGTGCAAAAATATTAATTTCTGCAAAAAAACTGCAGCATCAGAGAGCAGTGGTACCCCCATGTGGTGAACAGTGGAACTGCGTGTGAGCTACAAAAGAGAATGGCAATGTAGCAAGAGCCTTGTGTCAGTCATCAACACAACAACTACAGTTACTATACTGATCCTGAGTTACATCCTGTATTATACCCCAGAGCTGCACTCACTATTCTGCTGGTGCAGTCACTGTGTACATACATTACTTATCCTGTACTGATCCTCAGTTACATCCTGTATTATACTCCAGAGCTGCACTCACTATTCTGCTGGTGCAGTCACTGTGTACATACATTACTTATCCTGTACTGATCCCGAGTTACATCCTGTATTATATTCCAGAGCTGCACTCACTATTCTGCTGGTGCAGTCACTATGTACATACATTACTTATCCTGTACTGATCCTGAGTTACATCCTGTATTATACTCCAGAGCTGCACTCACTATTCTGCTGGTGCAGTCACTGTGTACATACATTACTTATCCTGTACTGATCCTGAGTTACATCCTGTATTATACTCCAGAGCTGTACTCACTATTCTGCTGGTGCAGTCACTGTGTACATACATTACTTATCCTGTACTGATCCTGAGTTACATCCTGTATTATACTTCAGAGCTGCACTCACTATTCTGCTGGTGCAGTTACTGTGTACATACATTACTTATCCTGTACTGATCCCGAGTTACATCCTGTATTATATTCCAGAGCTGCACTCACTATTCTGCTGGTGCAGTCACTATGTACATACATTACTTATCCTGTACTGATCCTGAGTTACATCCTGCATTATACTTCAGAGCTGCACTCACTATTCTGCTGGTGCAGTCACTGTGTACATACATTACTTATCCTGTACCGATCCTCAGTTACATCCTGTATTATACTCCGGAGCTGCACTCACTATTCTGCTGGTGCAGTCACTGTGTACATACATTACTTATCCTGTACTGATCCTGAATTACATCCTGTATTATATTCCAGAGCTGCACTCACTATTCTGCTGGTGCAGTCACTGTGTACATACATTACTTATCCTGTACTGATCCTGAGTTACATCCTGTATTATACTCCAGAGCTGCACTCACTATTCTGCTGGTGCAGTCACTGTGTACATACATTACTTATCCTGTACTGATCCCGAGTTACATCCTGTATTATATTCCAGAGCTGCACTCACTATTCTGCTGGTGCAGTCACTATGTACATACATTACTTATCCTGTACTGATCCTGAGTTACATCCTGTATTATACTCCAGAGCTGCACTCACTATTCTGCTGGTGCAGTCACTGTGTACATACATTACTTATCCTGTACTGATCCTGAGTTACATCCTGTATTATACTACAGAGCTGCACTCTCTATTCTGCTGGTGGAGTCACTGTGTACATACATTACTTATCCTGTACTGATCCTGAGTTACATCCTGTATTGTACTCCAGAGCTGCAATCACTATTCTGCTGGTGGAGTCACTGTGTACATACATTACTTATCCTGTACTGATCCTGAGTTACATCCTGTATTATACTCCGGAGCTGCACTCACTATTCTGCTGGTGCAGTCACTGTGTACATACATTACTTATCCTGTACTGATCCTGAGTTACATCCTGTATTATACTCCAGAGCTGCACTCACTATTCTGCTGGTGCAGTCACTGTGTGCATACATTACTTATCTTGTACTGATCCTGAGTTACATCCTGTATTATACTCCAGAGCTGCACTCACTATTCTGCTAGTGCAGTCACTGTGTACATACATTACTTATCCTGTACTGATCCTGAGTTACATCCTGTATTATACTCCAGAGCTGCACTCACTATTCTGCTGGTGCAGTCACTGTGTACATACATTACTTATCCTGTACTGATCCTGAGTTACATCCTGTATTATACCCCAGAGCTGCACTCACTATTCTGCTGGTGCAGTCAATGTGTACATACATTACTCATCCTGTACTGATCCTGAGTTACATCCTGTATTATACTCCAGAGCTGTACTCACTATTCTGCTGGTACAGTCACTGTGTACATACATTACTTATCCTGTACTGATCCTGAGTTACATCCTGTATTATACTCCAGAGCTGCACTCACTATTCTGCTGGTGCAGTCACTGTGTACATACATTACTTGTCCTGTACTGATCCTGAGTTACATCCTGTATTATACTCCAGAGCTGCACTCACTATTCTGCTGGTGCAGTCACTGTGTACATACATTACTTGTCCTGTACTGATCCTGAGTTACATCCTGTATTATACTCCAGAGCTGCACTCACTATTCTGCTGGTGCAGTCACCGTGTACATACATTACTTATCCTGTACTGATCCTGAATTACATCATATATTATACTCCAGAGCTGCACTCACTATTCTGCTGGTGCAGTCACTGTGTACATACATTACTTATCCTGTACTGATCCTGAGTTCCATCCTGTATTATACTCCAGAGCTGCACTCACTATTCTGCTGGTGCAGTCACTGTGTACATACATTACTTATCCTGCACTGATCCTGAGTTACATCCTGTATTATACTCCAGAGCTGCACTCACTATTCTGCTGGTGCAGTCACTGTGTACATACATTATATTGGTTATCCTATACTGATCCAGCAGCAGAACAGTGAGTGCAGCTCTGGAGTATGCTACAGGTTGATCTAGTCTCTGTCGCTATTATCTTTTACATTATGGGGTCAGTACCCTCAGCTCTTAGGGATAATGTGAACTGGGCTCCACCGGGGGCACAGAGACATTCGCACTCGGGGTGTGACTCTTACTATTTAACAACCAGCTGACTTCCGGCTGTGGATCTCCACGCACGGTGCAGCTCAGAACCAGGTCCTCTCCCTCCATCAAGGTTCGGTCCTTTAAGACCTGAGCAAAGCGCGGAGCGAACTGTGCAGCTTCAAACCCTGAAATGACAAAAGAGGAAGAGTAAGGAAGGGGCGTGCGGAATATTGCAATGGGCGAGGGGAAGGCAATTTTACATAAAACATAGGCCTTCATCAGATATGAAGGGACCATTCATTAAACTATGTCACTCCACTCATATCCAGAGCTGCATCAATAAAGAAACCTGTCCTGATAGCAATCTGCTGAATGTGATTAAAGTAGTCCTCAAGAAAGCCAAAGAGCCATTTCACCCCTCAATGTTTTGACCCACCACCACCAGCACTACCCACAGAACCACCAGCACTACCCGCAGAACCACCACCACCAGCACTACCCGCATAACCACCAGCACTACCCACAGAACCACCAGCACTACCCGCAGAACCACCACCACCACCACCAGCACTACCCGCAGAACCACCACCACCAGCACTACCCGCAGAACCACCAGCACTACCCGCAGAACCACCACCCGCAGAACCACCACCACCAGCACTACCCGCAGAACCACCACCCGCAGAACCACCACCACCAGCACTACCCGCAGAACCACCACCACCAGCACTACCCGCAGAACCACCACCACCAGCACTACCCGCAGAACCACCAGCACTACCCGCATAACCACCACCACTACCCGCAGAACCACCACCACTACCCGCAGAACCACCACCACCCGCAGAACCACCACCACCAGCACTACCCACATAACCACCAGCACTACCCGCAGAACCACCACCACCAGCACTACCCGCAGAACCACCACCACCACCAGCACTACCCGCAGAACCACCACCACCACTACCCGCAGAACCACCACCACCAGCACTACCCGCATAACCACCACCAGCACTACCCGCAGAACCACCACCACCACTACCCGCAGAACCACCACCACCAGCACTACCCGCATAACCACCACCAGCACTACCCGCATAACCACCAGCACTACCCGCATAACCACCAGCACCAGCACTACCCGTATAACCACCACCACCAGCACTACCCGCAGAACCACCACCACCAGCACTACCCGCATAACCACCACCAGCACTACCCGCATAACCACCACCAGCACTACCCGCATAACCACCAGCACCAGCACTACCCGCATAACCACCACCACCAGCACTACCCGCATAACCACCAGCACTACCCGTATAACCACCACCACCAGCACTACCCACATAACCACCAGCACTACCCGTATAACCTCCACCACCAGCACTACCCGCCAAAACACCACCACTACCCGCAGAACCACCACCACCAGCACTACCCGCAGAACCACCACCACTACCCGCAGAACCACCACCACCACCCACATAACCACCACCACTACCCACATAACCACCATCACCAGAACCACTAGCAAGAACCTGCACTACCCTCACAACCACCAAAACCACTTCCACTAGAATCACCACAACCACCACCACCAGAACCACAACCACCACCAGCACCATCTCCACTAGAACCACCACCTGCACCAGAACCACCACCACCAGCACCACTTGCACCAGAACCACAACCACCACCTCTACTAGAACCACCACCACTTGCACCAGAATCACCCGCATAGCCACCAGCACCACCTGTACCACCACTACCAGCACCACCACCTGTACCACCACTACCACCTGTACCACCACTACCAGCACCAGCTGTACCACCACTACCAGCACCACCACTACCTGTACCACCACTACCAGCACCACCTGTACCACCACCACCACCACCTGTACCACCAGCACCACCTGTACCACCACCTGTACCACCACCACCTGTACCACCAGCACCACCTGTACCACCACCTGTACCACCACTACCAGCACCACCTGTACCACCAGCACCACCAGCACCACCTGTACCACCACTACCAGCACCACCTGTACCACCACTACCAGCACCACCTGTACCACCACCTGTACCACCACTACCAGCACCACCTGTACCACCACTACCAGCACCACCACTACCAGCACCACCTGTACCACCACCACCACTACCAGCACCACCTGTACCACCAGCACCACCTGTACCACCACTACCAGCACCACCTGTACCACCACCTGTACCACCACTACCACCTGTACCACCACTACCAGCACCACCTGTACCACCACCACCTGTACCACCACTACCAGCACCACCTGTACCACCAGCACCACCTGTACCACCACTACCAGCACCACCTGTACTACCACTACCAGCACCACCGGTACCACCACTACCAGCACCACCTGTACCACTACTACCAGCACCACCTGTACCACCACCTGTACCACCACTACCAGCACCACCACTACCAGCACCACCTGTACCACCACTACCAGCACCACCACTACCAGCACCACCTGTACCACCACTACCAGCACCACCACTACCAGCACCACCACTACCACCACTACCAGCACCACCTGTACCACCACCTGTACCACCACTACCAGCACCACCACTACCAGCACCACCTGTACCACCATCACCAAAACCACCTAAGTCAGAAGGATGAATTTAGATGTAAGGTAGAAATAACAAATAAAAAATGTTGAGAAAGTTTCCACACCCTTTAAACAAACCCTCTATAACAACTCAAAGCATTGTGCCAGATGAACAGACACCGACCCAGCAGGGGCAGAAGTGAGACAGCTCTGGGGGTGACTGGAGCATAGGCAATACTGTAATATAACAGCAGGTTTGTGAATGCAGCTCTGGAGGTGACTGGAATATAAGACATGAGATTCTCCACTCACATCCAGAGCTACAGCCACATGACAGTGTAACAGCAGGAGGACTGCAGCTATGGCCATGACTGGAGTAAAGACATGATATAGCAGCAGTATGAATGCAGCTTTGGTTGTGACTGGAGTATAACACATAACAGCAGGATGAATACAGCTTTAGTCATGACTGGAGTATGGCAACAGCAGTATGAATGCAGCTTTGGTCATGACTGGAGTATAAGACATGGTGTAACCAAGGACCAGTACAATACAAAGTAATTGCTTATCACTATCTATAGACCTAGATGAAGCTGTAGAGCGGCGCCCTCTGGTGGACGCACCTGCTGCGCACTTGTATCCAGCACCGGGCGCTCATCAGATCACGCTTGTCCAGGATATAGTGGTCGGATGTTGGGGCACAGCCGCCCCATTGGCCGCCCTGCACCCCTGGCTGGTAAGTCACTTACGTTTCACCTCCAGGCTCCAGGTACAGGACTGGCGACCGAGCAGATTGGAGATTTCACAGCTGTAGGTGCCGCTGTCTTCTCTCCGTGCCTTCAGCAAGTGGAAGGAATGAGTGTGGCATCCTTCTCCGAGGAGCACCCCCTCCTTTCCCTGCACCCGGGAGCCGTCCTTAAACCATTCAAGATGAGGCGGAGGTTCTCCTGACACTGGGCACAAAGAGGAGCCGTCACTGAACCTCCCCAGCAACACCCTGACAGGTATGTCTAAGCAATTGGGGGTGTTCATTTGGGGAGCAGAAGATGGATCTTCTCATCACATGGGGGGAGCAGCCGCGAAGAAGACAGCAAATAGTACTTCACAAACAGTGTCTCAGCCACTAGAGGGCCACATTAACCTCAATATATTCCTGCCACTAGAGGGCGACATTAACCTCGATATATTCCTGCCACTAGAGGGCGACATTAACCTTTATATGTTCCTGCCACTAGAGGGCGACATTAACCTCGATATATTCCTGCCACTAGAGGGCGACATTAACCTCGATATATTCCTGCCACTAGAGGGCGACATTAACCTTTATATGTTCCTGCCACTAGAGGGCGACATTAACCTCGATATATTCCTGCCACTAGAGGGCGACATTAACCTCGATATATTCCTGCCACTAGAGGGCGACATTAACCTCGATATATTCCTGCCACTAGAGGGCGACATTAACCTCAATATATTCCTGCCATTAGAGGGCGACATTAACCTTGATATATTCCTGCCACTAGAGGGCGACATTAACCTCAATATATTCCTGACACTAGAAGGCGACATTAACCTTTATATATTCCTGCCATTAGAGGGCCACATTAACCTTGATATATTCCTGACACTAGAGGGCGACATTAACCTTTATATATTCCTGCCATTAGAGGGCGACATTAACCTTGATATATTCCTGACACTAGAGGGCGACATTAACCTTGATATATTCCTGACACTAGAGGGCGACATTAACCTTGATATATTCCTGCCACTAGAGGGCGACATTAACCTTTATATATTCCTGCCACTAGAGGGCGACATTAACCTTTATATATTCCTGCCACTAGAGGGCGACATTAACCTCGATATATTCCTGCCACTAGAGGGCAACATTAACCTTTATATGTTCCTGCCACTAGAGGGCGACATTAACCTCGATATTAAATAAATAGTAGTGGGGCACTCTCTATAGTAATGGGATCTTTATTGATGATGGAGTAAAAATATTAAACAATAGATAGTATTCCGTAGGTCAAGGATATAATAGGTACAGATTAAATAGCAGCAATAAAAAGGCAATAGTAATATAATCAACTAAGAGTAGTCACTGACTCTAGACTCATCTGCATATAAACACAATAAAGACAATAAAATCTAATAAAATATAAATCCCAATTGACAGTGTTAATCTCTGAAACTAACAATCTGTAAAACCTCCGATGTTTTGAAATAATCGCAATAAAACAATCGACCAGATATGATATACAAATGATAAAACAATCGGCCAGGTGAAGTATTCGATAATGTGAATATTCGATAGTAGAATTTACTGGTAAAGTTCGGTGGTAAAAAAATCGCAGGAAGATAAAACACCAAGTTCTTCCAAGTGATAAAACATGTGCCAGGTATTGTTCGATTTTAAGCACAAATGAAAGTTAGTAGCATATGGAGCGGCGTCCCACTCACTCAATGCAGACAGCGGCGTCCCACTCACTCAATGCAGACAGCGGCGTCCCACTCACTCAATGCAGACAGCGGCGTCCCACTCACTCAATGCAGACAGCGGCGTCCCACTCACTCAATGCAGACAGCGGCGTCCCACTCACTCAATGCAGACAGCGGCGTCCCACTCACTCAGTGCAGACAGCGGCGTCCCACTCACTCAGTGCAGACAGCGGCGTCCCACTCACTCAGTGCAGACAGCGGCGTCCCACTCACTCAGTGCAGACAGCGGCGTCCCACTCACTCAGTGCAGACAGCGGCGTCCCACTCACTCAGTGCAGACAGCGGCGTCCCACTCACTCAATGCAGACAGCGGCGTCCCACTCACTCAATGCAGACAGCGGCGTCCCACTCACTCAATGCAGACAGCGGCGTCCCACTCACTCAATGCAGACAGCGGCGTCCCACTCACTCAATGCAGACAGCGGCGTCCCACTCACTCAGTGCAGACAGCGGCGTCCCACTCACTCAGTGCAGACAGCGGCGTCCCACTCACTCAATGCAGACAGCGGCGTCCCACTCACTCAATGCAGACAGCGGCGTCCCACTCACTCAGTGCAGACAGCGGCGTCCCACTCACTCAATGCAGACAGCGGCGTCCCACTCACTCAATGCAGACAGCGGCGTCCCACTCACTCAATGCAGACAGCGGCGTCCCACTCACTACGTGCAGACAGCGGCGTCCCACTCACTCAGTGCAGACAGCGGCGTCCCACTCACTCAGTGCAGACAGCGGCGTCCCACTCACTCAATGCAGACAGCGGCGTCCCGCTGTGTATCCAACAAGATGCGATCGCTTACTTTTAAAAGGAATTAACACAACTTTACCGGGAGGTCTTGAATGGACTTCGCGCCCTCGACACGGTGTACCTTCTTTTAGGAATCAGGGTTCCGGACTCAAGGGCTGTTTGTTTGATTTGAATTCCGCGCCAAACCTCTGAATACATGTGGTCTTGTGGTGGAACCAGATATCATCCGTGCAGCAGAAGTTTTCTTAGGCGGTTCGATATTTCATGCAATAATGTCCATGCCTCCTCAGTCTATCGGTGTGCCATCCATAGGATGGGGGTAATACCAGACGCGTTTCGGGGTTTTAGAACAGTGACCCCTTCATCAGTGGTTGACATCCCCCTATTCATGCCCCTCCTTTATAGTGGTCAAAGTTCGTAAGAAAAACCTGGCTTGGAATACATTTTTCGAATGTCCCTGGGTCTCGAATTTTCCCCAAAAAATCTTCCCATATATCTATATATTGGTAAAGTTTTCAAATGTGTTTGATAGTTTCTGAAGAATATTAGATGGGGCTTCAACTATCAAACACATTTGAAAACTTTACCAAGGAGAATCTTCTGTGTACAGCGAGAATAAACTGACAGTTCATGCACAATTAGTGGGGTTTTCCATATATTTTATCTTTTTTACATTATTATAACTTAGATTAGATTATGACCATTATTTTTTAACTTTTTTTGAAAAAACGCACTGGAACCGCATTGAAAACGCATGCGACACCGGTGCGTTTTTTATATTATATGATCTCGAAGTTGATGTAGAACAACTGTATAAAAGGTTTTCCGTATGGCAAACTGCCAATAATTGGTTTTTCTCTTTTTATTTTTTACATTTAATAAATATCCTATTTATCGTATAATGTGTCAAATATATATATACATATAGTTTTCATTCAGTCAAACCAATCGGCCAGTAAAACTGTGGATAATTAGATGGACGCTCCCATTTATATATAGATATATGTGAAGATTTTTGGGGAAAATTCGAGACCCAGGGACATTCGAAAAATTTATTCCAAGCCAGGTTTTTCTTACGAACTTTGACCACTATAAAGGAGGGGCATGAATAGGGGGATGTCAACCACTGATGAAGGGGTCACTGTTCTAAAACCCCGAAACGCGTCTGGTATTACCCCCATCCTATGGAAGGCACACCGATAGACTGAGGAGGCATGGACATTATTGCATGAAATATCGAACCGCCTAAGAAAACTTCTGCTGCACGGATGATATCTGGTTCCACCACAAGACCGCGTGTATTCAGAGGTTTGGCGCGGAATTCAAATCAAACAAACAGCCCTTGAGACCGGAACCCTGATTCCTAAAAGAAGGTACACCGTGTCGAGGGCGCGAAGTCCATTCAAGACCTCCCGGTAAGGTTGTGTTAATTCCTTTTAAAAGTAAGCGATCACATCTTATTGGATACACAGCGGGACGCCGCTGTCTGCATGGAGTGAGTGGGACGCCGCTGTCTGCATGGAGTGAGTGGGACTCCGCTGTCTGCACTGAGTGAGTGGGACTCCGCTGTCTGCACTGAGTGAGTGGGACGCCGCTGTCTGCACTGAGTGAGTGGGACGCCGCTGTCTGCACTGAGTGAGTGGGACGCCGCTGTCTGCATTGAGTGAGTGGTACGCCGCTGTCTGCATTGAGTGAGTGGGACGCCGCTGTCTGCACTGAGTGAGTGGGACGCCGCTGTCTGCATTGAGTGAGTGGGACGCCGCTGTCTGCACTGAGTGAGTGGGACGCCGCTGTCTGCACTGAGTGAGTGGGACGCCGCTGTCTGCACTGAGTGAGTAGGACGCCGCTGTCTGCACTGAGTGAGTGGGACGCCGCTGTCTGCATTGAGTGAGTGGGACGCCGCTGTCTGCACTGAGTGAGTGGGACGCCGCTGTCTGCACTGGTGAGGGGGACGCCGCTGTCTGCACTGAGTGAGTGGGACGCCGCTGTCTGCACTGAGTGAGTGGGACGCCGCTGTCTGCACTGAGTGAGTGGGACGCCGCTGTCTGCATTGAGTGAGTGGGACGCCGCTGTCTGCATTGAGTGAGTGGGACGCCGCTGTCTGCATTGAGTGAGTGGGACGCCGCTGTCTGCATTGAGTGAGTGGGACGCCGCTGTCTGCATTGAGTGAGTGGGACGCCGCTGTCTGCATTGAGTGAGTGGGACGCCGCTGTCTGCACTGAGTGAGTGGGACGCCGCTGTCTGCATTGAGTGAGTGGGACGCCGCTGTCTGCATTGAGTGGGACGCCGATGTCTGCATTGAGTGAGTGGGACGCCGCTCCATATGCTACTAACTTTCATTTGTGCTTAAAATCGAACAATACCTGGCCCATGTTTTATCACTCGGAAGAACTTGGTGTTTTATCTTCCTGCGATTTTTTTAACACCGAACTTTACCAGTAAATTCTACTATCGAATATTCACATTATCGAATACTTCACCTGGCCGATTGTTTTATCATTTGTATATCATATCTGGTCGATTGTTTTATTGCGATTATTTCAAAACATCGGAGGTTTTACAGATTGTTAGTTTCAGAGATTAACACTGTCAATTGGGATTTATATTTTATTAGATTTTATTGTTTTTATTGTGTTTATATGCAGATGAGTCTAGAGTCAATGACTACTCTTAGTTGATTATATTACTATTGCCTTTTTATTGCTGCTATTTATTCTGTACCCATCATATCCTTGACCTACGGAATACTATCTATTGTTTAATATTTTTACTCCATCATCAATAAAGATCCCATTACTATAGAGAGTGCCCCACTACTATTTATTTAATATTCATATTTTGTCAGACTGGGTGTCGTCTGCCAGTGGGAGCACCTCTGAGAGATCCCTTCTCACTCTAGTGCGACATATCTCTGTATTTTATTAAACTCGATATATTCCTGCCACTAGAGGGCGACATTAACCTCGATATACAGTCGGGTCCATAAATATTGGGACACGGACACAATTCTAACATGTTTGGCTCTATACACCACCACAATGGATGTGAAATGATACGAACTAGATGTGCTTTAACTGCAGACTGTCAGCTTTAATTTGAGGTATTTACATCCACATCAGGTGAACGGTGCAGGAATTACAGCAGTTTCCATATGTGCCTCCCACTTGTTAAGGGACCAAAAGTAATGGGACAGAATAATAATCATAAATCAAACTTTCACTTTTTAATACTTGGTTACAAATCCTTTGCAGTCAATTACAGCCTGAAGTCTAGAACGCATAGACATCAGCAGACGCTGGGTTTCATCCCTGGTGATGCTCTGCCAGGCCTCTACTGCAACTGTCTTCAGTTCCTGCTTGTTCTTGGGGCATTTTCCCTTCAGTTTTGTCTTCAGCAAGTGAAATGCTCAATCGGATTCAGGTCCGGTGATTGACTTGGCCATTGCAGAACATTCCACTTCTTTCCCTTATAAAACTCTCTGGTTGCTTTTGCAGTATGCTTTGGGTCATTGTCCATCTGCACTGTGAAGCGCCGTCCAATGAGTTCTGAAGCATTGGGCTGAATAGGAGCAGATAATATTGCCCCAAACACTTCAGAATTCATCCTGCTGCTTTTGTCAGCAGTCACATCATCAATAAATACAAGAGAAGCAGTTCCATTGGCAGCCATACATGCCCCCGCCATGACACTACCACCACCATGCTTCACTGATGAGGTGGTATGCTTAGGATCATGAGCAGTTCCTTTCCTTCTCCATACTCTTCTCTTCCCATCGCTCTGGTACAAGTTGATCTTGGTCTCATCTGTCCATAGGATGTTGTTCCAGAACTGTGAAGGCTTTTTTAGATGTCGTTTGGCAAACTCTAATCTGGCCTTTCTGTTTTTGAGGCTCACCAATGGTTTACATCTTGTGGTGAACCCTCTGTATTCACTCTGGTGAAGTCTTCTCCTGATGGTTGACTTTGACACACATACACCTACCTCCTGGAGAGTGGTCTTGATCTGGCCAACTGTTGTGAAGGGGGTTTTCTTCACCTGGGAAAGAATTCGTCGCTCATCCACCACAGTTGTTTTCCGTGGTCTTCCGGGTCTTTTGGTGTTGCTGAGCTCACCGGTGCGTTCCTTCTTTATAAGACTGTTCCAAACAGTTGTTTTGGCCGCGCCTAATGTTTTTGCTATCTCTCTGATGGGTTTGTTGTGTTTTTTCAGCCTAATGATGGCTTGCTTCACTGATAGTGACAGCTCTTTGGATCTCATCTTGAGCGTTGACAGCAACAGATTCCAAATGCAGATATCAGACTGGAAATGACCTCTGGACATTGTATCTGCTCATTGTAATTGGGATAATGAGGGAATAACACACACCGGCCATGGAACAGCTGAGAAGCCAATTGTCCCATTACTTCTGGTCCCTTAACAAGTGGGAGGCACATATGGAAACTGCTGTAATTCCTGCACCGTTCACCTGATTTGGATGTAAATCCCCTCAAATTACAGCTGACAGTCGGCAGGTAAAGCACATCTTGTCCGTATCATTTCACATCCATTGTGATGGTGTATAGAGCCAAAAATGTCAGAATTGTGTCCATGTCCCAATATTTATGGACCTGACTGTATTCCTGCCACTAGAGGGCGACATTAACCTCAATATATTCCTGCCACTAGAGGGCGACATTGTCCTGTCCCTGTGTATAAGGACAGGACACTGTACGCCGCTCCCTGTGTATAAGGATAGGACACTGTACGCCGCTCCCTGTGTATAAGGACAGGACACTGTATGGCGCTCCCTGTGTATATGGACAGGACGCTGTACGCCGCTCCCTGTATATAAGGACAGGACGCTGTATGGCGCTCCCTGTATATAAGGACAGTACGCTGTATGGCGCTCCCTGTGTATATGGACAGGACGCTGTATGGCGCTCCCTGTGTATATGGACAGGACACTCTACGCCGCTCCCTGTGTATAAGGACAGGACGCTGTATGGCGCTCCCTGTATATAAGGACAGGACACTGTATGGCGCTCCCTGTATATAAGGACAGTACGCTGTATGGCGCTCCCTGTGTATAAGGACAGGACACTGTATGGCGCTCCCTGTATATAAGGACAGGACGCTGTACGCCGCTCCCTGTATATAAGGACAGGACGCTGTATGGCGCTCCCTGTATATAAGGACAGGACACTGTATGGCGCTCCCTGTATATAAGGACAGGACGCTGTATGCCGCTCCCTGTGTATAAGGATAGGACACTGTATGGCGCTCCCTGTATATAAGGACAGGACGCTGTACGCCGCTCCCTGTGTATAAGGACAGGACGCTGTACTACGCTCCCTGTATATAAGAACAGGACACTCTACGCCGCTCCCTGTGTATAAGGACAGGACACTGTATGGCGCTCCCTGTGTATAAGGACAGGACACTCTACACCGCTCCCCGTGTATAAGGACAGGACACTCTACGCCGCTCCCTGTATATAAGAACAGGACACTCTACGCCGCTCCCTGTGTATAAGGACAGGACGCTGTACTACGCCGCTCCCTGTGTATATGGACAGGACGCTGTATGCCGCTCCCTGTGTATAAGGATAGGACACTGTATGGCGCTCCCTGTATATAAGGACAGGACGCTGTACGCCGCTCCCTGTGTATAAGGACAGGACGCTGTACTACGCTCCCTGTATATAAGAACAGGACACTCTACGCCGCTCCCTGTGTATAAGGACAGGACACTCTACGCCGCTCCCTGTATATAAGAACAGGACACTCTACGCCGCTCCCTGTGTATAAGGACAGGACGCTGTACTACGCCGCTCCCTGTGTATATGGACAGGACGCTGTATGGCGCTCCCCGTATATAAGGACAGGACGCTGTACGCCGCTCCCTGTATATAAGAACAGGACACTCTACGCCGCTCCCTGTGTATAAGGACAGGACACTCTACGCCGCTCCCTGTATATAAGGACAGGACACTGTATGGCGCTCCCTGTGTATAAGGACAGGACGCTGTATGGCGCTCCCCGTATATAAGGACAGGACACTCTACGCCGCTCCCTGTGTATAAGGACAGGACACTGTATGGCGCTCCCTGTGTATAAGGACAGGACGCTGTATGGCGCTCCCCGTATATAAGGACAGGACACTCTACTACGCTCCCCGTATATAAGGACAGGACACTGTATGGCGCTCCCAGTATATAAGGACAGGACGCTGTATGGCGCTCCCCGTATATAAGGACAGGACACTCTACGCCGCTCCCTGTATATAAGGACAGGACACTGTATGGCGCTCCCTGTGTATAAGGACAGGACGCTGTATGGCGCTCCCTGTGTATAAGGACAGGACACTCTACGCCGCTCCCTGTGTATATGGACAGGACGCTGTATGGCGCTCCCCGTATATAAGGACAGGACGCTGTACGCCGCTCCCTGTATATAAGAACAGGACACTCTACGCCGCTCCCTGTGTATAAGGACAGGACACTCTACGCCGCTCCCTGTGTATAAGGACAGGACACTCTACGCCGCTCCCTGTATATAAGGACAGGACGCTGTATGGCGCTCCCTGTGTATAAGGACAGGACACTGTATGGCGCTCCCTGTGTATAAGGACAGGACACTGTATGGCGCTCCCTGTGTATAAGGACAGGACGCTGTATGGCGCTCCCCGTATATAAGGACAGGACACTCTACTACGCTCCCCGTATATAAGGACAGGACACTGTATGGCGCTCCCAGTATATAAGGACAGGACGCTGTATGGCGCTCCCCGTATATAAGGACAGGACACTCTACGCCGCTCCCTGTATATAAGGACAGGACACTGTATGGCGCTCCCTGTGTATAAGGACAGGACGCTGTATGGCGCTCCCTGTGTATAAGGACAGGACGCTGTATGGCGCTCCCCGTATATAAGGACAGGACACTCTACTACGCTCCCCGTATATAAGGACAGGACACTGTATGGCGCTCCCAGTATATAAGGACAGGACGCTGTATGGCGCTCCCCGTATATAAGGACAGGACACTCTACGCCGCTCCCTGTATATAAGGACAGGACACTCTACGCCGCTCCCTGTATATAAGAACAGGACACTGTATGGCGCTCCCCGTATATAAGGACAGGAAGCTGTATGGCGCTCCCCGTATATAAGGACAGGACACTCTACGCCGCTCCCTGTATATAAGGACAGGACACTCTACGCCGCTCCCTGTATATAAGAACAGGACGCTGTATGGCGCTCCCCGTATATAAGGACAGGACACTCTACGCCGCTCCCTGTATATAAGGACAGGACACTCTACGCCGCTCCCTGTGTATAAGGACAGGACACTGTATGGCGCTCCCCGTATATAAGGACAGGACACTCTACGCCGCTCCCTGTGTATAAGGACAGGACACTCTACGCCGCTCCCTGTGTATAAGGACAGGACACTGTACGGTGCTCCCCGTATATAAGGACAGGACACTCTACGCCGCTCCCTGTGTATAAGGACAGGACACTCTACGCCGCTCCCTGTGTATAAGGACAGGACACTGTACGGTGCTCCCCGTATATAAGG
Source organism: Bufo bufo (assembly GCF_905171765.1). Classification (NCBI taxonomy): domain Eukaryota; kingdom Metazoa; phylum Chordata; class Amphibia; order Anura; family Bufonidae; genus Bufo; species Bufo bufo. Next base: position 232,524,828 of record NC_053395.1, read on the forward strand.
ACAGGACACTCTACGCCGCTCCTTGTGTATAAGGACAGGACACTGTATGGCGCTCCCCGTATATAAGGACAGGACACTCTACGCCGCTCCCTGTGTATAAGGACAGGACACTCTACGCCGCTCCCTGTGTATAAGGACAGGACACTCTACGCCGCTCCCTGTGTATAAGGACAGGACACTGTATGGCGCTCCCCGTATATAAGGACAGGACACTCTACGCCGCTCCCTGTGTATAAGGACAGGACACTGTATGGCGCTCCCCGTATATAAGGACAGGACACTCTACGCCGCTCCCTGTGTATAAGGACAGGACACTGTACGGTGCTCCCCGTATATAAGGACAGGACACTCTACGCCGCTCCCTGTATATAAGGACAGGACACTGTACGGTGCTCCCCGTATATAAGGACAGGACACTCTACGCCGCTCCCTGTGTATAAGGACAGGACACTGTACGGTGCTCCCCGTATATAAGGACAGGACACTCTACGCCGCTCCCTGTGTATAAGGACAGGACACTCTACGCCGCTCCCTGTATATAAGGACAGGACACTGTATGGCGCTCCCTGTGTATAAGGACAGGACGCTGTATGGCGCTCCCCGTATATAAGGACAGGACACTCTACGCCGCTCCCTGTATATAAGGACAGGACGCTGTATGGCGCTCCCCGTATATAAGGACAGGACGCTGTATGGCGCTCCCCGTATAGGACGCTGTACACACACTACAGATCTTATACCTTTGCACTGGAACACCACTTTGCTGCCTTCAGACACCTCCAGATTGGATGGAGCCAGGTCAAAGTTTGGTGCTTTTCCGGAGCCCGATGTCTGCGCCTCTAGCGCCCCCTTCCGGTTTCTATCATACGCTCTCTGGGTCCGGGGCGCCACGTGTTCCACATTGTCACGGTTCCCAGAGCGGCCACGGTCAGTGTCCGGCTGAACCTTCACAGACTTCAGGGTGATGGTGCTGGACGATATCTGAGGAGTTCCTGCAGGAGCTGTGGACGTCTTCTCCACACCCCCTCCACCCTCAGGACTCCGTGGAGCCCGCAGCTTCGGGTCCGCACTTTCCTTCTCAGATGATTTAGGAGAAGTTGGGGAACTTTTCTTCAGAGAGATGCTCCTCACTGACTGGCAGGATGGACCTCTGGTCGGCTCGGCTCTGGCTGCAGGGCGATGCGTGCTCTTCAGACATGGTTCTTCAGGTGTAACGCGAGACGTCTTGGGGTTGGAGTCGACTGGAGACAAAGTCTTCCTGATGGAGCTCAGAGAAGTCTCCATGGTAGACACATGTGGCGGATTCTTGGAGGTTTTGGCTAAACCCTGCGGATGAAGAGCGCTACAGTCACCGGTCTTCTCTGGCCATTTAGGACCAAGCTCCATGGCTGCTAGTGGAGCAATGCTCTGCAGGATCTCAGCAGAAGACTTTTCCTTAGAGCTTGTGGTTCCTCTCACTGTAGACTGAGGTCTGAGGTCTGACTCTACGTTACTTGTGTACCTGGAGGCGACGGTTCGCGCCTCCTTGTTGGCTCCACCTGGGGTCTCTTTTGGAGGCAGTGGGGGTCTTACCGATGAGGTGACTGTGGGGGTCTGCGAATCCGTGGAAGAAGGCTTGTCCTTTACGGACTGCTTGGCAGGTTCTCTACCAGGTGAAGACGATTTGGTCTTCGACTCTAGCATGGCCGTGTATCGGGAGACTATGGATGGGGAATCTTTGGCAGAACTTGTGGCCTGAGGTTTTTTGTAGGAGCTGCTCTTCACGGACCCATCAGACCCAAGCTCTTCACGGACCCCACGTATAGATCCCAGGATGTCCGTGCTCAAAAGGGGCGAAGCTAAGCCTCTCTCAAGCCTTCTCGGAGACTCAGTCTTAGCGCTGGTCAAACGAGATTCCGAAGACAAGGAAGACATGGAAGAAACTAAGGACGTGGAAGACGCCGAGGATGTGGAAGACGCTGGCGGTACATAAGGCGTTCTGCTGCAACGTTCGTTAAACTTGTCTTTTCCACAACTTGGTGACCATTTACTGATCTGGACAGGATCGGTCGGGCCTGCAACCCCCTGAGGGCTCCGGGTGCCATCTGTGCCCACCTCTGAGCTGACCGCCATCTTGTTTGTAGAAGTTCCAGGGGATCCAAGATCTGACGAAATTCTGAAAATAAATAAAAATATAACAAGCTCCGATCATATATAAGTGGGTGATGACCACAACATGATGGAAGAGCAGCAGGGGTGGAGTTCAGACTACCTCTGACTCCAAGAGATAGGGCAGCCCATCAGTTATGTTACTGATCAAAGCAGAGATGCAGTGTAAAGCATGGAGAGACAGACCAGCCTGATCCTCTGATGAGACAGAGTGGATTTCAGACTCCTAAAGACAATGCAACTAAGCTGGAGTTACTGATCCCAGCTGTAGCCTAACGGAGCAGAGCTGCAGTGTAAAGCATGAAATAGTTAAAGGGGTTTTCCGAGATTTTGATACTGATGAGCCATCCTCAGGATCGGTCAAAGGTATCTGATGGGTGGGGGTCCTGGGGGTCGATCAGCTGTTTGAGAAGGCAGCGGTGCTCCTGTGAGTGCCGTGGCCTTCTCCCTGCTTACCGAGCACAGCGCCGTACACTGTATAGTGGCCGTGCTCGGTATCGCGCTCAGCTCCATTCACTTCTATAGGGTTGAGCTGCTCCTAGGCCACGTGACCGATGAATGTGCCGTCACTGGACTACGAAAAGCCGATGGAAGGACGCGGAGCTCACGGGAGCCCCCTCAGACAGCTGATCGGAGGGGGTCCCTGGTCTCTGATGAGAAAGATGGTGGATTCCAGACTGAATCAGACCCCACAGATCAGAGCTGTGCCCTAGAACACACCAAGCACTGAAGCCGGTACATAGCGGTATATATATATCGCCCCACAGCCGCGTCCAGCGCTCCTCGGACGATCTCTCCTATAAGGGTACTGACTGGACTTTGCAGCCTGTGGTACTGGTCAGTGGTCTCAGTGCCACGTCCAGCGGCTGCAGCTGTAGATTATAACAACTATAATGATCGGTTGACTTACGGGACAGCAGCCACAACGCGCAGTGTTCTACGTACCCGTCATTCCGGTCACATCCTGTAAGAGAACAGAAACGTCATCAGTGCATGGCGCCTGTACCACGCCGCTGACCGGTCACGTGGACCTTCAATGAGGCATCCTGCAGCCACCCTAGGTCATATCAGACACCAAAAGTATGTGACCCCATTGTAACCGGTCAGCATAGCCATGTAAACAGAGCGTGGACCCCCCGGGGGAGGCGTCCATTACAGATTATACCTCCCACAGCCGAGTCCCTGGCACACGATGTAACCACGTACATGGAACGTATCGTCTGATTATTAGGTCTAATCCGTTTTTATTTCTACAGGGGCGGCCATCTTGCCAAAGTTGCGAATAGCATCAGAAATATGCTTTATAGCAGCCACATGAACCATAGAAGCCTGTAGTCTGGAGAGAAATCCTGGACTTCTATTAGAAAGTCTAGTGGACATCGCTCCGTGACCTTTCTACAGATGTAACCTTTGATACTTGGGCAAATATTGGGGGCATGCTCTGTGATCTGTGCAGGAAGGAGGGGGGGGGGGGATAGCTGTGACCACCACTTACTGACCTCTATGGGGGAATATTGGGGGCATGCTCTGTGATCTGTGCAGGAAGGGGGGGGGGGGTAGCTGTGACCACCACTTACTGACCTCTATGGGGGAATATTGGGGGCATGCTCTGTGATCTGTGCAGGAAGGGGGGGGGATAGCTGTGACCACCACTTACTGACCTCTATGGGGGAATATTGGGGGCATGCTCTGTGATCTGTGCAGGAAGGGGGGGGGATAGCTGTGACCACCACTTACTGACCTCTATGGGGGAATATTGGGGGCATGCTCTGTGATCTGTGCAGGAAGGGGGGGGGGATAGCTGTGACCACCACTTACTGACCTCTATGGGGGAATATTGGGGGCATGCTCTGTGATCTGTGCAGGAAGGAGGGGGGGGGGGGAGCTGTGACCACCACTTACTGACCTCTATGGGGGAATATTGGGGGCATGCTCTGTGATCTGTGCAGGAAGGGGGGGGGGATAGCTGTGACCACCACTTACTGACCTCTATGGAAGAATATTGGGGGCATGCTCTGTGATCTGTGCAGGAAGGGGGGGGGATAGCTGTGACCACCACTTACTGACCTATATGGGAGAATATTGGGGGCATGCTCTGTGATCTGTGCAGGAAGGGGGGGGATAGCTGTGACCACCACTTACTGACCTCTATGGGGGAATATTGGGGGCATGCTCTGTGATCTGTGCAGGAAGGGGGAGGATAGCTGTGACCACCACTTACTGACCTCTATGGGGGAATATTGGGGGCATGCTCTGTGATCTGTGCAGGAAGGGGGGGGATAGCTGTGACCACCACTTACTGACCTCTATGGGAGAATATTGGGGGCATGCTCTGCGATCTGTGCAGGAAGGGGGGGGGGGGGATAGCTGTGACCACCACTTACTGACCTCTATGGGAGAATATTGGGGGCATGCTCTGTGATCTGTGCAGGAAGGAGGGGGGATAGCTGTGACCACCACTTACTGACCTCTATGGGAGAATATTGGGGGCATGCTCTGTGATCTGTGCAGGAAGGGGGAGGATAGCTGTGACCACCACTTACTGACCTCTATGGGGGAATATTGGGGGCATGCTCTGTGATCTGTGCAGGAAGGGGGGGGGGGGGGCTGTGACCACCACTTACTGACCTCTATGGGGGAATATTGGGGGCATGCTCTGTGATCTGTGCAGGGAGGGGGGGGGGATAGCTGTGACCACCACTTACTGACCTCTATGGGAGAATATTGGGGGCATGCTCTGTGATCTGTGCAGGAAGGGGGGGGGGGGATAGCTGTGACCACCACTTACTGACCTCTATGGGGGAATATTGGGGGCATGCTCTGTGATCTGTGCAGGAAGGGGGGGGGGGTAGCTGTGACCACCACTTACTGGCCTCTATGGGGGAATATTGGGGGCATGCTCTGTGATCTGTGCAGGAAGGGGGGGGGGCTGTGACCACCACTTACTGACCTCTATGGGGGAATATTGGGGGCATGCTCTGTGATCTGTGCAGGAAGGGGGGGGGGGATAGCTGTGACCACCACTTACTGACCTCTATGGGGGAATATTGGGGGCATGCTCTGTGATCTGTGCAGGAAGGGGGGGGGGTAGCTGTGACCACCACTTACTGACCTCTATGGGGGAATATTGGGGGCATGCTCTGTGATCTGTGCAGGAAGGGGGGGGGGATAGCTGTGACCACCACTTACTGACCTCTATGGGGGAATATTGGGGGCATGCTCTGTGATCTGTGCAGGAAGGGGGGGGATAGCTGTGACCACCACTTACTGACCTCTATGGAAGAATATTGGGGGCATGCTCTGTGATCTGTGCAGGAAGGGGGGGGATAGCTGTGACCACCACTTACTGATCTCTATGGGAGAATATTGGGGGCATGCTCTGTGATCTGTGCAGGAAGGGGGGGGGGGGGCTGTGACCACCACTTACTGACCTCTATGGGAGAATATTGGGGGCATGCTCTGTGATCTGTGCAGGAAGGGGGGGGGGGGAGCTGTGACCACCACTTACTGACCTCTATGGGGGAATATTGGGGGCATGCTCTGTGATCTGTGCAGGAAGGGGGGGATAGCTGTGACCACCACTTACTGACCTCTATGGGGGAATATTGGGGGCATGCTCTGTGATCTGTGCAGGAAGGGGGGGGCTGTGACCACCACTTACTGACCTCTATGGGGGAATATTGGGGGCATGCTCTGTGATCTGTGCAGGAAGGGGGGGGATAGCTGTGACCACCACTTACTGATCTCTATGGGAGAATATTGGGGGCATGCTCTGTGATCAGTGCAGGAAGGGGGGGGGGGATAGCTGTGACCACCACTTACTGACCTCTATGGGAGAATATTGGGGGCATGCTCTGTGATCTGTGCAGGAAGGGAGGGGGGGGGGGATAGCGGTGACCACCACTTACTGATCTCTATGGGGGAATATTGGGGGCATGCTCTGTGATCTGTGCAGGAAGGGAGGGGGGGGGGGGGGGGGATACTTGTGACCACCACTTACTGACCTCTATGGGAGAATATTGGGGGCATGCTCTGTGATCTGTGCAGGAAGGGGGGGGGGGGGATAGCTGTGACCACCACTTACTGACCTCTATGGGGGAATATTGGGGGCATGCTCTGATCTGTGCAGGAAGGGGGGGGGGGGGGGGATAGCGGTGACCACCACTTACTGACCTCTATGGGGGAATATTGGGGGCATGCTCTGTGATCTGTGCAGGAAGGGGGAGGATAGCTGTGACCACCACTTACTGACCTCTATGGGGGAATATTGGGGGCATGCTCTGTGATCTGTGCAGGAAGGGGGGGGCTGTGACCACCACTTACTGACCTCTATGGGGGAATATTGGGGGCATGCTCTGTGATCTGTGCAGGAAGGGGGGGGGAGCTGTGACCACCACTTACTGACCTCTATGGGGGAATATTGGGGGCATGCTCTGTGATCTGTGCAGGAAGGGGGGGGGATAGCTGTGACCACCACTTACTGATCTCTATGGGAGAATATTGGGGGCATGCTCTGTGATCTGTGCAGGAAGGGGGGGGGGATAGCTGTGACCACCACTTACTGACCTCTATGGGAGAATATTGGGGGCATGCTCTGTGATCTGTGCAGGAAGGGAGGGGGGGGGGGGGGATAGCGGTGACCACCACTTACTGATCTCTATGGGGGAATATTGGGGGCATGCTCTGTGATCTGTGCAGGAAGGGAGGGGGGGGGGGAGGGATAGCTGTGACCACCACTTACTGACCTCTATGGGAGAATATTGGGGGCATGCTCTGTGATCTGTGCAGGAAGGGGGGGGGAGCTGTGACCACCACTTACTGACCTCTATGGGGGAATATTGGGGGCATGCTCTGTGATCTGTGCAGGAAGGGGGGGGATAGCTGTGACCACCACTTACTGACCTCTATGGGGGAATATTGGGGGCATGCTCTGTGATCTGTGCAGGAAGGGGGGGGGGATAGCTGTGACCACCACTTACTGACCTCTATGGGGGAATATTGGGGGCATGCTCTGTGATCTGTGCAGGAAGGGGGGGGGGATAGCTGTGACCACCACTTACTGACCTCTATGGGGGAATATTGGGGGCATGCTCTGTGATCTGTGCAGGAAGGGGGAGGATAGCTGTGACCACCACTTACTGACCTCTATGGGGGAATATTGGGGGCATGCTCTGTGATCTGTGCAGGAAGGGGGGGGGGGGATAGCTGTGACCACCACTTACTGACCTCTATGGGGGAATATTGGGGGCATGCTCTGTGATCTGTGCAGGAAGGGGGGGGGATAGCTGTGACCACCACTTACTGACCTCTATGGGGGAATATTGGGGGCATGCTCTGTGATCTGTGCAGGAAGGGGGGGGGGGATAGCGGTGACCACCACTTACTGACCTCTATGGGGGAATATTGGGGGCATGCTCTGTGATCTGTGCAGGAAGGGGGGGGGGGGGCTGTGACCACCACTTACTGACCTCTATGGGAGAATATTGGGGGCATGCTCTGTGATCTGTGCAGGAAGGGGGGGGGGGGGATAGCTGTGACCACCACTTACTGACCTCTATGGGGGAATATTGGGGGCATGCTCTGTGATCTGTGCAGGAAGGGGGGGGGGATAGCTGTGACCACCACTTACTGACCTCTATGGGGGAATATTGGGGGCATGCTCTGTGATCTGTGCAGGAAGGGGGGGAGGATAGCTGTGACCACCACTTACTGACCTCTATGGGAGAATATTGGGGGCATGCTCTGTGATCTGTGCAGGAAGGGGGGGGGGCATAGCTGTGACCACCACTTACTGACCTCTATGGGAGAATATTGGGGGCATGCTCTGTGATCTGTGCAGGAAGGGGGGGGGGGGCTGTGACCACCACTTACTGACCTCTATGGGAGAATATTGGGGGCATGCTCTGTGATCTGTGCAGGAAGGGGGGGGGGGATAGCTGTGACCACCACTTACTGACCCTCTATGGGGGAATATTGGGGGCATGCTCTGTGATCTGTGCAGGAAGGGGGGGGGGCATAGCTGTGACCACCACTTACTGACCTCTATGGGGGAATATTGGGGGCATGCTCTGTGATCTGTGCAGGAAGGGGGGGGGGGGGCATAGCTGTGACCACCACTTACTGACCTCTATGGGAGAATATTGGGGGCATGCTCTGTGATCTGTGTAGGGTAGAAGAGAGCTGTGATCATTACCTACAGACTTCAATGGGTGAGCATTGTGAGCACGCTCTGTGACATGTGCGGGGGAGGAGGCGTTAGCAGTGACATTACCTATTGGTGAATGCTTTATATATAGGTGTCATTGTAATCCTGCCTGTGATGATAATGGGATGACTGCTGAGAAGTGATCTCTACAGAACAGGTTGTCTCTGCAGGATTCCATATATACCTGGAGCTGTGGATTATTAGGATTCATCACCAAACATTCACAGGATCAATGGACCGTTCCCTGTAAAGGGGCGAGTGACGTCGGCTTCATGGAGACCATGGAACAGAACGCTCCGATATTTCATCTGGCTCCACAAAGCAGCACGCCTGTGGAGACATCCCAGGGTAAGGCCCGCAGACCGAGCCCCGCCCCAACCATGGCGGTACTTATATACAAGAGGGAGCGTCGGGCTGGGACATTTTATACAACGTTCTGACCCTGAGATGTAATAATCCCCTTCATGTGGTCACAACCGCAAAATCATCAATCAACCGTACAGAGGAAGGGAAACACGAATCCATCACATAACGCAACGCGCCTAGACGGTCATCACGGTCCTGAAACTGGCACGCCTGTCTGCTGGCCTGACCTAGTCCTACTCCCACAGCGGAAGGCTTGGTACAATGTATCAGTGCAGGAAATCCAGGCCAGGAGAGAAATGGCGCTGATACATTGTAACAACCCATCAGCTGACAGGTCAGGTTACAGAACTCCAGCTCCATCCTGCTATTTACCTTGAACCACCAGTTCCGCAGACACCGCGCTGCTCCCGCATCTGTTAACCACAGAACAGGTATAAATCCCGGCATCCGTGTTACACGCTCCGTGAATCTCCAGGAAGTAAACCCCGGACTTGTCATACATGTAATATCGCCCTCCGCTCTGCAGCTGAACATCGTCCTGCACATCAACAAAGCAAAAGTGTCAAAATAAAAAAAATGCAGTCATTTTAACTGTATGGATGTGATGATACGCTCTACTCACACCCAGAGCTGCAGGCACAATTCTGCAGATACAGATCTTATACTTATAAGTCACATCCAAAGCTGCAGTGGCAATTTCACAGATACATCCTGTCCTCAAGCTAATTCTGCTGCTACATTGTGTTTTATACTCCAATTACATCCAAAGCTACACTGGCAATTCTGATGCTAGCCGTAAAGTAACCCCTAAGCTGCAAAGCTTTCTTTAGGGTGCAGCTGCGTCTCTCCGACAGCAAATCAGAAGTGTCTGTGCTATAAAGATGGAGATCCAGGGAGCCTGGAGGTGTGACTACAGCTCTGGATGTGTGCCAGACTTGACAAGACATCAGGGGTGCACCGTCAATGAGGTGAGCTGAGGCCACTGCCTCAGGTGGCACGACCTAGGGACAAGTGGGTGGGTGGGGGGGGGCGGGCAGGAGAGTGACCACTTGCACTGTGAAAGCGCTCATGTCTCCATATGCAACTGTATCACCATCATCAGGACAGCAATACAGTTGTCTGCTTCTGTGGGGCACAGGAGAGAGGTCTCCCTGCCATCCCGCTGACCCCGGGCAGCACACAGCTCAGGACAAAGGCCAGAAGGGGCCCGTGTCCTGCACCGCCTCTCTGACAGCGCATGGAGGTAAGGATTGGGCCACAATGGGGTGTCGTTATTATAACTGTGAGGGGGCACTATGAGGGCAATGTTTCCACTGGGGGCACTACAAAAGGACATTTTTGTACTGCTACACATAAGGGGGCATTTTTTTGTACTGGCACACATTATAGGGGGGCATTATAGGGACACTGGCTCTACTGGGGGCAATAGAGGAGGGGATTTTTTATATTGGCAGACATTATAATAAGGTATTTTTGTAGACACACAGTGCACCTTGAATATGACGATCCCCCCGGGCACCTCCATCACTGCACCTGACGATCCCCCCGGGCACCTCCATCACTGCACCTGACGATCCCCCCCGGGCACCTCCATCACTGCACCTGACGATCCCCCCCGGGCACCTCCATCACTGCACCTGACGATCCCCCGGGCACCTCCATTACTGCACCTGACGATCCCCCCCGGGCACCTCCATCACTGCACCTGACGATCCCCCCCGGGCACCTCCATCACTGCACCTGACGATCCTCCCGGGCACCTCCATCACTGCACCTGACGATCCCCCCGGGCACCTCCATCAGGTTTTGAAGGTGTATATATGTTCTCACATTGGTGTATTATCAGATTGCTTGAAAAAGGCTCCGTGTAGTCGAAACGTCGCAGGCTTCTTGGTGAACAAAGGCTACTTTCACACTTGCGTTAGGAGCGGATTCGTCTGGTGTCTGCACAGACGGATCCGCTCCTATAATGCAAACGCTTGCATCCGTTCAGAACAGATCCGTTTGCATAACCATGAACAAAAAAAAAAAAAATTTTTTTTTTTTGTTCATGATAATGCAAACGGATCCGTTTTGACTTTACATTGAAAGTCAATGGGAGACGGATCCGTTTGAAGATTGAGCCATATTGTGTCAACTTCAAACGGATCCGTCCCCATTGACTTACATTGTAAGTCTGGACGGATCCGTTTGCCTCCGCACGGCCAGGCGGACACCCGAACGCTGCAAGCAGCATTCAGGTGTCCGCCTGCTGAGCGGAGCGGAGGACAAACGGATCCGTCCAGACTGATGCATTCTGAGCGGAGCGGAGGCTGAACGCTGCCAGACTGATGCATTCTGAGCGGATCCGCGTCCACTCAGAATGCATTAGGGCAGTACGGATCCGTTCGGGGCCGCTTGTGAGAGCCTTCAAACGGAACTCACAAGCGGAGCCCTGAATGCAAGTGTAAAAGTAGCCAAAGCTGTATTTTCACTGAAGACGCTGCAGTGTCCTCTCCCCATTACTCATTGGGCCGGCACCTTCATGTTATGGACTTTCTTACTGGTGCTGTTGAATGCTTGGATTTAATTGCCATTAAAGGGGGCGCCATCTGTGTGGTCCTAGTATTGTCAGGGGGGGGATCATCGGTTTCTGCAGCATAGTATTAGGGTGGCAGGATGGGGTGTTGACAAGGTGGGAGGATGATGGAAAAGTATGTGTCAACTCTGCAGAGAGACGAGACGGCTGAAAGAAGTCATCATGGCGGTCTGAAGGAGAAGATGAGGGAAGAAGACATCTACATCAGAGGAGACGTCACTGGATGTAAGAGGAATGAGCGTTGTGTGACACTGTAGGTTCTGTAGCGCTGAATGACAACAGTAGGGCTGGAGGGAAGGGGTTAGGGTGAGAATTTGGCTTCAGGCAGCTAAACCGTTAGGTGCACCCCCGCCACAAGTCCATGATAAGAAGATGCCAAGGAGCCTGTCCGGGGCGGCCGCTCAGACACTGCCTGTGACTGGAGTATAAGAGCATTAGAAGGTAAGTGAAACCATTTGGAAAGATTTGGGCGGTTTGCACCCTGCATGGGTGGAAGTATCTGCCCCCGGTATCACTGGCGCCAATTGACTCCCCCTTTGGGGTTCAGGGCTAGAGTGGGAGAAGAAGCTGAACGCGGGGTCTGAGGAGGGGTCTGGTATTGGGGACATCTCTCCAGAGAACGGCCACCTCTGCTCCTCAGCTGCTGCCAGGCATTGAGCAGGGGGTCTGGTGTCTGCTGCTCCGCCACCGAGACCCCGATCCAGGAAACTGCCGATAAACAGCGCTAATGGGGGGCAGTCTGGAAGTGGAGGGGGGCACATACTTCTGGCCATGCAATCTAGATGTAAACTGTGAGACAACATAGAACCCGGGGCGCGTGACAGTGAGGAAGGAGCCTCGGAGGAGACCTGGAAAGAGCTGCATCTTTAAGACATCGTCCGCTCCGATCCAAAGAAAACCTCCGTCCTGACAGCGGATTGAGCGCGGAAAGAAGAAGGAGACGTCAGCCGCAAAAGGAAGGGGGGAGGGGGTCCCTGAATAATGTTCTGTGACGTATAGAAGAGACCCGGGACATCAGATCCATACCGTGCGTTATATACTGTATAATGTATCATCACATCCATACCGTGTGTTATATACTGTATAATGTGCCGTCACATCCACACCGTGCGTTATATACTGTATAATGTGCCGTCACATCCATACCGTGCGTTATATACTGTATAATGTATCGTCACATCCACACCGTGCGTTATATACTGTATAATGTATCATCACATCCATACCGTGCGTTATATACTGTATAATGTATCATCACATCCATACCGTGCGTTATATACTGTATAATGTATCGTCAGATCCATACCGTGCGTTATATACTGTATAATGTAGCGTCACATCCACACCGTGCGTTATATACTGTATAATGTGCCGTCACATCCATACCGTGCGTTATATACTGTATAATGTACTGTCACATCCACACCGTGCGTTATATACTGTATAATGTATCATCACATCCATACCGTGCGTTATATACTGTATAATGTATCATCACATCCATACCGTGCGTTATATACTGTATAATGTGCCGTCACATCCATACCGTGCGTTATATACTGTATAATGTGCCGTCACATCCATACCATGCGTTATATACTGTATAATGTACCGTCACATCCATACCATGCCTTATATACTGTATAATGTACCGTCACATCCATACTGTGCGTTATATACTGTATAATGTACCGTCACATCCATACCGTGCGTTATATACTGTATAATGTATCATCACATCCATACCGTGCGTTATATACTGTATAATGTGCCATCACATCCATACCGTGCGTTATATACTGTATAATGTATCATCACATCCATACCGTGCGTTATATACTGTATAATGTGCCATCACATCCACACCGTGCGTTATATACTGTATAATGTGCCGTCAGATCCATACCGTGCGTTATATACTGTATAATGTACCGTCACATCCATACCGTACGTTATATACTGTATAATGTATCATCACATCCACACCGTGTGTTATATACTGTATAATGTACCGTCACATCCACACCGTGCGTTATATACTGTATAATGTACCGTCACATCCACACCGTGCGTTATATACTGTATAATGTACCATCACATCCATACCGTGCGTTATATACTGTATAATGTACCGTCACATCCACACCGTGCGTTATATACTGTATAATGTACCGTCACATCCACACCGTGCGTTATATACTGTATAATGTACCGTCACATCCACACCGTGCGTTATATACTGTATAATGTACCGTCACATCCATACCGTGCGTTATATACTGTATAATGTACCGTCAGATCCATACCGTGCGTTATATACTGTATAATGTATCAGATCCATACCGTGCGTTATATACTGTATAATGTATCAGATCCATACCGTGCGTTATATACTGTATAATGTATCAGATCCATACCGTGCGTTATATACTGTATAATGTACCATCACATCCATACCGTGCGTTATATACTGTATAATGTACCGTCAGATCCATACCGTGCGTTATATACTGTATAATGTACCGTCACATCCACACCGTGCGTTATATACTGTATAATGTACCGTCACATCCATACCGTGCGTTATATACTGTATAATGTACCGTCAGATCCATACCGTGCGTTATATACTGTATAATGTATCAGATCCATACCGTGCGTTATATACTGTATAATGTACCGTCACATCCATACCGTGCGTTATATACTGTATAATGTATCAGATCCATACCGTGCGTTATATACTGTATAATGTACCGTCAATAGCAGGCTGCGACAGGGACAAGCCTCCCTCAGCATCGCGGCATCAGAAGTGACGTGAGTGCCGGGGAGCAAGGTAAGTACAACCTGTGTGAGGGCCCCGGCACCTGAGTGGGCATTATAGAGGTTGGAAAACCCCTTTAAGGGGTAGATGTCTAAAAGCTTGCTGACTGCTTCCAATGACAAAGAATAGTCGGTGCTCCAGCAAAAAATAGAAACAAACAGGAGCCATTGGCTTCTAAACTGAAAAATTTAGGAGCCAAATTAAATTTTTAGTCATCAAATTGAAAATATATATAATTATAATAAAAAAAAAAAAAAAAAGGACTTGGAGAAGATGAGACGCAGGTCCCGGCGGTGGCCCGCTCTACATGTAGGAGACTACAGCACCACATCCAGGGACTTCTCCTGTCCTGTAGACCTTCTCTTCTCCTCCGTCTGACCCCGACCGCCATGACTAAGTCTTCAGCCACATCTCGTCTCTACAGAGTTGGTTACACAGACACGTCATCCTGCTGCCACCCCCAATACTGTGCCCGTGGTGCTCCCCAATGCCCCAGGTATTATACTGCTGGGAAAAAAGTGACCCCAGTAGAAATAATGTCCCTATAGTGTCTACGGCAATTATAAATGCCACCTAGAGTACCCCAGTAATAATAATAAGACCTTAGATTAATCCCCCCCACACACTGCCCCCATACAGTCATTTCCCCACACATAGTAATTACTCCCCCACAGTAGAAATATGCTCCACAGTAGTAATTTCCCCCCATACTGTCCTCTAGTGCCCCCCTTATGGCCAGTAATGTCCCCCCAGGGCCCCCCTTATGGCCAGTAATGTCCCCCCAGGGCCCACCTTATGGCCAGTAATGTCCCCCCAGGGCCCCCCTTATAGCCAGTAATGTCCCCCCAGGGCCCCCCTTATAGCCAGTAATGTCCCCCCAGGGCCCACCTTATGGCCAGTAATGTCCCCCCAGGGCCCCCCTTATGGCTAGTAATGTCCCCCCAGGGCCCCCCTTATGGCCAGTAATGTCCCCCCAGGGCCCCCCTTATGGCCAGTAATGTCCCCCCAGGGCCCCCCTTATGGCCAGTAATGTCCCCCCAGGGCCCCCCTTATGGCCAGTAATGTCCCCCCAGGGCCCCCCTTATGGCCAGTAATGTCCCCCCAGGGCCCCCCTTATGGCCAGTAATGTCCCCCCAGGGCCCACATTATGGCCAGTAATGTCCCCCCCAGGGCCCCCCTTATGGCTAGTAATGTCCCCCCAGGGCCCCCTTATGGCCAGTAATGTCCCCCCAGGGCCCCCCTTATGGCCAGTAATGTCCCCCCAGGGCCCACATTATGGCCAGTAATGTCCCCCCAGGGCCCCCCTTATGGCTAGTAATGTCCCCCCAGGGCCCCCCTTATGGCCAGTAATAAATATAAAATGTTATACTCACCTGTGTCCTTTCGCTGGCGCTCACTAGCTGCTGGTACGGCCGGGAATAGTGCGACGTAGAAGCGCACACCTCACTGCTGTGCGTCCCAGCATAGGCGGGCCTGATGATGTCATCACGCAAGCCTGCGCTGGGATTTCACTACCAAATAGACCAGGGCGGCGGGGCAAGGAATTATTGGCTCCCATGGCCCCCCACAATATTCAGCTACAGCGCGGCAGCCCTGTCGCAAATGGCGACAAGGCTAAAAAGTCGCCATCTGCAAATTTTAAGACGCATTGGCGCTCATTTTGATTGCCATCTGGAGCGCTGATAGTGAGTGCAGCTCTGGAGTATAATACAGGATGTAACTCAGGATCAGTACAGGATAAGTAATATATGTACACAGTGACTGCACCAGCAGAATAGTGAGTGCAGCTCTGGAGTATAATACAGGATGTAACTCAGGATCAGTACAGGATAAGTAATGTATGTACACAGTGACTGCACCAGCAGAATAGTGAGTGCAGCTCTGGAGTATAATACAGGATGTAACTCAGGATCAGTACAGGATAAGTAATGTATGTACACAGTGACTGCACCAGCAGAATAGTGAGTGCAGCTCTGGAGTATAATACAGGATGTAACTCAGGATCAGTACAGGATAAGTAATGTATGTACACAGTGACTGCACCAGCAGAATAGTGAGTGCAGCTCTGGAGTATAATACAGGATGTAACTCAGGATCAGTACAGGATAAGTAATGTATGTACACAGTGACTGCACCAGCAGAATAGTGAGTGCAGCTCTGGAGTATAATACAGGATGTAACTCAGGATCAGTACAGGATAAGTAATGTATGTACACAGTGACTGCACCAGCAGAATAGTGAGTGCAGCTCTGGAGTATAATACAGGATGTAACTCAGGATCAGTACAGGATAAGTAATGTATGTACACAGTGACTGCACCAGCAGAATAGTGAGTGCAGCTCTGGAGTATAATACAGGATGTAACTCAGGATCAGTACAGGATAAGTAATGTATGTACACAGTGACTGCACCAGCAGAATAGTGAGTGCAGCTCTGGAGTATAATACAGGATGTAACTCAGGATCAGTACAGGATAAGTAATGTATGTACACAGTGACTGCACCAGCAGAATAGTGAGTGCAGCTCTGGAGTATAATACAGGATGTAACTCAGGATCAGTACAGGATAAGTAATGTATGTACACAGTGACTGCACCAGCAGAATAGTGAGTGCAGCTCTGGAGTATAATACAGGATGTAACTCAGGATCAGTACAGGATAAGTAATGTATGTACACAGTGACTGCATCAGCAGAATAGTGAGTGCAGCTCTGGAGTATAATACAGGATGTAACTCAGGATCAGTACAGGATAAGTAATGTATGTACACAGTGACTGCACCAGCAGAATAGTGAGTGCAGCTCTGGAGTATAATACAGGATGTAACTCAGGATCAGTACAGGATAAGTAATGTATGTACACAGTGACTGCACCAGCAGAATAGTGAGTGCAGCTCTGGAGTATAATACAGGATGTAACTCAGGATCAGTACAGGATAAGTAATGTATGTACACAGTGACTGCACCAGCAGAATAGTGAGTGCAGCTCTGGAGTATAATACAGGATGTAACTCAGGATCAGTACAGGATAAGTAATGTATGTACACAGTGACTGCACCAGCAGAATAGTGAGTGCAGCTCTGGAGTATAATACAGGATGTAACTCAGGATCAGTACAGGATAAGTAATGTATGTACACAGTGACTGCACCAGCAGAATAGTGAGTGCAGCTCTGGAGTATAATACAGGATGTAACTCAGGATCAGTACAGGATAAGTAATGTATGTACACAGTGACTGCACCAGCAGAATAGTGAGTGCAGCTCTGGAGTATAATACAGGATGTAACTCAGGATCAGTACAGGATAAGTAATGTATGTACACAGTGACTGCACCAGCAGAATAGTGAGTGCAGCTCTGGAGTATAATACAGGATGTAACTCAGGATCAGTACAGGATAAGTAATGTATGTACACAGTGACTGCACCAGCAGAATAGTGAGTGCAGCTCTGGAGTATAATACAGGATGTAACTCAGGATCAGTACAGGATAAGTAATGTATGTACACAGTGACTGCACCAGCAGAATAGTGAGTGCAGCTCTGGAGTATAATACAGGATGTAACTCAGGATCAGTACAGGATAAGTAATGTATGTACACAGTGACTGCACCAGCAGAATAGTTAGTGCAGCTCTGGAGTATAATACAGGATGTAACTCAGGATCAGTACAGGATAAGTAATGTATGTACACAGTGACTGCACCAGCAGAATAGTGAGTGCAGCTCTGGAGTATAATACAGGATGTAACTCAGGATCAGTACAGGATAAGTAATGTATGTACACAGTGACTGCACCAGCAGAATAGTGAGTGCAGCTCTGGGGTATAATACAGGATGTAACTCAGGATCAGTACAGGATAAGTAATGTATGTACACAGTGACTGCACCAGCAGAATAGTGAGTGCAGCTCTGGGGTATAATACAGGATGTAACTCAGGATCAGTACAGGATAAGTAATGTATGTACACAGTGAGTGCACCAGCAGAATAGTGAGTGCAGCTCTGGGGTATAATACAGGATGTAACTCAGGATCAGTACAGGATAAGTAATGTATGTACACAGTGACTGCACCAGCAGAATAGTGAGTGCAGCTCTGGAGTATAATACAGGATGTAACTCAGGATCAGTACAGGATAAGTAATGTATGTACACAGTGACTGCACCAGCAGAATAGTGAGTGCAGCTCTGGAGTATAATACAGGATGTAACTCAGGATCAGTACAGGATAAGTAATGTATGTGCACAGTGACTGCACCAGCAGAATAGTGAGGGCAGCTCTGGAGTATAATGCAGGATGTAACTCAGGATCAGTACAGGATAAATAATGTATGTACGCATTGACTGCACCAGCAGAATAGTGAGTGCTGCTCTGGAGTATAATACAGGATGTAACTGAGGATCAGTACAGGATAAGTAATGTATGTACACAGTGACTGCACCAGCAGAATAGTGAGTGCAGCTCTGGAGTATAATACAGGATGTAACTCAGGATCAGTACAGGATAAGTAATGTATGTACACAGTGACTGCACCAGCAGAATAGGGAGTGCAGCTCTGGAGTATAATACAGGATGTAACTGAGGATCAGTACAGGATAAGTAATGTATGTACATAGTGACTGCACCAGCAGAATAGGGAGTGCAGCTCTGGAGTATAATACAGGATGTAACTCAGGATCAGTACAGGATAAGTAATGTATGTACACAGTGACTGCACCAGCAGAATAGTGAGTGCAGCTCCGGAGTATAATACAGGATGTAACTCAGGATCAGTACAGGATAAGTAATGTATGTACACAGTGACTGCACCAGCAGAATAGTGAGTGCAGCTCCGGAGTATAATACAGGATGTAACTCAGGATCAGTACAGGATAAGTAATGTATGTACACAGTGACTGCACCAGCAGAATAGTGAGTGCAGCTCCGGAGTATAATACAGGATGTAACTCAGGATCAGTACAGGATAAGTAATGTATGTACACAGTGACTGCACCAGCAGAATAGTGAGTGCAGCTCTGGAGTATAATACAGGATGTAACTCAGGATCAGTACAGGATAAGTAATGTATGTGCACAGTGACTGCACCAGCAGAATAGTGAGTGCAGCTCTGGAGTATAATACAGGATGTAACTCAGGATCAGTACAGGATAAGTAATGTATGTACACAGTGACTGCACCAGCAGAATAGTGAGTGCAGCTCTGGAGTATAATACAGGATGTAACTCAGGATCAGTACAGGATAAGTAATGTATGTACACAGTGACTGCACCAGCAGAATAGTGAGTGCAGCTCTGGAGTATAATACAGGATGTAACTCAGGATCAGTACAGGATAAGTAATGTATGTACACAGTGACTGCACCAGCAGAATAGTGAGTGCAGCTCTGGAGTATAATACAGGATGTAACTCAGGATCAGTACAGGATAAGTAATGTATGTACACAGTGACTGCACCAGCAGAATAGTGAGTGCAGCTCTGGAGTATAATACAGGATGTAACTCAGGATCAGTACAGGATAAGTAATGTATGTACACAGTGACTGCACCAGCAGAATAGTGAGTGCAGCTCTGGGGTATAATACAGGATGTAACTCAGGATCAGTACAGGATAAGTAATGTATGTACACAGTGACTGCACCAGCAGAATAGTGAGTGCAGCTCTGGGGTATAATACAGGATGTAACTCAGGATCAGTACAGGATAAGTAATGTATGTACACAGTGACTGCACCAGCAGAATAGTGAGTGCAGCTCTGGAGTATAATACAGGATGTAACTCAGGATCAGTACAGGATAAGTAATGTATGTACACAGTGACTGCACCAGCAGAATAGTGAGTGCAGCTCTGGAGTATAATACAGGATGTAACTCAGGATCAGTACAGGATAAGTAATGTATGTGCACAGTGACTGCACCAGCAGAATAGTGAGTGCAGCTCTGGAGTATAATACAGGATGTAACTCAGGATCAGTACAGGATAAATAATGTATGTACGCATTGACTGCACCAGCAGAATAGTGAGTGCTGCTCTGGAGTATAATACAGGATGTAACTGAGGATCAGTACAGGATAAGTAATGTATGTACACAGTGACTGCACCAGCAGAATAGTGAGTGCAGCTCTGGAGTATAATACAGGATGTAACTCAGGATCAGTACAGGATAAGTAATGTATGTACACAGTGACTGCACCAGCAGAATAGGGAGTGCAGCTCTGGAGTATAATACAGGATGTAACTGAGGATCAGTACAGGATAAGTAATGTATGTACATAGTGACTGCACCAGCAGAATAGGGAGTGCAGCTCTGGAGTATAATACAGGATGTAACTCAGGATCAGTACAGGATAAGTAATGTATGTACACAGTGACTGCACCAGCAGAATAGTGAGTGCAGCTCCGGAGTATAATACAGGATGTAACTCAGGATCAGTACAGGATAAGTAATGTATGTACACAGTGACTGCACCAGCAGAATAGTGAGTGCAGCTCTGGAGTATAATACAGGATGTAACTCAGGATCAGTACAGGATAAGTAATGTATGTACACAGTGACTGCACCAGCAGAATAGTGAGTGCAGCTCTGGAGTATAATACAGGATGTAACTCAGGATCAGTACAGGATAAGTAATGTATGTGCACAGTGACTGCACCAGCAGAATAGGGAGTGCAGCTCTGGAGTATAATACAGGATGTAACTGAGGATCAGTACAGGATAAGTAATGTATGTACACAGTGACTGCACCAGCAGAATAGTGAGTGCAGCTCCGGAGTATAATACAGGATGTAACTCAGGATCAGTACAGGATAAGTAATGTATGTACACAGTGGCCCAGATTCAGGTAGATTTGCCCATTACTTACACCTCATCCGCTCAGCTGAATTTCTCTGCGCTCGAGCAATTTTGCCAAATTGCCACCTGATTCAGGAATCGTTTGTTCATTTAATTTGCTCCTGTTTAAGGCAAAGCTGAGGGCGCAAGGCCGTGCAAGTCAAAGTGGGTGTGCCCCTATGTAAATGAGGAATTTTCGGCTCAGCAGAGGTTTGCTAGCATAATTTCAGGGCAAATCCTGCTCAGCAGCTTGCACTGAGCAAATAAATAGGAGCAGACTTGCGCAGGTTCTTTGCTGAATTTCATCCTGCTTTTTCCTCCCCCCCCTCCTCCCCTCACCCCTCCATCCCCACCCCATGCCTCCTCCGCACCACGGAGATTGAGGAGCCAGAGCCGGGGCACCCTTGGCCCAAAGAAAAAAACTAAAAAATAATTTTATGTCTACATTTTTTTGCTCAACACAATATGATTTTTTTTATTATTTTTCTATATGCTCAGGGTATGAGATTATTTTTTTTTTATATGCTCTGGATTTGGGATTTGGATTTGGGTCGGGCTGCTGATGTCATCCTGCAGGATTGTTACCAACTCAAGGATGACTTCAGGGCTAAAGCGAAACATGCGATACACCTCAGTATCAGGCCTCATGCACACGACCGTTTTTTTTTGCGGTCCGCAAAACGGATTTCCGTTGTTCCGTGATCCGTGACCGTTTTTTCTTCCGTGGGTCTTCCTTGATTTTTGGAGGATCCACGGACATGAAAAGTGAAAAAAAAAACTAAGTCAAGTTTCCATTGAAAATGATAGGAAAAACGGACACGGATCACGGACACGGATCACGGACACGGATCACTATCTTGTGTGCATCCGTGATTTTTCACGGACCCATTGACTTGAATGGGTCCGTGAACCGTTGTCCGTGAAAAAAATAGGACAGGTCCTATTTTTTTCACGGACTGGAAAAACAGATCACGGACGCGGAAGCCAAACGGTGCATTTTCCGATTTTTCCACGGACCCATTGAAAGTCAATGGGTCCGCGAAAAAAAACTGAAAACGGAACAACGGCCGCGGATGTACACAACGGTCGTGTGCATGAGGCCTCAGTCATCTGAAAAAGGTTGTAGCGCCCTCTGTAAATCCTCTCCCGTGCCCTCCTACGAGTCGGCTCAGTCAATAGAATATCAAGAACCATAGCTGCCCCTGGCATGTTGGTGCACAGATGTGAGGTCCCGAAAATGTGGGTGCTCTGCTTGTTCAGATCGTCTGTCTAGGTGCTGCTGAAGTTGCGCGCTCCTTCAGATGACATTTGGCCATCTTTTGCTAACTTGCCCCTGCTTTTAACAGGAGCAAGTTTGCCCAGGGAAAAAAGCTTGCACGCTTCCAGCGCAAGATGCGCATCACACGCGCATGTTTCTGAATCATCGGCAGTACCTAATTTGCATATTCGCTGAGGGAATTCCATGAAGGCGCAACTTACACCCCGCGCAAAATTGCGCAGGAACAGCTAGGCTGCGTGCGCGGGAAAATGGCCGCATTTCAGGCTTAACTGGTTTACAGAATCAGCCGCAAATTTGCATAGGAGCAAATCATTACTTGCGCGGCGCAAATCACACTTGTTCCCGCGCAAGTGCTTCTTGAATCTGGGCCAGTGACTGCACCAGCAGAATAGGGAGTGCAGCTCTGGAGTATAATACAGGATGTAACTCAGGATCAGTACAGGATAAGTAATGTATGTACACAGTGACTCCTCCAGCAGAATAGTGAGTGCAGCTCTGGAGTATAATACAGGATGTAACTCAGGATCAGTACAGGGTAAGTAATGTATGTACACAGTGACTGCACCAGCAGAATAGTGAGTGCAGCTCTGGAGTATAATTCAGGATGTAACTCAGGATCAGTACAGGATAGGTAATGTATGTACACAGTGACTGCACCAGCAGAACAGTGAGTGCAGCTCTGGAGTATAATACAGGATGTAACTCAGGATCAGTACAGGATAAGTAATGTATGTACACAGTGACTGCACCAGCAGAATAGTGAGTGCAGCTCTGGAGTATAATACAGGATGTAACTCAGGATCAGTACAGGATAAGTAATGTATGTACACAGTGACTGCACCAGCAGAATAGTGAGTGCAGCTCTGGGGTATAATACAGGATGTAACTCAGGATCAGTACAGGATAAGTAATGTATGTACACAGTGACTGCACCAGCAGAATAGTGAGTGCAGCTCTGGAGTATAATACAGGATGTAACTCAGGATCAGTACAGGATAAGTAATGTATGTACACAGTGACTGCGCCAGCAGAACAGTGAGTGCAGCTCTGGAGTATAACTCAGCCTCATGCACACGACCGTGGTGTTTTGCGGTCCACAAATCGCGGATCCGCAAAACACGGACAGCCTTCAAAGGGTTTCTATCACTTTGTATCACATAATTAGCTGTCAGACACTAGCGATCCGCTAGTGTCTGCTCTGGCCAACCATCCTACTATAATCGCTTGTGGGGCAGCGGTTTTGCAAAAAAACTAACTTTTATAAATATGCTAATGAGCCTCTAGGTGCTATGTGGGCGTCATTAGCACCTAGAGGCTCCGTCTACCTTCATAAACAGTCGCCGCCCAGCGCGTCCCTCCAGCCCGCCAATCTCCTGCTGAATGCGATCCTCCGTGTGACGCAGCAGACGAATTCTCGCGCATGCGCCGTGCGCGGCTGTATTCGGCCCATTTGAGATGTCTGAGCTGGGAGCAGACATTCAATGCGCATGCGCCGAATACAGCCGCGCACGGCGCATGCGCGAGAATTCGTCCGCTGCGTCACATGGAGGATCGCATTCAGCAGGACATGGGCGGGCTGGAGGGACGCGCTGGAGGAGTAATGTATGTACTCAGTGACTGCACCAGCAGAATAGGGAGTGCAGCTCTGGAGTATAATACAGGATGTAACTCAGGATCAGTACAGGATTAGTAATGTATGTACACAGTGACTCCACCAGCAGAATAGTGAGTGCAGCTCTGGAGTATAATACAGGATGTAACTCAGGATTAGTAATGTATGTACACAGTGACTGCACCAGCAGAATAGGGAGTGCAGCTCTGAAGTATAATACAGGAGGAGTAATGTATGTACTCAGTGACACGCTGTTGGGGGGAGAGTCGCCCTTACTTTCAGAATAACGGGCCACGTTCTGACATCACACACACGGCAGCTCTCCTCTATATACGGAGATCATGGTGTGGGGTCTTCTGCTCAGGGACACACATACCACGGATCACTCACCTTGCCCCACGTGGCAGTGGGCTGTGGTCGCCCAGTTATCTTGAATGAGAATCTTCCGGTCTGACCTTCTTTCACCACAAGGCGAGTCGGTTTAGTAACAAATTTAGGGGGACACTCTCCCCAAATGCTTGGCCGGTTTTCTATCGGAGGAATAGCGAATGGGCTCCTGGAGAGACATGAGGCGAATATATGAGAGGCAATGGGGTTTATACTTCACTCACATCCAGAGCTGCAGTCAGGAATCTGCTGGCTCCTCCCACTTCCATACCTTCACCAGTCAGCACTTATAGAAATATTGTGGGAAGAGAAGTGTTCAGCCAGGCCACGTACAACAGTGTGACACAGAAAACACCTCCCGCAATGCAGTATAGAAGGGTGAATGCAGCTCTGGATGTGACTAGAGTACTATCAGAGCATAAAGTAATAGCAATCAAGCTGGGGAGGCGTCAGCAGTGTTGCCAAAATTATATTAATAGTCAATAGAACTGTGAACGCAGCTCTGGATGTGACTAGAGTAAAAACCATAATGATGTTCCGAAGTGATTTAAAACCAACTCCAGTCCCCATTATTTCCACTGCATGTCCTACTGAACTCATCTACCCGAGGCCCCTGCCCTCATGTGGCCCTATACTGGTCTCTGTACAGCCTGGACCGGCTGTGCCAGGAAGAACAGCCATAGGGTCCACACTGTAAATGGCCATAATGTGATGAGAATAAAACAAACGTTTGTTGGGGGTTTTGATCCCCGTCCTCCATCATTGCTTTCTGGGATTTGGTTACATGAAAAGCTGGGTGACAACTAATATCGCTGCCTTAATACTGGTTGTCACCCAGCTTTCCCAGACTCCTGCCTTAATACTGGTTGTCACCCAGCTTTCCCAGACTCCTGCCTTAATACTGGTTGTCACCCAGCTTTCCCAGACTCCTGCCTTAATACTGGTTGTCACCCAGCTTTCCCAGACTCCTGCCTTAATACTGGTTGTCACCCAGCTTTCCCAGACTCCTGCCTTAATACTGGTTGTCACCCAGCTTTCCCAGACTCCTGCCTTAATACTGGTTGTCACTCAGCTTTCCCAGACTCCTGCCTTAATACTGGTTGTCACTCAGCTTTCCCAGACTCCTGCCTTAATACTGGTTGTCACTCAGCTTTCCCAGACTCCTGCCTTAATACTGGTTGTCACCCAGCTTTCCCAGACTCCTGCCTTAATACTGGTTGTCACCCAGCTTTCCCAGACTCCTGCCTTAATACTGGACGTCACTCAGCTTTCCCAGACTCCTGAGTGGCCCATACAATTAGTTATATTAGGATAAGGGGCTGGATCATGGACATGACAAGGCAGAGGAGTCTGACAACACAAGTGACGACCCCCAGCTGTAATGGTGATCACCCAGCTTTCCCAGACCCCTGAATGGCAAAGGTAGAGGAAAGTAGACCTGTGCCTGGGAAAGCTGGGTGAGAACTCCTGCTGAGGCTATAATGCTAGCGATGTAGGTTGTCACCCAGCTTTCCCAGTAACAGAAGGAGATCTGGGAGTTTGTATACGACATTCCCCATTACAGTCAGCCCTTGCTGCATGCGGGATAGATTGCAAGCTCTTCTGCTCAGCTAATGTCACTGACTGAACGCTTTTCTAAGTGGCTCTGCCAGGAAGGTTTATCTTGGCATCGTTCCAGGAGGAGATTGTATGGGACACATCCCCCCCCCCCCCCCCATGTCTGTGGGATCCCTCTGCCTGCCCCCCAGGATCACAGCGATCACACGGCTGGCACCACGCTCAGCGCTAATGGGGGAGAGGTTTTCATTGGGCGGCAGAAAAAAGGACGACTGCGTCAAGGGAACTATAAAAAAACGAAGCGGTCGGGACCCAGCACCCATCAAGCTGGAGGCTCACCCTGCGCTCCTGCTGCTCGAGGGCAAACTGTACTTCATGGCTGAGCTACCTGCAAGACAGAGATGAAAGCGTGATTAGAGTGCAAGCTCTTGGGACAGGACATCATAACCTCAATTATCTCCTTCTGAGCTTCTATTTCAGGGTGGAAGAGTCTGACACCTGACAGTCCGGGAACCTTGATCATCCGCCATGTGTCAGGAGAATCGAGCTCATGGCGGATGATGAGAGTATTCGGTGTGAGCTCAGAGCCACCTGCTGGACACAGGCTACAACAGAACCCAGGCGCTGGTAAATTCTAGTACACGCTGCTGTCCGCCATCTTTCCTGGCTCGCGGGTTGATCACGTGATCGGGTCGTGTGCGGATTGTCGCAGATTTGTCCTTGTGGTCGGGGTTTGGAGGTTGAACATTTTTCTTGCGTTTCTCATGTTGTCACAATAAGAACATTGTGCATCCAGTGGGTGCTGTAGTTACTGATTGACCTGGGATCGTCTCTCCAGCCCCTCCCCCCAGTCACATCGTATATGGTAAGTCAATGTGGGCGACTTACCCTCCACGGTGAGTTCGATGGTCACTTGTCGCACTCCCTCCTCATTGGATGCTTCACACGTATATTTTCCACCGTCTTCCGCGGTGACGTCTTTTATGGTTAGGCAGAAGGTTCCCCTCGCGCTCTGCTCCACGGTGCGTCGCCCCACGCTCACAACCGGCTGTCCGCTTCTGTACCATGTGACCTGAGGATCTGGACAACCCCTGACCTGAAACCAGGAGGAGACGGATCAGAAATCTGCAGCGCTCAACCTGAGGGGCGTCTCCTCTGCGCTAATACCATAATAACATTATAATACGTGGCTCCTATGGGTGGGTGGGGCTGCATGTGGTCAGCTCCGCCTTCTGCACGTGGTCAGCTCCGCCTTCTGCCCCTACTCAAAGGCTTTATGCAGGGGCTCATGGTGGTTCGTCCAAATGCTCGTTCCTGATCATTGCCCCAAGACCGACATACAGCCGCCATGACACATATAAGGACCGATTCCACAGCACAACCATCACCAAACTGCAGAATAGTGAGTGCAGCTCTGGAGTGTAATACAGGATGTAACAGGATAAGTAATGTATGTACACAGTGACTGCACCAGCAGAATAATGAGTGCAGCTCTGGAGTATAATACAGGATGTAACTGAGGATCAGTACAGGATAAGTAATGTATGTACACAGTGACTGCACCAGCAGAATAGTGAGTGCAGCTCTGGGAGTATAATACAGGATGTAACTCAGGATCAGTACAGGATAAGTAATGTATGTACACAGTGACTTCACCAGCAGAATAGTGAGTGCAGCTCTGGAGTATAATACAGGATGTATCTCGGGATCAGTACAGGATAAGTAATGTATGTACACAGTGACTGCACCAGCAGAATAATGAGTGCAGCTCTGGAGTATAATACAGGATGTAACTCAGGATCAGTACAGGACAAGTAATGTATGTACACAGTGACTGCACCAGCAGAATAGTGAGTGCAGCTCTGGAGTATAATACAGGATGTAACTCAGGATCAGTACAGGATAAGTAATGTATGTACACAGTGACTGCACCAGCAGAATAGTGAGTGCAGCTCTGGAGTATAATACAGGATGTAACTCAGGATCAGTACAGGATAAGTAATGTATGTACACAGTGACTGCACCAGCAGAATAGTGAGTGCAGCTCTGGAGTATAATACAGGATGTAACTCAGGATCAGTACAGGATAAGTAATGTATGTACACAGTGACTGCACCAGCAGAATAGTGAGTGCAGCTCTGGAGTATAATACAGGATGTAACTCAGGATCAGTACAGGATAAGTAATGTATGTACACAGTGACTGCACCAGCAGAATGGTGAGTGCAGCTCTGGAGTATAATACAGGATGTAACTCAGGATCAGTACAGGATAAGTAATGTATGTACACAGTGACTGCACCAGCAGAATAGTGAGTGCAGCTCTGGAGTATAATACAGGATGTAACTCAGGATCAGTACAGGATAAGTAATGTATGTACACAGTGACTCCACCAGTAGAATAGTGAGTGCAGCTCTGGAGTGTAATACAGGATGTTTATGGAGATGATACAGTATTCCCACATTACATTGTTATGATCAGTATCACTTCTATTACATAAATGCAGGATTTTCTCGGTGATGGCCGCGCGGATCCTGGTCTCACCGGGGGACAGTGACCCGTCTGTTTTGTGAGCTAGGAATGGCAGAAGGTATATTTAGGGCAGGGGTCAGCAACCTTTGGCACTCCAAATGCTGTAAAACTACAACTCCCAGCATGCACACTTTCCTCGTCTGCTCTTGTATCTCCCATATAAGTGAATAGAGCATGCTGGGAGTTGTAGTTTCAGAACAGCTGGAGTGCCGGAGGTTGCTGATGGAACCAGCTCCCACTTATCATTTAAATGGACCGTGATACGGGTAGGTTAGACAGGTTCCTCGCTGGCAGTGAAGTCACTGAAGGGTTAATCCTGTGTATGATTCTGGCTGCTGCGTTGGCAGTGCCAGCTTCACCCTCCATTCCGCCCCTATGAAGCTGTACACAACATTGTCTGACTATAACCTGGCTGCAACCAGCGCGGCGGCTTCCTGACCGGCAGGGAGACCATTTCCTCTCCGAGCTATCAGCTTCTCCCAGGAACACAGGACAAGGCGCGGAGGGGGGACGTGCGCGTGATCGCCGCCTGCTCCCTGCTGGGGGAACTCCGCCCCAACACCAAGGACTGCCTGTCACACTGTAACAGAAGACATACCAAAAAACAGTCAGCATGTCTCCTGGCAGGTGCACATTGTGCTTTCATGTGCTGAGGCAACGAATGGCGGAATTATTTCAGCTCTGGGTGGCAGCATTACTTGCACACGGAGTGTGGGTATCATTTGGGTACTGTATGGTAGGATTAATTAAGCACTAAATAATAGTAGTATTTCTGCACTGGTCACTGGGCATAATATGACAGTATTTTTTGAGTTCTGTATGGCAGCATAATTTGGGTTGCAATATTACTCAGGTACAGTATGGCGGTATTAGGGTACTAGTATTTGTGTACCCCATAGCAGTATTATTTGGCCATTTCATTTCTGTGCAGTAAAATGTTGTCACTGTATGGCACCATTACTTATAGAATAGATACAAAGTGTCAAAGCAGCAAGCAGAGGTATATGACGATCAGAACCAGGGAGTATCAGTCCATGAGAGCAGCAAGCAGAGGTATATGACGATCAGAACCAGGGAGTATCAGTCCACGAGAGCAGCAAGCAGAGGTATATGACAATAAGAACCAGGGAGTATCAGTCCACGAGAGCAGCAAGCAGAGGTATATGACAATAAGAACCAGGGAGCATCAGTCAAGGAGAGCAGCAAGCAGAGGTATATGACGATCAGAACCAGGGAGTATCAGTCCACGAGAGCAGCAAGCAGAGGTATATGACGATCAGAACCAGGGAGCATCAGTCCACGAGAGCAGCAAGCAGAGGTATATGACGATCAGAACCAGGGAGCATCAGTCCACGAGAGCAGCAAGCAGAGGTATATGACGATAAGAACCAGGGAGCATCAGTCCACGAGAGCAGCAAGCAGAGGTATATGACGATCAGAACCAGGGAGCATCAGTCCATGAGAGCAGCAAGCAGAGGTATATGACAATAAGAACCAGGGAGTATCAGTCCATGAGAGCAGCAAGCAGAGGTATATGACGATCAGAACCAGGGAGCATCAGTCCACGAGAGCAGCAAGCAGAGGTATATGACAATAAGAACCAGGGAGCATCAGTCAAGGAGAGCAGCAAGCAGAGGTATATGACGATCAGAACCAGGGAGTATCAGTCCACGAGAGCAGCAAGCAGAGGTATATGACAATAAGAACCAGGGAGCATCAGTCCATGAGAGCAGCAAGCAGAGGTATATGACGATCAGAACCAGGGAGCATCAGTCCACGAGAGCAGCAAGCAGAGGTATATGACAATAAGAACCAGGGAGCATCAGTCAAGGAGAGCAGCAAGCAGAGGTATATGACAATAAGAACCAGGGAGCATCAGTCCACGAGAGCAGCAAGCAGAGGTATATGACGATAAGAACCAGGGAGCATCAGTCCACGAGAGCAGCAAGCAGAGGTATATGACAATAAGAACCAGGGAGCATCAGTCCACGAGAGCAGCAAGCAGAGGTATATGACGATAAGAACCAGGGAGCATCAGTCCACGAGACTCCCCAGACGTCTCCCCTTCATGAGCGCTTTATTAGACTGCCATACACTGGAGCATCCAGAGGGGGGCAGCACATGACGACGGGATCCAAGAGGCGAGGTACAGTCGCAGGTCGAAGTAGTGCCTGGGACGCCCACCTGCTTGTGTCCAGGGGGTCTCTGAAGCCTGCTCGCCCTCATCTGCTGCCCCCTTTTGGAGAGATTTCCTCCTGGAAAGATATTTTGCAGTAAATCTTCCGTCTCGCCATTTACACGTCTGCCAGGAAAGCTGTGATACTGCTATAGTGTGTGAACGGTGCGCGGACCGCGCCTGGCAGTAATACACGTATAATTCACCAATACGACGCCAACGAGCTGACTGCCCCGTGGATCACCCCATACATCACAGGCACAGAGGATAATCCCGATTTACTACATATCCACTGCTATTCTGCTTCTTCTCACACGGCTAGCTCTGCAACACTACCCAGGCTGCACTGGAACAACAGCACTGTGCATCCTGAGCCTCCTGGTGCATAAACATAATGGAAGGAGGACAGTAACAACTGACACACAGGCGATACATTCGAAGGGAACAGATATGTCTACATCTAGAGTTCTCCACCAGTATATCTGCCATGTGCCACCCAGGAAGGGCGGAAGTAGTGGGGTAGGGGGCTTCAGTTCAGACCGTCAGCTCTTGGGGCGAGTGCTGGCAGAAGACGTTCTATCACATAATGCAGGTTATTGCGCTATCAGTTTATAAGGTGACAGGTGATAAATCCTCGCACATTCCTGGACGCCGGCCGCAGCCCCGAGTAACGCTCTGGAAAGTTGGAGCCCGGACAGTAGGCAGGATTTCCAGCCATTACGCAACGCCCGATCCGCCGGCAGACCAGGACTCGACTTGGCTGATGGCGCGGATTCTGATCGCCAAAGAGAATGTCTCACGTATCACGTCATTAACCTGCTGAGCACAGACACCGAGCGCCATACAGTGGAGCAACTGCAGTCAGAGAATCCTCTAATCCGGCATCTGATGATCCAGCACAGAGCTGTCATACAAGACGAGACGGGGGGGCCCGGCGCATCGCGACAAGACGGGGGGGGCCCGGCGCATCGCGACAAGACGGGGGGGGCCCGGCGCATCGCGACAAGACGGGGGGGGCCCCGCGCATCGCGACAAGATGGGGGGGCCCCACGCATCGCGACAAGATTGGGGGGGCCCCACGCATCGCGACAAGATGGGGGGGGCCCCACGCGACAAGACAAAGGGGGGCGCATCGCGACAAGACAAAGGGGGGGCGCATCGCGACAAGACAAAGGGGGGGCGCATCGCGACAAGACAAAGGGGGGGCGCATCGCGACAAGACAAGGCGCGACAAGACAGGGGGGGGGGGGGGGCGCATCGCGACAAGACAGGGGGGGCCTGCGGCATCGCAGGGGGGGGCCCGCGGCATCGCAACAAGACGATTACAATACATTATAACACAATGTGATAGCAGGGCTCTGTGCTAAGATTTCACCTTCTGGCTCCTCCTGAAGGTCGTCTTCTATGTCCTCCGACCCAATCTCCCCCCTTACACATACACACTAGATCAGGGACAAAGCTGCTGCCAACCCCTTCTGGCCCCCTAGACCCCCTCCGTCGTCATCGTCCCCCCTCTCCTCCAGACCCCTCCGTCGTCGTCGTCCCCCCCCTCTCCTCCAGACCCCTCCGTCGTCGTCGTCCCCCCCCTCTCCTCCAGACCCCTCCGTCGTCCCCCCCCCCCTCCTCCAGACCCCTCCGTCGTCGTCCCCCCCTCTCCTCCAGACCCCTCCGTCGTCCCCCCCCCCTCTCCTCCAGACCCCTCCGTCGTCGTCGTCCCCCCTCTCCTCCAGACCCCTCCGTCGTCGTCGTCCCCCCCTCTCCTCCAGACCCCTCCGTCGTCCCCCCCCCCTCTCCTCCAGACCCCTCCGTCGTCTTCGTCCCCCTCTCCTCCAGACCCCTCCGTCGTCGCCGTCCCCCCCTCCTCCAGACCCCTCCGTCGTCGCCGTCCCCCCTCTCCTCCAGACCCCTCCGTCGTCGTCCCCCCCTCTCCTCCAGACCCCTCCGTCGTCGTCGTCCCCCCCTCTCCTCCAGACCCCTCCGTCGTCGTCCCCCCCTCTCCTCCAGACCCCTCCGTCGTCGCCGTCCCCCCTCTCCTCCAGACCCCTCCGTCGTCGCCGTCCCCCCTCTCCTCCAGACCCCTCCGTCGTCGCCGTCCCCCCTCTCCTCCAGACCCCTCCGTCGTCGCCGTCCCCCCTCTCCTCCAGACCCCTCCGTCGTCGCCGTCCCCCCTCTCCTCCAGACCCCTCCGTCGTCGTCGTCGTCCCCCCTCTCCTCCAGACCCCTCCGTCGTCGTCGTCGTCCCTCTCCTCCAGACCCCTCCGTCGTCGTCGTCGTCCCCCCTCTCCTCCAGACCCCTCCGTCGTCGTCGTCGTCCCTCTCCTCCAGACCCCTCCGTCGTCGTCGTCGTCCCCCCTCTCCTCCAGACCCCTCCGTCGTCGTCGTCGTTCCTCTCCTCCAGACCCCTCCGTCGTCGTCGTCCCCCCTCTCCTCCAGACCCCTCCGTCACCCCCCCTCCTCCTCCTCCAGACCCCACCGTCACCCCCCCTCCTCCTCCTCCAGACCCCACCGTCACCCCCCCTCCTCCTCCTCCAGACCCCACCGTCACCCCCTCCTCCTTCAGACCCCTTCGTCACCCCCCTTCCTCCAGACCCCTCTCTCGCCCCCCCTCCTCCAGACCCCTCTCTCGCCCCCCCTCCTTCAGACCCCTCTCTTGCCCCACCCACCCTCCTTCTTCAGACCCCTCTGTCACCCCTCCTCCTTCAGACCCCTGTCTCACCCCACCCGTCCTCCAGGCCCTCTCTCGCCCCTCTCCTCCATCACACCCCTCCTCCAGAACCCTCTCGCCCCACCCGCTCTACTTCTTCAGATCCCTGTCGCCCCCCTTCTCCAGACCCCTGTGTCACCCCCCTCCTCCTTCAGACCCCCGTCTCGCCCCACCCGTCCTCATTTTTCAGACCGCTCTTTCGCCCCCGTCCCCTCCCCCTCCTCCCGACCCCTCTGTCGCCCCCCCTCCGCCAGAACCCTCAAAACAGCGAAGCGGAGTCAGATGGGAAAAATGGGATACAGAATCACCATGGCTGAAATTTAAGTCGGGCGACCATACTGTACCCTGCATACTGGAGAAGACTGAGCTGTGGCCCCATATCAATAATGAAAGAGGGCCTAAATAGGTGCCAGCCAGAGGGGCCCATTAAGAGTCCCTGCAGTGACCACCATAGGACGCAGCGAGAATTCGGTGATGTGCATCCAATCAGGTGACACCTAGAGAGCGGCCACAGGGGTCGTACCTTTCCATCGATCCTTATGGTTCTTCCCACTGAGATGCGGCTGTTCCTCGGGGGCAGGGTAAATGCTGGGGCTGCTCGGGGGAGGAGAGGAGTCACACAGGAGGTCACATGATCCCCAGTCACAGGGGTCTTAGCAAAATTCGAGCTTGACATCAGCCTCACATCTGCCATATTGTCTGCAGGAGAGAAAGAAAACCCAGATTAGTAACACCGCACACAAGAAATGACAGGTCCTGCAAGAGTGGGACCGAGGGGGGAAGTGTTCGGGACCGGGCTGAGGCGTGACCGACGAGAGGGACCGTGGGGGAAGAGACAAGGACCGGGCTGAGGCGTTACTGACGAGGGGGACCGTGGGGGAAGAGACAAGGACCGGGCTGAGGCGTTACTGACGAGGGGGACCGTGGGGGAACAATCAAGGGGTGGGCTGAGGCGTGACTGACGAGAGGGACCGTGGGGGAAGAGACAACGACCGAGCTAAGTGAGTGATTGAGAGGGACCGTGGGGGAACAATCAAGGACCGGGCTGAGGCGTGACCGACGAGAGGGACCGTGGGGGAAGAGACAAGGACCGGGCTGAGGCGTGACCGACGAGAGGGACCGTGGGGGAAGAGACAAGGACCGGGCTGAGGCGTGACTGACGAGAGGGACCGTGGGGGAAGAGACAAGGACCGGGCTGAGGCGTGACTGACGAGAGGGACCGTGGGGGAAGAGACAAGGACCGGGCTGAGGCGTTACTGACGAGGGGGACCGTGGGGGAACAATCAAGGACCGGGCTGAGGCGTGACCGACGAGAGGGACCGTGGGGAAGAGACAAGGACCGGGCTGAGGCGTGACCGACGAGAAGAGACAAGGACCAGGCTGAGGCGTTACTGACGAGGGGGACCGTGGGGGAACAATCAAGGGGTGGGCTGAGGCGTGACTGACGAGAGGGACCGTGGGGGAAGAGACAACGACCGAGCTAAGTGAGTGATTGAGAGGGACCGTGAGGGAAGAGACAAGGACCGGGCTGAGGCGTGACTGACGAGAGGGACAGTGAGGGAAGAGACAAGGACCGGGCTGAGGCGTGACTGACGAGAGGGACCGTGGGGGAAGAGACAAGGACCGGGCTGAGGCGTGACCGACGAGAGGGACCGTGGGGGAAGAATCAAGGACCAGGCTGAGGCGTGACCGACGAGAGGGACCGTGGGGGAAGAGACAAGGACCAGGCTGAGGCGTGACTGACGAGGGGGACCGTGGGGGAAGAGACAAGGACCAGGCTGAGGCGTGACTGACGAGAGGGACCGTGGGGGAAGAGACAAGGACCGGGCTGAGGCGTGACCGACGAGAGGGACCGTGGGGGAAGAATCAAGGACCGGGCTGAGTGAGTGATTGAGAGGGACCGTGGGGGGAGTGTTGGGACTGAGTGATGCTCTATAATTTGGGTGCTCCTGCGCAGATCCCACACTGTCCAGGTCACTTCTTTCCATTAGGATTATAGACTGGACGGTCACATAGACTGCAGGGTAATCCCGGACACGAGAACCTCGCACCTCCCTTCTGACCACAGCGAGAGGCGCGGGGCACCAATCTCTTCTGCAGATGCCGGGATGTGGCAGAAATGGCTCATTATACACAAAAAGAACAAGATTCCCGAGTGTTCAGCCAGAAACCGAATCCGTTCCAAATACTGAGCGTGCGGACGTGTGCGGCGAGCGGCGGGGAGGAGGCGGAGCCACAACACAGGGACCGATCCATAGGAAAAGACGAGGAGAGAAGCAAGAATGTGCAGAATAGTCCACTGTATCTAATCCTATCCTGTGTGATACTGTCTGCTGAGCTGTGTATCTAATCCTATCCTGTGTGATACTGTCTGCTGAGCTGTGTATCTAATCCTATCCCGTGTGATACTGTCTGCTGAGCTGTGTATCTAATCCTATCCTGTGTGATACTGTCTGCTGAGCTGTGTATCTAATCCTATCCTGTGTGATACTGTCTGCTGAGCTGTGTATCTAATCCTATCCTGTGTGATACTGTCTGCTGAGCTGTGTATCTAATCCTATCCTGTGTGATACAGTCTGCTGAGCTGTGTATCTAATCCTATCCTGTGTGATACTGTCTGCTGAGCTGTGTATCTAATCCTCTCCTGTGTGATACAGTCTGCTGAGCTGTGTATCTAATCCTCTCCTGTGTGATACTGTCTGCTGAGCTGTGTATCTAATCCTATCCTGTGTGATACAGTCTGCTGAGCTGTGTATCTAATCCTATCCTGTGTGATACTGTCTGCTGAGCTGTGTATCTAATCCTATCCTGTGTGATACTGTCTGCTGAGCTGTGTATCTAATCCTATCCTGTGTGATACTGTCTGCTGAGCTGTGTATCTAATCCTCTCCTGTGTGATACAGTCTGCTGAGCTGTGTATCTAATCCTATCCTGTGTGATACTGTCTGCTGAGCTGTGTATCTAATCCTATCCTGTGTGATACTGCCTGCTGAGCGGTGTATCTAATCCTGTCCTGTGTGATACTGTCTGCTGAGCCGTGTATCTAATCCTATCCTGTGTGATACTGTCTGCTGAGCCGTGTATCTAATCCTATCCTGTGTGATACTGTCTGCTGAGCCGTGTATCTAATCCTACCCTGTGTGATACTGTCTGCTGAGCTGTGTATCTAATCCTATCCCGTGTGATACTGTCTGCTGAGCTGTGTATCTAATCCTATCCCGTGTGATACTCCCTGCTGAGCTGTGTATCTAATCCTATCCCGTGTGATACTCCCTGCTGAGCTGTGTATCTAATCCTATCCCGTGTGATACTGTCTGCTGAGCTGTGTATCTAATCCTATCCTGTGTGATACTGTCTGCTGAGCTGTGTATCTAATCCTATCCTGTGTGATACTGTCTGCTGAGCTGTGTATCTAATCCTCTCCTGTGTGATACAGTCTGCTGAGCTGTGTATCTAATCCTCTCCTGTGTGATACTGTCTGCTGAGCTGTGTATCTAATCCTCTCCTGTGTGATACTGTCTGCTGAGCTGTGTATCTAATCCTATCCTGTGTGATACAGTCTGCTGAGCTGTGTATCTAATCCTATCCTGTGTGATACTGTCTGCTGAGCTGTGTATCTAATCCTATCCTGTGTGATACTGTCTGCTGAGCTGTGTATCTAATCCTATCCTGTGTGATACTGTCTGCTGAGCTGTGTATCTAATCCTCTCCTGTGTGATACAGTCTGCTGAGCTGTGTATCTAATCCTATCCTGTGTGATACTGTCTGCTGAGCTGTGTATCTAATCCTATCCTGTGTGATACTGCCTGCTGAGCGGTGTATCTAATCCTGTCCTGTGTGATACTGTCTGCTGAGCCGTGTATCTAATCCTATCCTGTGTGATACTGTCTGCTGAGCCGTGTATCTAATCCTATCCTGTGTGATACTGTCTGCTGAGCCGTGTATCTAATCCTACCCTGTGTGATACTGTCTGCTGAGCTGTGTATCTAATCCTATCCCGTGTGATACTGTCTGCTGAGCTGTGTATCTAATCCTATCCCGTGTGATACTGTCTGCTGAGCTGTGTATCTAATCCTATCCTGTGTGATACTGTCTGCTGAGCTGTGTATCTAATCCTATCCTGTGCGATACTGTCTGCTGAGCTGTGTATCTAATCCTATCATGCGTGATACTGTCTGCTGAGATGTGTATCTAATCCTATCCTGTGTGATACTGTCTGCTGAGCTGTGTATCTAATCCTATCCTGTGTGATACTCCCTGCTGAGCTGTGTATCTAATCCTATCCCGTGTGATACTGTCTGCTGAGCTGTGTATCTAATCCTATCCTGTGTGATACTGTCTGCTGAGCTGTGTATCTAATCCTACCATGTGTGATACAGTCTGCTGAGCTGTGTATCTAATCCTATCCTGTGTGATACTGTCTGCTGAGCTGTGTATCTAATCCTGTCCTGTGTGATACGGCCTGCTGAGCTGTGTATCTAATCCTATAATGTGTGATACTGTCTGCTGAGCTGTGTATCTAATCCTGTCCTGTGTGATACAGCCTGCTGAGCTGTGTATCTAATCCTATCCTGTGTGATACTGTCTGCTGAGCTGTGTATCTAATCCTATCCTGTGTGATACTGCCTGCTGAGCGGTGTATCTAATCCTGTCCTGTGTGATACTGTCTGCTGAGCCGTGTATCTAATCCTATCCTGTGTGATACTGTCTGCTGAGCCGTGTATCTAATCCTATCCTGTGTGATACTGTCTGCTGAGCCGTGTATCTAATCCTACCCTGTGTGATACTGTCTGCTGAGCTGTGTATCTAATCCTATCCCGTGTGATACTGTCTGCTGAGCTGTGTATCTAATCCTATCCTGTGTGATACTCCCTGCTGAGCTGTGTATCTAATCCTATCCCGTGTGATACTCCCTGCTGAGCTGTGTATCTAATCCTATCCCGTGTGATACTGTCTGCTGAGCTGTGTATCTAATCCTATCCTGTGTGATACTGTCTGCTGAGCTGTGTATCTAATCCTATCCTGTGTGATACTGTCTGCTGAGCTGTGTATCTAATCCTCTCCTGTGTGATACAGTCTGCTGAGCTGTGTATCTAATCCTCTCCTGTGTGATACTGTCTGCTGAGCTGTGTATCTAATCCTCTCCTGTGTGATACTGTCTGCTGAGCTGTGTATCTAATCCTATCCTGTGTGATACAGTCTGCTGAGCTGTGTATCTAATCCTATCCTGTGTGATACTGTCTGCTGAGCTGTGTATCTAATCCTATCCTGTGTGATACTGTCTGCTGAGCTGTGTATCTAATCCTATCCTGTGTGATACTGTCTGCTGAGCTGTGTATCTAATCCTCTCCTGTGTGATACAGTCTGCTGAGCTGTGTATCTAATCCTATCCTGTGTGATACTGTCTGCTGAGCTGTGTATCTAATCCTATCCTGTGTGATACTGCCTGCTGAGCGGTGTATCTAATCCTGTCCTGTGTGATACTGTCTGCTGAGCCGTGTATCTAATCCTATCCTGTGTGATACTGTCTGCTGAGCCGTGTATCTAATCCTATCCTGTGTGATACTGTCTGCTGAGCCGTGTATCTAATCCTACCCTGTGTGATACTGTCTGCTGAGCTGTGTATCTAATCCTATCCCGTGTGATACTGTCTGCTGAGCTGTGTATCTAATCCTATCCCGTGTGATACTGTCTGCTGAGCTGTGTATCTAATCCTATCCTGTGTGATACTGTCTGCTGAGCTGTGTATCTAATCCTATCCTGTGCGATACTGTCTGCTGAGCTGTGTATCTAATCCTATCATGCGTGATACTGTCTGCTGAGATGTGTATCTAATCCTATCCTGTGTGATACTGTCTGCTGAGCTGTGTATCTAATCCTATCCTGTGTGATACTCCCTGCTGAGCTGTGTATCTAATCCTATCCCGTGTGATACTGTCTGCTGAGCTGTGTATCTAATCCTATCCTGTGTGATACTGTCTGCTGAGCTGTGTATCTAATCCTACCATGTGTGATACAGTCTGCTGAGCTGTGTATCTAATCCTATCCTGTGTGATACTGTCTGCTGAGCTGTGTATCTAATCCTGTCCTGTGTGATACGGCCTGCTGAGCTGTGTATCTAATCCTATAATGTGTGATACTGTCTGCTGAGCTGTGTATCTAATCCTGTCCTGTGTGATACAGCCTGCTGCCTGTGCAGGTAACACAGTATAATGAGGATAAATCGTCTATAAATATTTCCCGAGACGTCTCCTCGTTTAGGACAAATGGCGGAGTTTACAGTGACATGTAAGTCATAAATGTACTGGGGCCCCGGCAGCTGGGAGCCCCACAATCCTGGGGGTGAAACAGGGTCCCATCATTCTGAATGGGCAGGTGGGTGCACAGGAGCGGTCTGCTGAGGGGGCTGCGGACGTTACACTCTGTTACATTAAAGGAACACCAGTCTCATTAACGGAAATGGATGAATCTGCATGTGTCAGGTCACATGATGCGGCGCAGGGGGAGGGACCAGGCAGGCGGCGCAGGGGGAGGGACCAGGCAGGCGGCGCAGGGGGAGGGACCAGGCAGGCGGCGCAGGGGGAGGGGCCAGGCAGGCGGCGCAGGGGAGGGTCTTTCATGTATCATGCCTAGAGGCTGCATCTGAAAGCGCGTTTACCTTTCCCATCGTTTTTTGGGCAATAGTAAATTGTAGACACCTAAGCGTGTGCCCCAGGACTCGTCTATACCCCCGATTCAGTTTTCTGTAAATAACACCTATCCATGGTATCAGAAAAAGCTTTCTAATAGACTTTGGGGTCATTTACTATCCAGAAATACGCCTAGATTAAGGGTATTTCTGGTGCAAATTGCGGCGCTGAGGTTACTAGCACTGCAATCTGTGACTTTTCCCGGCTCACGCCAGGTCTAAAAAAAGTGGGCGCAGGTTTTAGGCGCAGAAAATAGTCTAAATGTGAGACTGCAAGGAAGCTGTCTGACAGACGGACGCTGGACAGGCAGAAGCTACGGAGAAGTCAGAGCCGCTTCATAAACGGCAGATCCATCTCCAGCTTTAGGGGTTAAATGACCCCCTTTGAGTTTTAAATCTTCACCATTTTCTCCTCTGCTTGCTGTCAGTGAACTGAAAAAATATATATTTCTTGCATCTAAAGACAAAAACAAATCTGGATCTATTCCTGCTTACATAGCTGAGGGTTTGTTACAATACATCTGTGTAGTAAAATAATCTCAGAGGATTGTCTAGACACAATAATAGTGAAATAATAGTGAACCATCCGCTGCGTGAGCGAGAAGAGGTCAGATCCTGACCAAAGGTCTATACGGGATCTATAACGGGACCCCCTGTAATAAGGGTTAACGTCTCACTGTACGGGATCTATAACGGGACCCCCTGTAATAAGGGTTAACGTCTCACTATATGAGATCTATAACGGACCCCCTGTAATAAGGGTTAACGTCTCACTATATGAGATCTATAACGGGACCCCCTGTAATAAGTGTTAACGTCTCACTGTACGGGATATATAACGGGACCCCCTGTAATAAGGGTTAACGTCTCACTGTACAGGATCTATAACGGGACCCCCTGTAATAAGGGTTAACGTCTCACTGTACGGGATCTATAACGGGACCCCCTGTAATAAGGGTTAACGTCTCACTGTACAGGATCTATAACGGGACCCCCTGTAATAAGGGTTAACGTCTCACTGTACGGGATCTATAACGGGACCCCCTGTAATAAGGGTTAACGTCTCACTATATGAGATCTATAACGGACCCCCTGTAATAAGGGTTAACGTCTCACTATATGAGATCTATAACGGGACCCCCTGTAATAAGTGTTAACGTCTCACTGTACGGGATCTATAACGGGACCCCCTGTAATAAGGGTTAACGTCTCACTGTACAGGATCTATAACGGGACCCCCTGTAATAAGGGTTAACGTCTCACTGTACGGGATATATAACGGGACCCCCTGTAATAAGGGTTAACGTCTCACTGTACGGGATCTATAACGGGACCCCCTGTAATAAGGGTTAACGTCTCACTGTACGGGATCTATAACGGGACCCCCTGTAATAAGGGTTAACGTCTCACTGTACGGGATCTATAACGGGACCCCCTGTAATAAGGGTTAACGTCTCACTATACGAGATCTATAACGGGACCCCCTGTAATAAGGGTTAACGTCTCACTATATGAGATCTATAACGGGACCCCCTGTAATAAGGGTTAACGTCTCACTGTACAGGATCTATAACGGGACCCCCTGTAATAAGGGTTAACGTCTCACTGTACGGGATCTATAACGGGACGCCCGGTAATAAGGGTTAACGTCTCACTGTACGGGATCTATAACGGGACCCCCTGTAATAAGGGTTAACGTCTCACTGTACGGGATCTATAACGGGACGCCCGGTAATAAGGGTTAACGTCTCACTATATGAGATCTATAACGGGACCCCCTGTAATAAGGGTTAACGTCTCACTGTACGGGATCTATAACGGGACCCCCTGTAATAAGGGTTAACGTCTCACTGTACGGGATCTATAACGGGACGCCCTGTAATAAGGGTTAACGTCTCACTGTACGGGATCTATAACGGGACCCCCTGTAATAAGGGTTAACGTCTCACTGTACGGGATCTATAACGGACCCCCTGTAATAAGGGTTAACGTCTCACTGTACGGGATCTATAACGGGACCCCCTGTAATAAGGGTTAACGTCTCACTGTACGGGATCTATAACGGGACCCCCTGTAATAAGGGTTAACGTCTCACTGTACGGGATCTATAACGGGACCCCCTGTAATAAGGGTTAACGTCTCACTGTACGGGATCTATAACGGGACCCCCTGTAATAAGGGTTAACGTCTCACTGTACGGGATATATAACGGGACCCCCTGTAATAAGGGTTAACGTCTCACTGTACGGGATCTATAACGGGACCCCCGGTAATAAGGGTTAACGTCTCACTGTACGGGATCTATAACGGGACCCCCTGTAATAAGGGTTAACGTCTTACTGTACGGGATCTATAACGGGACCCCCTGTAATAAGGGTTAACGTCTCACTGTACGGGATCTATAACGGGACCCCCTGTAATAAGGGTTAACGTCTTACTGTACGGGATCTATAACGGGACCCCCTGTAATAAGGGTTAACGTCTCACTGTACGGGATCTATAACGGGACCCCCTGTAATAAGGGTTAACGTCTCACTGTACGGGATCTATAACGGACCCCCTGTAATAAGGGTTAACGTCTCACTGTACGGGATCTATAACGGGACCCCCTGTAATAAGGGTTAACGTCTCACTGTACAGGATCTATAACGGGACCCCCTGTAATAAGGGTTAACGTCTCACTGTACGGGATCTATAACGGGACCCCCTGTAATAAGGGTTAACGTCTCACTGTACGGGATCTATAACGGGACCCCCTGTAATAAGGGTTAACGTCTCACTATACGAGATCTATAACGGGACCCCCTGTAATAAGGGTTAACGTCTCACTGTACAGGATCTATAACGGGACCCCCTGTAATAAGGGTTAACGTCTCACTGTACGGGATCTATAACGGGACCCCCCTGTAATAAGGGTTAACGTCTCACTGTACGGGATCTATAACGGGACCCCCTGTAATAAGGGTTAACGTCTCACTGTACGGGAT
Source organism: Bufo bufo (assembly GCF_905171765.1). NCBI lineage: Eukaryota > Metazoa > Chordata > Amphibia > Anura > Bufonidae > Bufo > Bufo bufo. Next base: position 232,567,692 of record NC_053395.1, read on the forward strand.
CTATAACGGGACCCCCTGTAATAAGGGTTAACGTCTCACTGTACAGGATCTATAACGGGACCCCCTGTAATAAGGGTTAACATCTCACTGTACGGGATCTATAACGGGACCCCCTGTAATAAGGGTTAACATCTCACTGTACAGGATCTATAACGGGACCCCCTGTAATAAGGGTTAACGTCTCACTGTACAGGATCTATAACGGGACCCCCTGTAATAAGGGTTAACGTCTCACTGTACGGGATCTATAACGGGACCCCCTGTAATAAGGGTTAACGTCTCACTATACGAGATCTATAACGGGACCCCCTGTAATAAGGGTTAACGTCTCACTGTACGGGATCTATAACGGGACCCCCTGTAATAAGGGTTAACGTCTCACTGTACAGGATCTATAACGGGACGCCCGGTAATAAGGGTTAACGTCTCACTGTACGGGATCTATAACGGGACCCCCTGTAATAAGGGTTAACGTCTCACTGTACAGGATCTATAACGGGACGCCCTGTAATAAGGGTTAACGTCTCACTGTACGGGATCTATAACGGGACCCCCTGTAATAAGGGTTAACGTCTCACTGTACGGGATCGATAACGGGACAGACGGTGATAAGGGTTAACGTCTCACTGTACGGGATCTATAACGGGACCCCCTGTAATAAGGGTTAACGTCTCACTGTACGGGATCTATAACGGGACGCCCGGTAATAAGGGTTAACGTCTCACTGTACGGGATCTATAACGGGACCCCCTGTAATAAGGGTTAACGTCTCACTGTACAGGATCTATAACGGGACAGACGGTGATAAGGGTTAACGTCTCACTGTACGGGATCTATAACGGGACCCCCTGTAATAAGGGTTAACGTCTCACTGTACGGGATCTATAACGGGACAGACGGTGATAAGGGTTAACGTCTCACTATACAGGATCTATAACGGGACCCCCTGTAATAAGGGTTAACGTCTCACTGTACGGGATCTATAACGGGACAGACGGTGATAAGGGTTAACGTCCCACTGTACGGGATCTATAACGGGACCCCCTGTAATAAGGGTTAACGTCTCGGATCTGCCGCCAACAATAATGTTTTTCTCCTGTGAATTTGCCGGTAAGTGCGAGCAGGTGGGACGCAGGAATGTCAGGCCGGCAGCGGGGTCTCACAGATGCGTCATCTGCACTCATCCCAATCCTGAGGACGAGCGGCTCAGCCAGCGCCAAACCTCAGATGCGCCTCATTGAGGTCCTGGCCGGACATCTGGAAAAGAACGAGGGAACCTGGAGAGGAGTACTAACAGCTGAGCCGAAAATCCAGAGAATGCAGGGGGGGGGGGGGGTCTCCTCCTTATAACGGATCAATAACTGAGCTGTAATACCCGTCCGCAGTATCCTGCATGTGAAGTCTCTAAAAATTGTAGTCTTTGATCCCCTCCACATCAGGCGTTCAGACTCTTGCCCCCCATGCTTTACACTGCAGGCAGAACTGAACCAGGCTTATCAATATTTGGCCTTATCCTCCCCTCCCCCACCAGCAGCTGGGTGACAAGGATGGTGACGCGCAGAGAACGCCCGTACATAAGGAGCGTGACCACAACCGTGTAGTCACAACAATCTCAGATTCTGCCAAAACCACAAGCGTCTCACCTCCGACGGGTGCAGGGAGACGCGCCGCCGTGCGCCATTGTCAGATATCCGACACCTAACAACGGAGAGAAGCGACAACCCAGACGTTGTCACCCTCTACCCATCCAAACATATTCGCACACCCATCCGATCACATATATACTGGCGCACACAGAACGTGTCCCTGGCGCTGCTCGCCATCTCAGCCCCCGCTGCGTCCCGAGGGTGGCACACTGCACCCACAGACCCCGGAGGAGCGGGCAGAGCTCCAGGCCACACATTTCTGCGGTGTTCTGCTCCCCGACATTACACAACAATCAGAATTCTGCTGGAACAAGACCCTGCCAACCGGGGGCAGATGCAGCAGAGGCGGGCGAGCGATGCGAGCAGTTACACCCTGGACTTAGACTAGGACTACACCACAACACGTGTCACGGAATGATGGTGAATGGTGTCGCAATGCAACGCGCAAGTCGGATTTTCTTCAGGTCGCAGAAATAGTTGCGCGACTTTTCAGCGACACATTTCGCCGTGTAGACTTAATCAGAGGCCCACTGGAGACACGTAGGCCACGCATCTCTCAGGCGTCCGTGTCCCTGAACCACTAGGAGCTAGTGTAGTTGTCAGGTGCAGGGGCCCAACTATAATTCATAGGGCCCCATAGCCAAACATGATGGGGCCTCACCACCTAGCAGAAGAAAAGTAATACAGCAACATTAATAGCAGTAATTAAATAATGGCGCCAAATATCAGAAAACCCACAATATAGCAAAAAGCCTCCATATTGTTATCCCCACAAAAAGCTACAATGTTTTTCCAGCTGATTGGGCCCCCCCCCCCCCCCCTACGCCCCTGGGCAGGTGCAACTGACCTTCATTTTCTGATGGAAATGAAAATGAATCAAAACCCCCAAAAAAAGGCAGCACGTGGGACTTGTGACAAAATGTGCGACTTTTGTCCACCAGAAAACTGGCGCAGGACATTCCTCTCACTTCAAAAAGTGGCATTTATCATGTAAAGAAAGTTAATACAAGGCATTTACTAATGTATTGCGAGTGTCCATACTGTTTCCTTTTTTGGCTAGACTCCTTTTTCCATCACATTATACACTTCTCGTTTCCATGGTTACGACCTCCCTTCAATCTAGCATCAGTGGCCGCACTTGCACACTATAGGAAAAAGCGAACAAGCACGGCCACCGATGTTGGATTGAAGGGTGGTCGTAACCATGGAAACGAGAAGTGTATAATGTGATGGAAAAAGGAGTCTAGCCAAAAAAGGAAACAGTATGGACACTCACAATACATTAGTCAATGCCTCGTAATAACTTTCTTTACATGATAAATGCCATTGGCTGAAGTGAGAGGACCCCTTTAACCCCATGTCTCCCCATAAAATATACATAATTGAGGTGGCGCCCCCTGCTGGTAAATGACCCATTATATCTTGGTCTTGGGGAGGCCAGGTGACCTCCATTATGGCGGCCGCTGCACGACTCACAGGGGTCATCTCCCTTCCTAGAGGATTGTGCACATGAACAGCGCTGATCGCAGTGGATGATCTGCTGCAGTCCTGAGCCTGGGAAAGCTGGGTGAGGACCGCCACGGTCCTGCGGTAAAACATCATGAATTCATCGCTTTACAGTTCTTGGTATCTGGTTGTAAGCAGAACACTGCTCATCCAGTACCTCCTGGTTCATGAAGAGAATACCACAGCAATAGTAAGGAATGACACTGGGGCCATAAAAGGAGAATCATTTCGGAATGTAACTCTACATAAAAGTGCAGGTGAGAACTGAGCCTGTACAAACACATTCTGGGCTCCAGACTGATACACTGTAACGAACTACCAGCACATGAGAGAGGATGCTGCAGGTGTTTACTTCACAGGGAATATTCTAGGCTAGATACATTGTAACAAAGCCCCAGCTGTGAGGAGGACGAGGTCAACCAGTTGCACGTGTCCTGAACCCCAAGTGTCGCCTCCAGCCATGCACCCGCATACAGAGAACTCCGGCAGACTCCTGCCCCCGGAGGACCCCTATACCGAGGCCGTCCTCACTGGAGGACAGACCGGTTCCTGGATCTCGCTGAACACGTTTGTTGCCGTCACTTCCAATCATTGTTCTGCTGCCATTAAACAAACACAACCTGCAGCTGGGGGTCAACCTCTAAACCCCCCAGACATGTCCAATTATTACACAGGGGACGTCTGTACACAGCACCCATCATCCAAGACCAAAACTCCCAACAGCAGCCACAGACTGACACAAAAGAAAATCATCACCGCTGATCACCATTTACAGTACAGACCAAAAGTTTGGACACACCTTCTCATTCCAAGAGTTTTCTTTATTTTCATGACTATGAAGCATCAAAACTATGAATTAACACATGTGGAATTATATACATAACAAACAAGTGTGAAACAACTGAAAATATGTCATATTCTAGGTTCTTCAAAGTAGCCACCTTTTGCTTTGATTACTGCTTTGCACACTCTTGGCATTCTCTTGATGAGCTTCAAGAGGTAGTCCCCTGAAATGATCTTCCAACAGTCTTGAAGGAGTTCCCAGAGATGCTTAGCACTTGTTGGCCCTTTTGCCTTCACTCTGCGGTCCAGCTCACCCCAAACCATCTCGATTGGGTTCAGGTCCGGTGACTGTGGAGGCCAGGTCATCTGGCGCAGCACCCCATCACTCTCCTTCATGGTCAAATAGCCCTTACTTTCAAAGTTTTCCCAATTTTTCGGCTGACTGACTGACCTTCATTTCTTAAAGTAATGATGGCCACTCGTTTTTCTTTACTTAGCTGCTTTTTTCTTGCCATAATACAAATTCTAACCGTCTATTCAGTAGGACTATCAGCTGTGTATCCACCTGACTTCTCCGCAACGCCACTGATGGCCCCAACCCCATTTATAAGGCAAGAAATCCCACTTATTAAACCTGACAGGGCACACCTGTGAAGTGAAGACCATTTCAGGGGACTCCCTCTTGGAGCTCATCAAGAGAATGCCAAGAGTGTGCAAAGCAGTAATCTAAGCAAAAGGTGGCTACTTTGAAGAACCTAGAATATGACATATTTTCAGTTGTTTCACACTTGTTTGTTATGTATATAATTCCACATGTGTTAATTCATAGTTTTGATGCCTTCATAGTCATGAAAATAAAGAAAACTCTTTGAATGAGAAGGTGTGTCCAAACTTTTGGTCTGTACTGTATATACAGATACAATCCACATAACAAAGTCACCGCATACAGACATTACTTATACTCCAGAGCTGCACTCACTATTCTGCTGGTGCAGTCACTGTGTACATACATTACTTATCCTGTGCTGATCCTGAGTTACCTCCTGTATTATACTCCAGAGCTGCACTCACTATTCTGCTGGTGCAGTCCCTGTGTACATACATTACTTATCCTGTACTGATCCTGAGTTACATCCTGTATTATACTCCAGAGCTGCACTCACTATTCTGCTGGTGCAGTCACTGTGTACATACATTACTTATCCTGTACTGATCCTGAGTTACATCCTGTATTATACTCCAGAGCTGCACTCACTATTCTGCTGGTGCAGTCACTGTGTACATACATTACTTATCCTGTACTGATCCTGAGTTACATCCTGTATTATACTCCAGAGCTGCACTCACTATTCTGCTGGTGCAGTCACTGTGTACATACATTACTTATCCTGTACTGATCCTGAGTTACATCCTGTATTATACTCCAGAGCTGCACTCACTATTCTGCTGGTGCAGTCACTGTGTACATACATTACTTATCCTGTACTGATCCTGAGTTACATCCTGTATTATACTCCAGAGCTGCACTCACTATTCTGCTGGTGCAGTCACTGTGTACATACATTACTTATCCTGCACTGATCCTGAGTTACATCCTGTATTATACTCCAGAGCTGCACTCACTATTCTGCTGGTACAGTCACTGTGTACATACATTACTTATCCTGTACTGCTCCTGAGTTACCTCCTGTATTATACTCCAGAGCTGCACTCACCACTGTATCATACCAGCCGCTCTGTTATATGATCAATATTTATCAGCAGACGCTCATTCTCCCACGATGTCACCATTTACAATCTCGGCTCCATCGTCCGGTGTCACCCAGAGGCCGAGGTCAATGCCCCCCTTGTCACATCGGCGCTCACGTGGTCAGGGGCCGGTGGGAGAGTTGCTGCCTTGACCCCTCCTGACATTTTGTATCACTGATTCATCTCACAACACTCCAGGATCGGTCACCTGCGGCTCCAGCTGTCCCTCCCAGTATAACCAGTATCAGTGGCCGGCCCGTGCTCAGTATCTGCTGTGTCCTCCTCTCATCCCTTCAGCCAGACCGGGTGATCAGTACTGTTGGAGATTTACAGGCGGCCATGCTGGTGGTCACCCAGCTTTCCCAGAGACAGATTTAACTAAAGAACAGCTGATGAGAAATGTGAAGCAGGTGATGAGTCCAGGACTCTCCAGAGATGGCTCTATACAACCTGTGTGCTGTACGGGGCTAAAACACCGCCCCACAGACTTCTATGGCTCCACTCTGCACAGATGGAGGCGTTATGTGCGGCTGCACTGGATGCTGTATTATGGCGGTATTTTCCCATAGAAGCTGCAAGGAACTCCATGCGCCACCATACAGCTCTGCTATGTGACTGGACCCGGCCATCCCACCCCCAGCTCCTTATCAGCAGGAGGGAGCGCTCCCTATAATTAGATGGAGGCTCATTTATTACTTTATCAGCAGGAGACAGCAGCAGGACGGGAGTCATTGTGGTCACCGAGACAAAGAAGAGGATGGCACGACACAATGTAACGCTGCAGCCGCTCAACAGACACGGGGGCTCGGCACAGACACGACCTAGCGGGCACTCGGCACAGGCACGACCTAGTGGGCGCTCGGCACAGGCACGACCTAGCGGGCGCCCGGCACAGGCACGACCTAACGGGCGCTCGGCACGGGCACGACCTAACGGGCGCTCGGCACGGGCACGACCTAACGGGCGCCCGGCGCGGGCACGACCTAACGGGCGCTCGGCGCGGGCACGACCTAACGGGCGCTCGGCACGGGCACAACCTAACGGGCGCTCGGCACGGGCACGACCTAACGGGCAGGTTGCGGCCTGTGTGTATGGCTGGCCGTGCACCGCTCATACATATAGGTCACATGGTTTACAGCTTCAGCCTCCCGTCCCATCCTTCATTCTCCACAGCAGTTTTGTGTTTTGTTCATGAACCAGGTGGCTCAGGATGAACATATCTGCATGACAAAAGAGCGCTGCAAATCATGGCATTGTGGGGAATACAGATTCCTATCAGTAATGTGGTGTCTGAGAAAGTCCTGTGATAATTACTGCTCACACAAACAGCAGTGACAAGGAATGAGCAGAGCTGCAGCGTAAAGTATGGGGGAGACAGAACAACAGCCTTGGCTGATGGTACATGAGGTGGACAGTAGTCTATGTTATACTCCAAAAGACAATGCAGGTAAACCTGGGCCACTGATCATAGCTGCGCCATATTAGAGCACAGTTGCAGTGTAAAGAATGGGGTATAGAGCAGCAGTCTGAGCCACTGATGGTGACAATGCACCTGAGGTGGAGTCACTGAAGGAGCAGCGGTAAATCCAGCAGATAAAGAATAGCGGATGCGACAGGCAGCGCAGAGAGACGGCACTGACACCAATGACAGGTGTGAACAAGCCCTAATCAGCAATCTGCATAATATGGGACCCGACCAATCAGAGGAGGCGAATCTCTCATCTCCGGGTCTGATACCAAGCATCATTAATCCTTATAGATCAGCAGATAAGTAGAGGGTGTATACTGTATTCGGACCCCCGCCTCACTGTGCCCCGCAGGGACCACCGCATAATGCTCCGCAGGGACCACCGCCTCACTGTGCCCAGCAGGGACCACCGCCTCACTGTGCCCCGCAGGGACCACCGCCTAATGCCCCGCAGGGATCACCGCCTCACTGTGCCCCGCAGGGACCACCGCCTAATGCCCCGCAGGGACCACCGCCTCACTGCGCCCCCCCCCCCCCCAGGGACCACCGCCTCACTGCGCCCCCCCCTCCCCCAGGGACCACCGCCTCACTGCGCCCCCCCCCAGGGACCACCGCCTCACTGCGCCCCCCCCCAGGGACCACCGCCTCACTGCGCCCCCCCCAGGGACCACCGCCTCACTGCGCCCCCCCCAGGGACCCACCAAGTGTCGGATTATCAGAGAGAAATCCACACAGAACCGGCAGACCCAATTACCGTATATTCAGCACTGTGCGGGGTGGGTCCGGGGCACCCAAAAACCCTCCTCACTGCAGGGATCTTTGGAGCTCTGAAGCCAAGTGGAAACCCCCACCCAATCCAGCAACTGACCCCCAAACAGACCGAGGAGGGGCACACGGGGCACGAGGCGCAGACCCAGGAGGGGCACACGGGGCACGAGGCGCAGACCCAGGAGGGGCACACGGGGCACGAGGCGCAGACCCAGGAGGGGCACACAAAGCACGAGGCGCAGACCCAGGAGGGGCACACAAAGCACGAGGCGCAGACCCAGGAGGGGCACACAAAGCACGAGGCGCAGACCCAGGAGGGGCACACAAAGCACGAGGCGCAGACCCAGGAGGGGCACACAAAGCACGAGGCGCAGACCCAGGAGGGGCACACAAAGCACGAGGCGCAGACCCAGGAGGGGCACACAAAGCACGAGGCGCAGACCCAGGAGGGGCACACAAAGCACGAGGCGCAGACCCAGGAGGGGCACACAAAGCACGAGGCGCAGACCCAGGAGGGGCACACAAAGCACGAGGCGCAGACCCAGGAGGGGCACACAAAGCACGAGGCGCAGACCCAGGTGGGGCACACAAAGCACGAGGCGCATACCCAGGAGGGGCACACAAAGCACGAGGCGCAGACCCAGGAGGGGCACACAAAGCACGAGGCGCAGACCCAGGAGGGGCACACAAAGCACGAGGCGCAGACCCAGGAGGGGCACACAAAGCACGAGGCGCAGACCCAGGAGGGGCACACAAAGCACGAGGCGCAGACCCAGGAGGGGCACACAAAGCACGAGGCGCAGACCCAGGAGGGGCACACAAAGCACGAGGCGCAGACCCAGGAGGGGCACACAAAGCACGAGGCAGGGGGGCAGGGGGCACAGACTGAGGAGAGGGGCAGGGGGCACAGACTGAGGAGGGGGGCAGGGGGCACAGACTGAGGAGGGGGGCAGGGGGCACAGACTGAGGAGGGGGGCAGGGGGCACAGACTGAGGAGGGGGGCAGGGGGCACAGACTGAGGAGAGGGGCAGGGGGCACAGACTGAGGAGAGGGGCAGGGGGCACAGACTGAGGAGAGGGGCAGGGGGCACAGACTGAGGAGAGGGGCAGGGGGCACAGACTGAGGAGAGGGGCAGGGGGCACAGACTGAGGAGAGGGGCAGGGGGCACAGACTGAGGAGAGGGGCAGGGGGCACAGACTGAGGAGAGGGGCAGGGGGCACAGACTGAGGAGAGGGGCAGGGGGCACAGACTGAGGAGAGGGGCAGGGGGCACAGACTGAGGAGAGGGGCAGGGGGCACAGACTGAGGAGAGGGGCAGGGGGCACAGACTGAGGAGAGGGGCAGGGGGCACAGACTGAGGAGAGGGGCACAGACTGAGGAGGGGGGCACAGACTGAGGAGGGGGGCACAGACTGAGGAGGGGGGCAGGGGGCACAGACTGAGGAGGGGGGCAGGGGGCACAGACTGAGGAGGGGGGCACAGACTGAGGAGGGGGGCACAGACTGAGGAGGGGGGCAGGGGGCACAGACTGAGGAGGGGGGCAGGGGGCACAGACTGAGGAGAGGGGCAGGGGGCACAGACTGAGGAGGGGGGCACAGACTGAGGAGGGGGGCACAGACTGAGGAGGGGGGCACAGACTGAGGAGGGGGGCACAGACTGAGGAGAGGGGCAGGGGGCACAGACTGAGGAGGGGGGCAGGAGGCACAGACTGAGGAGAGGGGCAGGAGGCACAGACTGAGGAGAGGGGCAGGGGGCACAGACTGAGGAGAGGGGCAGGGGGCACAGACTGAGGAGAGGGGCAGGGGGCACAGACTGAGGAGAGGGGCAGGGGGCACAGACTGAGGAGAGGGGCAGGGGGCACAGACTGAGGAGGGGGGCACAGACTGAGGAGGGGGGCACAGACTGAGGAGGGGGGCACAGACTGAGGAGGGGGGCACAGACTGAGGAGAGGGGCAGGGGGCACAGACTGAGGAGAGGGGCAGGGGGCACAGACTGAGGAGAGGGGCAGGGGGCACAGACTGAGGAGAGGGGCAGGGGGCACAGACTGAGGAGAGGGGCAGGGGGCACAGACTGAGGAGAGGGGCAGGGGGCACAGACTGAGGAGGGGGGCAGGAGGCACAGACTGAGGAGAGGGGCAGGGGGCACAGACTGAGGAGAGGGGCAGGAGGCACAGACTGAGGAGAGGGGCAGGAGGCACAGACTGAGGAGAGGGGCAGGGGGCACAGACTGAGGAGAGGGGCAGGGGGCACAGACTGAGGAGAGGGGCAGGGGGCACAGACTGAGGAGAGGGGCAGGAGGCACAGACTGAGGAGAGGGGCAGGGGGCACAGACTGAGGAGAGGGGCAGGGGGCACAGACTGAGGAGAGGGGCAGGGGGCACAGACTGAGGAGAGGGGCAGGGGGCACAGACTGAGGAGAGGGGCAGGGGGCACAGACTGAGGAGAGGGGCAGGGGGCACAGACTGAGGAGAGGGGCAGGGGGCACAGACTGAGGAGGGGGCAGGGGGCAGGAGGCACAGACTGAGGAGGGGGGCAGGAGGCACAGACTGAGGAGAGGGGCAGGAGGCACAGACTGAGGAGAGGGGCAGGGGGCACAGACTGAGGAGAGGGGCAGGGGGCACAGACTGAGGAGAGGGGCAGGAGGCACAGACTGAGGAGAGGGGCAGGGGGCACAGACTGAGGAGAGGGGCAGGGGGCACAGACTGAGGAGAGGGGCAGGGGGCACAGACTGAGGAGAGGGGCAGGGGGCACAGACTGAGGAGAGGGGCAGGGGGCACAGACTGAGGAGAGGGGCAGGGGGCACAGACTGAGGAGAGGGGCAGGGGGCACAGACTGAGGAGGGGGGCAGGAGGCTTAGGCTCTCCTCCACACACAGGTGTCTCTGGCTTAACACTCACCTTGTACGAAGAGCTTGCACTCGGGTCCTGACGAGCCGCGCTGAGCCCCGCCCCTCCGCGGGCTGCTCCCGGGTGTCGCTCTCGTTGCCCTGGTGACCGGCAGGTGAGGCGGCTGTCAGGTGGCAGCTCCTGTCCGTCAGTGCTCATCCCCTGCAGTCATTGGGAATATATACAGCCCCCCCCCCTCCCCCTTCCCCCTTCCGCGGGGTCTGAGGGAACAGTAGCGCCCGGGCTCAGCGCGGCTCCCGGGTCAGCTGGAGGTTTGCGCAGCCGCAGCGACATCTCCTGGACAACAGTGGGACTACAGGCGCCATCTCCAGCGCTGTGCCCGGGAGAGACCTGCGCTATGGGATTGGCTGATACATTGTAACAAACCCTCAGCTGTGAGAAGTATCAGCCCGGAAAAGGTTTCAGCTTCAATAATGTTCCCGTTCACTGACAGGTAACAGATGTATTGAAAGATCTGAGATAAAAGATTTCAGTGCAATCATTAGGGCATGTTCACACCTGATATATGACCCGCGGATCAGCGCCTCCATCAGCTCCGTTGTCATCCGTTTCTGCGCAGAGCGCGATCCCGGATAGTGCGGATTCCTGATGGATTTCCTTCTATTTCTTTATGTTCTGGGTGTAGCTCATGTTCATATGGAAGTAATGGAGGATTGGGGGTTCAGTGGAGGATTGGGGGTTCAGTGGAGGATTGGGGGTTCAGTGGATGATTGGGGTTACAGTAGAGGATTGGGGTTCAGTGGATGATTGGAGTTACAGTGGATGATTGGGGTTACAGCAGAGGATTGGGGTTACAGTGGAGGATTGGGGTTACAGCGGATGATTGGGGTTACAGCGGATGATTGGGGTTACAGTGGATGATTGGGGTTACAGTGGATGATTGGGGTTACAGTGGAGGATTGGGGTTACAGTGGATGATTGGAGTTACAGTGGAGGATTGGGGTTACAGTGGAGGATTGGAGTTACAGTAGATGATTGGGGTTACAGTAGATGATTGGGGTTACAGTGGATGATTGGGGTTACAGTAGATGATTGGGGTTACAGTGGATGATTGGGGTTACAGTGGATGATTGGAGTTACAGTGGAGGATTGGGGTTACAGTGGATGATTGGGGTTACAGTAGATGATTGGGGTTACAGCGGAGGATTGGGGTTACAGTGGAGGATTGGGGTTACAGTGGAGGATTGGGGTTACAGCGGAGGATTGGGGTTACAGTGGATGATTGGGGTTACAGCGGAGGATTGGGGTTACAGCGGAGGATTGGGGTTACAGTGGATGATTGGGGTTACAGTGGATGATTGGAGTTACAGTGGAGGATTGGGGTTACAGCGGATGATTGGAGTTACAGTGGATGATTGGGGTTACAGTGGAGGATTGGGGTTACAGTGGATGATTGGGGTTACAGTGGATGATTGGGGTTACAGCGGAGGATTGGGGTTACAGAGGATGATTGGGGTTACAGTGGATGATTGGGGTTACAGTGGATGATTGGGGTTACAGTGGATGATTGGGGTTACAGCGGAGGATTGGGGTTACAGAGGATGATTGGGGTTACAGTGGATGATTGGGGTTACAGTGGATGATTGGGGTTACAGTGGATGATTGGGGTTACAGTGGATGATTGGGGTTACAGCGGAGGATTGGGGTTACAGCGGAGGATTGGGGTTACAGAGGATGATTGGGGTTACAGTGGATGATTGGGGTTACAGTGGATGATTGGGGTTACAGTGGATGATTGGGGTTACAGTGGATGATTGGGGTTACAGCGGAGGATTGGGGTTACAGAGGATGATTGGGGTTACAGTGGATGATTGGGGTTACAGTGGATGATTGGGGTTCAGTGGATGATTGGGGGTTCAGTATATTATAGGCGGACACTGGACTACTAAACTATATACAGAAACCAGAATTATAGGCGGCCGCGGACGGTAGACCACCAAACTATAGATAGAGACTAGACTACCAAATTATAGGCGGATGGTGGAATACCAAAACATAGGAAGATGACGAACTTCCAATCTATAAGTGGAGGGGCCCATCTAGGAGGAAAAGGACTAAAGTATTTGGTCAGGGCCCCTCAACAGTATTACACAATGACATTATATACAGTGACAGTATAGACGGTGTAGAAAACGGATGGAGCAGCGGCCGGGCCTGAGAGAGCGATCTGTACTGGCCACAGGAATGGGGGCGGCATGAAAGGAAGGGGTTGTGAAAAAATTACTGGGGGAGGGGGGCCCCATTCAAAAATTTGCTGTGGGGCCCAGTCATTTCTAGCTACGCCACTGACAGACGGACCCCAGACTACTGGACTATAGACAGACCCCAGACTACTGAACTATAGACAGACACCAGACTACTGAACTATAGACAGACCCCAGACTACTGGACTATAGACAGACACCAGACTACTGAACTATAGACAGACACCGGACTACTGAACTATAGACAGACACCAGACTACTGAACTATAGACAGACACCGGACTACTGAACTATAGACAGACAGACAGACACCGGACTACTGAACTATAGACAGACACCGGACTACTGAACTATAGACAGACACCGGACTACTGAACTATAGACAGACACCGGACTACTGAACTATAGACAGACACCGGACTACAGAACTATAGACAGACACCAGACTACAGAACTATAGACAGACACCAGACTACTGAACTATAGACAGACACCGGACTACTGAACTATAGACAGACACCAGACTACTGAACTATAGACAGACACCAGACTACTGAACTATAGACAGACACCAGACTACTGGACTATAGACAGACACCAGACTACTGGACTATAGACAGACCCCAGACTACTGAACTATAGACAGACACCAGACTACTGAACTATAGACAGACACCGGACTACTGAACTATAGACAGACACCAGACTACTGAACTATAGACAGACACCGGACTACAGAACTATAGACAGACACCAGACTACAGAACTATAGACAGACCCCAGACTACTGAACTATAGACAGACACCGGACTACTGAACTATAGACAGACACCGGACTACTGAACTATAGACAGACACCAGACTACTGAACTATAGACAGACACCGGACTACAGAACTATAGACAGACACCAGACTACTGAACTATAGACAGACACCGGACTACTGAACTATAGACAGACACCAGACTACTGAACTATAGACAGACACCAGACTACTGAACTATAGACAGACACCAGACTACTGGACTATAGACAGACACCAGACTACTGGACTATAGACAGACCCCAGACTACTGAACTATAGACAGACACCAGACTACTGAACTATAGACAGACACCGGACTACTGAACTATAGACAGACACCGGACTACTGAACTATAGACAGACACCAGACTACTGAACTATAGACAGACACCAGACTACTGAACTATAGACAGACACCGGACTACTGAACTATAGACAGACACCGGACTACTGAACTATAGACAGACACCAGACTACTGAACTATAGTCAGACACCGGACTACTGGACTATAGACAGACACCAGACTACTGAACTATAGACAGACACCAGACTACTGAACTATAGACAGACACCGGACTACTGGACTATAGACGGACGCCGGACTACTGGACTATAGACAGACACCAGACTACTGAACTATAGACAGACACCAGACTACTGAACTATAGACAGACACCGGACTACTGGACTATAGACAGACACCGGACTACTGGACTATAGACAGACACCAGACTACTGAACTATAGACAGACACCAGACTACTGAACTATAGACAGACACCGGACTACTGAACTATAGACGGACACCAGACTACTGAACTATAGGCGGACGCTGGACTACTGAACTATAGACAGACACCGGACTACTGAACTATAGACAGACACCGGACTACTGAACTATAGACAGACACCGGACTACTGAACTATAGACAGACACCGGACTACTGGACTATAGACAGACACCAGACTACTGAACTATAGGCGGACGCTGGACTACTGAACTATAGGCGGACGCTGGACTACTGAACTATAGGCGGACGCTGGACTACTGAACTATAGGCGGACGCTGGACTACTGAACTATAGGCGGACGCTGGACTACCGAATCTGATGATAGCTGACAAATCACCACATTCTACGTAGGTTAATATTCACTAACAATGTCCGGTTACTGGACAGATTCTCAGGGCGTCCATTAAGCCAGTCATGTGAATAGATGAGCCAATCGTAGAAGAGATAAGAAGATAAATACTCATTTCTGATTTATTGCCAGAATTCTCCCGGATTTTAGGATGTGGGGATTTTATCAGAAGAAAAAGCGTGGTACCGTGTTAGCCAGTAGAAAAGAGGTTTATAGAGGCTCAGTCACTGACGACACTGACAAACGCCCTACATTTCTTTCTCATGTGTTGAAGAAAAATAAACTTTTACAAATATGCAAATGAGGTACTCGAGTACTCGGAGGCGGGCTTATACTGTCCGAGCACTGCTTCAGCAACGCCCCCGTTCCTTCCTAAGGCTTTATTCACACATACGTGGATTTTCACGGACCACAGTCCGTGAAAACCTGTCCTGCCGTCCTGCATGGCGTCATTGGTTGCTATGATGCCATGCGCTCCGTGTACAGTAATACACACTCATATAGATCATACGAGTATGACTGTACAGCGGCAATAGATCATACAAGTGTATTACTGTACAGCTGCGGCGCCATGAAGCGCAGGGTGTCATAGCAACCAATGACGCTGTGCGCTCGTGCACTCAGCAGGACAGCAGGTCAGGATTTCACGGACTGTGGTCCGTGAAAATCCACGTATGTGTGAATGAGGCCTAATGCTGGCCTTCTTCACTTAATCACGCCCCCATGCCTTTTGATTGACAGCGCTGGACCAGTCTGTCTAGCGCTGAGATCCAGTGCCTGCGCACTCGCCTCCATAACGGCGCGTGCGCACAGGATCTTTTCCGTCCTTCTCTGCTTGTGAATATGTCCAGTGTGCACGTGCTATTACGTCACTGAACCCAGAAGTAGCGACGCGTGCGCAGGCGCTGGATCTCGACGCTAGACCCGCCAGTCAAAAAGCATGGGGGCGTGATTTAGTGGAGAAGGCTAGCATTAGGAAGGAAGTTTACTTTTCTTCAACACCGGACCTTCGTCATGAGAAAGAAAGGTGAGGCGATTGTCAGCGTGGTCAGCCCTACCAGGCTATATGCTTGATCCGGGTGACAGAGCCTCTTTAAAACCAGGAACCCGGATCTTATCAGAGAATATGGAATTTCGGAGAAACTCGAGTGGGGCGGACGCAGATCCACGTGTTTCATAGAGCAGAGAGAATGAAGAGGCTGCAGCTATCCCTTTATATCTCATCACAGGAGATGCGGACTACAAATATATGATTATCATTAAAGGGGTCTTCCAAGACTTTACAACTGATGACGGACCCTCTGGTTACGTCATCAGTGTCCGACCGGTGGGGGTCTGACACCCAGGATCCGCTCTCCTGCGAGCGCCGTGGCCTTCTCTCAGCTTTTCTTCGGCCACAGATGACACGTTCATCAGTCACGTAGCCTAGGAACAGCCCACTGAAGCGAATACCAAGCACGGCCACTTACAGGAACCCCACTGCCTTCTCAAACAGCCGATCGGCGGGGGTCCCGTGTGTCGGACCCCCACCCATCACATACTGATGACCTATCCAGAGCACAGGTCATCAGTCAAAAAGTCTTGGAAAACACTTTCAAGGGTTGAGAGCCGGCAAATTAAAAATGTTACCACTTTCTAATGGAATTTGTTTCAATAAAATTTATGTCATAATTCAGAGGCAGTGACCTAGTCCCTAATTAGTCCTTGTCACAAAACAGATGTGAGTCCGCAGTGTCACAAATGTGACTATGGCTCCCCCCAAAATATTCACCATTTGAAGGGGTTCTCCTATAGTTGGTGTGAGCTTAGCCCGGCCTCTAGACCTGCTCCAGATTTACTAATCCTATAGATGGTGTAAGCTTAGCCCGGCCTCTAGACCTGCTCCAGATGTACTAATCCTATAGACGGTATAAGCTTAGCCCGGCCTCTAGACCTGCTCCAGATTTACTAATCCTATAGATGGTGTAAGCTTAGCCCGACCTCTAGACCTGCTCCAGATTTACTAATCCTATAGACAGTGTAAGCTTAGCCCGGCCTCTAGACCTGCTCCAGATTTACTAATCCTATAGATGGTGTAAGCTTAGCCCGGCCTCTAGACCTGCTCCAGATTTACTAATCCTATAGACGGTATAAGCTTAGCCCGGCCTCTAGACCTGCTCCAGATGTACTAATCCTATAGACGGTATAAGCTTAGCCCGGCCTCTAGACCTGCTCCAGATTTACTAATCCTATAGACAGTGTAAGCTTAGCCCGGCCTCTAGACCTGCTCCAGATTTACTAATCCTATAGATGGTGTAAGCTTAGCCCGACCTCTAGACCTGCTCCAGATTTACTAATCCTATAGACAGTGTAAGCTTAGCCCGGCCTCTAGACCTGCTCCAGATTTACTAATCCTATAGATGGTGTAAGCTTAGCCCGGCCTCTAGACCTGCTCCAGATTTACTAATCCTATATATGGTGTAAGCTTAACCCGGCCTCTAGACCTGCTCCAGATGTACTAATCCTATAGATGGTGTAAGCTTAGCTCGGCCTCTAGACCTGCTCCAGATTTACTAATCCTATAGACGGTATAAGCTTAGCCCGGCCTCTAGACCTGCTCCAGATTTACTAATCCTATAGATGGTGTAAGCTTAGCCCGGCCTCTAGACCTGCTCCAGATTTACTAATCCTATAGATGGTGTAAGCTTAGTCCGGCCTCTAGACCTGCTCCAGATTTACTAATCCTATAGACGGTGTAAGCTTAGCCCGGCCTCTAGACCTGCTCCAGATTTACTAATCCTATAGATGGTGTAAGCTTAGCCCGGCCTCTAGACCTGCTCCAGATTTACTAATCCTATAGATGGTGTAAGCTTAGTCCGGCCTCTAGACCTGCTCCAGATTTACTAATCCTATAGATGGTGTAAGCTTAGCCCGGCCTCTAGACCTGCTCCAGATGTACTAATCCTATAGATGGTGTAAGCTTAGCCCGGCCTCTAGACCTGCTCCAGATTTACTAATCCTATAGACGGTATAAGCTTAGCCCGGCCTCTAGACCTGCTCCAGATTTACTAATCCTATAGACGGTATAAGCTTAGCCCGGCCTCTAGACCTGCTCCAGATTTACTAATCCTATAGACGGTATAAGCTTAGCCCGGCCTCTAGACCTGCTCCAGATTTAATAATCCTAGTATAGATGATGTAAGCTTAGCCTAGCCTCTAGACCTGCTCCAGATTCAGTAATCCTATATACAGTGTAAGCTCAGCCCGGCCTCTAGACCTGCTCCAGATGTACTAATCCTATAGGCGGTGTAAACTTAGCCCGGCCTCTAGACCTGCTCCAGATTTACTAATCCTATAGATGGTGTAAGCTTAGCCCGGCCTCTAGACCTGCTCCAGATCTACGAATCCTATATACAGTGTAAGCTTAGCCCGGCCTCTAGACCTGCTCCAGATTTACTAATCCTATAGATGGTGTAAGCTTAGCCGGGCCTCTAGACCTGCTACAGATGTACTAATCCTATAGATGGTTTAAGCTTAGCCCGGCCTCTAGACCCGCTCCATATTTAATAATCCTATAGATGGTGTAAGCTTAGCCCGGCCTCTAAACCTGCTCCAGATGTACTAATCCTATAGATGGTGTAAGCTTAGCCCGGCCTCTAGACCTGCTCCAGATGTACTAATCCGATAGACGGTGTAAGCTTAGCCCGGCCTTATAGACCTGCTCCAGATGTACTAATCCTATAGATGGTTTAAGCTTAGCCCGGCCTCTAGACCTGCTCCAGAATCAGTAATCCTATAGATGGTGTAGGCTTAGCCCGGCCTCTAGACCTGCTCCAGATTTACTAATCCTAGTATGGATGATGTAAGCTTAGTCCGGCCTCTAGACCTGCTCCAGATTCAGTAATCCTATAGATGTTGTAAGCTTAGCCCGGCCTCTAGACCTGCTCCAGATTCACTAATCCTATAGATGGTGTAAACTTAGCCCGGCCTCTAGACCTGCTCCAGATGTACTAATCCTATATACAGTGTAAGCTTAGCCCGGCCTCTAGACCTGCTACAGATGTACTAATCCTATAGATGGTTTAAGCTTAGCCCGGCCTCTAGACCCGCTCCAGATTTATTAATCCTATAGATGGTTTAAGCTTAGCCAGGCCTCTAGACCTGCTCCAGATTTACTAATCCTATAGATGGTGTAAGCCTAGCCCGGCCTCTAGACCTGCTCCAGATTTACTAATCCTAGTATAGATGATGTAAGCTTAGCCTGACCTCTAGACCTGCTCCAGATGTACTAATCCTATAGATGTTGTAAGCTTAGCCCGGCCTCTAGACCCGCTCCAGATTCAGTAATCCTATAGATGTTGTAAGCTTAGCCCGGCCTCTAGACCTGCTCCAGATGTACTAATCCTATAGACTGTGTAAGCTTAGCCCGGCCTCTAGACCTGCTCCAGATTTACGAATCCTATATACAGTGTAAGCTTAGCCCGGCCTCTAGACCTGCTCCAGATTTACGAATCCTATATACAGTGTAAGCTTAGCCCGGCCTTTAGACCTGCTCCAGATTTACTAATCCTATAGATGGTGTAAGCTTAGCCTGACCTCTAGACCTGCTCCAGATTTACTAATCCTATAGATGGTGTAAGCTTAGCCCGGCCTCTAGACCTGCTCCACATTTACTAATCCTATAGATGGTGTAAGCTTAGCCCGGCCTCTAGACCTGCTCCACATTTACTAATCCTATAGATGGTGTAAGCTTAGCCCGGCCTCTAGACCTGCTCCACATTTACTAATCCTATAGACGGTATAAGCTTAGCCCGGCCTCTAGACCTGCTCCAGATTTACTAATCCTATATACAGTGTAAGCTTAGCCCGGCCTCTAGACCTGCTCCAGATTTACTAATCCTATAGATGGTGTAAGCTTAGCCCGGCCTCTAGACCTGCTCCACATTTACTAATCCTATAGATGGTGTAAGCTTAGTCCGGCCTCTAGACCTGCTCCAGATTTACTAATCCTATAGACGGTATAAGCTTAGCCCGGCCTCTAGACCTGCTCCAGATGTACTAATCCTATAGATGGTGTAAGCTTAGCCCGGCCTCTAGACCTGCTCCAGATTTACTAATCCTATAGACGGTATAAGCTTAGTCCGGCCTCTAGACCTGCTCCAGATTTACTAATCCTATAGACGATATAAGCTTAGCCCGGCCTCTAGACCTGCTCCAGATTTAATAATCCTAGTATAGATGGTGTAAGCTTAGCCCGGCCTCTAGACCTGCTCCACATTTACTAATCCTATAGATGGTGTAAGCTTAGCCCGGCCTCTAGACCTGCTCCACATTTACTAATCCTATAGACGGTATAAGCTTAGCCCGGCCTCTAGACCTGCTCCAGATTTACGAATCCTATATACAGTGTAAGCTTAGCCCGGCCTCTAGACCTGCTCCAGATTTACTAATCCTATAGATGGTGTAAGCTTAGCCCGGCCTCTAGACCTGCTCCACATTTACTAATCCTATAGATGGTGTAAGCTTAGTCCGGCCTCTAGACCTGCTCCAGATTTACTAATCCTATAGACGGTATAAGCTTAGCCCGGCCTCTAGACCTGCTCCAGATGTACTAATCCTATAGATGGTGTAAGCTTAGCCCGGCCTCTAGACCTGCTCCAGATTTACTAATCCTATAGACGGTATAAGCTTAGTCCGGCCTCTAGACCTGCTCCAGATTTACTAATCCTATAGACGATATAAGCTTAGCCCGGCCTCTAGACCTGCTCCAGATTTACTAATCCTATAGACGGTGTAAGCTTAGCCCGGCCTCTAGACCTGCTCCAGATTTACTAATCCTATAGATGGTGTAAGCTTAGCCTAGCCTCTAGACCTGCTCCAGATTCAGTAATCCTATATACAGTGTAAGCTCAGCCCGGCCTCTAGACCTGCTCCAGATGTACTAATCCTATAGGCGGTGTAAACTTAGCCCGGCCTCTAGACCTGCTCCAGATTTACTAATCCTATAGATGGTGTAAGCTTAGCCCGGCCTCTAGACCTGCTCCAGATCTACGAATCCTATATACAGTGTAAGCTTAGCCCGGCCTCTAGACCTGCTCCAGATTTACTAATCCTATAGATGGTGTAAGCTTAGCCCGGCCTCTAGACCTGCTACAGATGTACTAATCCTATAGATGGTTTAAGCTTAGCCCGGCCTCTAGACCCGCTCCATATTTACTAATCCTATAGACGGTGTAAGCTTAGCCCGGCCTCTAGACCTGCTCCAGATGTACTAATCCTATATACAGTGTAAGCTTAGCCCGGCCTCTAGACCTGCTCCAGATTTACTAATCCTATAGATGGTGTAAGCTTAGCCCGGCCTCTAGACCTGCTACAGATGTACTAATCCTATAGATGGTTTAAGCTTAGCCCGGCCTCTAGACCCGCTCCATATTTACTAATCCTATATACAGTGTAAGCTTAGCCCGGCCTCTAGACCTGCTCCAGATTTACTAATCCTATAGATGGTGTAAGCTTAGCCTGACCTCTAGACCTGCTCCTGATGTACTAATCCTATAGATGGTGTAAGCTTAGCCCGGCCTCTAGACCTGCTCCAGATGTACTAATCCTATAGATGGTGTAAGCTTAGCCCGGCCTCTAGACCTGCTCCAGATTTACTAATCCTATAGACGGTGTAAGCTTAGCCCGGCCTCTAGACCTGCTCCAGATGTACTAATCCTATATACAGTGTAAGCTTAGCCCGGCCTCTAGACCTGCTCCAGATGTACTAATCCTATATACAGTGTAAGCTTAGCCCGGCCTCTAGACCTGCTCCAGATTTACTAATCCTATAGACGGTGTAAGCTTAGCCCGGCTTCTAGACCTGTTCCAGATGTACTAATCCTATAGATGGTGTAATCTTAGCCCGGCCTCTAGACCTGCTCCAGATTTACTAATCCTATAGAAGGTGTAAGCTTAGCCCGGCCTCTAGACCTGCTCCAGATTTACTAATCCTATAGACAGTGTAATCTTAGCCCGGCCTCTAGACCTGCTCCAGATGTACTAATCCTATATACAGTGTAAGCTTAGCCCGGCCTCTAGACCTGCTCCAAATGTACTAATCCTATAGATGGTGTAAGCTTAGCCCGGCCTCTAGACCTGCTCCAGATTTACTAATCCTATAGATGATGTAAGCTTAGCCTGACCTCTAGACCTGCTCCAGATGTACTAATCCTATAGATGGTGTAAGCTTAGCCCGGCCTCTAGACCTGCTCCAGAGTTACTAATCCTATAGATGGTGTAAGCTTAGCCCGGCCTCTAGACCTGCTCCAGATTTACTAATCCTATAGATGATGTAAGCTTAGCCTGACCTCTAGACCTGCTCCAGATGTACTAATCCTATAGATGGTGTAAGCTTAGCCCGGCCTCTAGACCTGCTCCAGAGTTACTAATCCTATAGATGGTGTAAGCTTAGCCCGGCCTCTAGACCTGCTCCAGATTTACTAATCCTAGTATAGATGATGTAAGCTTAGCCCGGCCTTTTAGACCTGCTCCAGATTTACTAATCCTTTAGATGGTGTAAGCTTAGCCCAGCCTCTAGACCTGCTCCAGATTTACTAATCCTATAGGCGTTGTAAGCTTAGCCCGGCCTCTAGACCTGTTCCAGATGTACTAATCCTATAGGCGGTGTAAGCTTAGCCCGGCCTCTAGACCTGCTCCAGATTTACTAATCCTAGTATAGATGATGTAAGCTTAGCCTAGCCTCTAGACCTGCTCCAGATCTACGAATCCTATATACAGTGTAAGCTTAGCCCGGCCTCTAGACCTGCTACAGATGTACTAATCCTATAGATGATGTGAGACAGTGACAGGTCTCACTCAGGTTAGAGGCAAGGAAGGGGTGGATAGTGCGGTCCACACCCCTGTTCCACCACAGGTGAGAGAAGCTGGAGGTAATCAGCCTGGCATAAGGCACCTCCCAGGGTGTCAGAAAGGGGGTAGTGTGTTACCTGTGGACAGAGGCCTGGAGGCTCTGTCTGTGTGGTCTCAGCCGGGCTAGGCTGAGGGACCACGAGGCTAAGTGACAGCCTGGAATTTGGGGGATGCAGTGACGCCCGTGGTACAAGGGCCACAAGGTCAGTCGGGAGGACTGCTGGACCACAATTCCCCAAAGGGACTTGCATTTGCTACAGCCTGGAGGCTGCTGGACTATTGGGCTGAGAAAGCCGCATGTTATGACCGTGTGTGAACGGTCCTTTAGGTGAGTCAGGTTATTATATGTTTAGTTAGAGCCCAGCCGGGCAGGTGTTTATTTTGTATCATTTATGTTTGGTTTGCTGAGGTGCCAAATAAAGTGATATTTGGACCTGAAACTTGGTGTCTGGCGAGCATACTTGTGTGAATGACCCCCAGAGAAGAGCTAACCCCCCACAATTGGTGTCGGATGCAGGCAAGCGTCCCTGCTGAAAGGAGATAACTGGTTGCTAGGGGCAACGGCAAGAGCAGGTGCTGCTGAATTCTGCTGTGTTGCAAAGAAAATTGCTGTGTGGATTTAAAGTGCCAGCAGCCCTGGGAAAGAGACTGTGAATGCTGAAATTGTTTCTTGAGAGTGAGACACCTGGAGGCTGGGTCTCTGTTAGTGGACTTGTTGCTGAAAATTTTTCTGGTGCCTGGGCTGTCTGCTGCTATGGGGTGGATGGAGGATCTCACCGAGCAGCTGAGGCAGGCCAATCTGGAGGCTAACCAAAGGCACCTGAAGTGGCAGCAGGAGCATGAAAAACTCATGAAGGAGTATGAAAGACAAGGAGAACTCCTAACCCAAAGCGTTTACCAGGGTAACAGCTGTGCTGATGCTTTGAGGACGCCATTGCAGTGGGCCCTGGAGAAAAAACCTGCAAAGCTGAGTGGACAATTTGTAAAAGTCCAAAGTGTCGAGGATGCGGCTGAAAAAAACAGTCAAAAGGGTGACGTCAGCCTAGTGTCTGAGGCCCATGTCCAGACAGTTGCAGGTGACCTGACACGACCGTACAACTGCAAACAGGAGGATGATCTCTCTCTCTCCTCACGCTCCCTAGAAACATCAGAGAAAGGACTAGCTGTCTTCACAAAGAAATGGAAGAAAGCTTCAGAAAGGGAAAAGGAGGAGAGACAGAAAGAGAATGCATCTCGGCTCGATATGATGAAAATTGTAACCAAGCAGAGACTGATGATTGGGAAAAGGAGACCAAGGCCCTCTCCTTTGCTAGAGCCCTTGAAGAAGCGCTTGAGGAGCATGCTGAATTGGAGAGGCTGAACAAGCAACTCAGAGCAGAGACAGAAAATCTCATGAGCTTAAAAATTGAGTTGGAGAAATCTAAGGGTGCTCTCGAGCAGCAGGTGGAAGGTGAGAAACCTGAAGAGGAGAGTTCTCTGAAAGACGTCATGAAGCCAGAGCCTGTTAAAAATGGGACAGGAGATGGTGGCACTGTGGCGCTGGCTGTGGCAGAGAAGATGGAAGATGCTTCTGCTAAACCAGTTGATGGGGCTGATGTGAATGCCGAAGACCACAGACGCGTGGTAGCGTGTAACCTAGGCCTGGAAGACGTCCCCTCTGCATGCAAGGCCTTCCAAATAGCCAGCAGGCTGCTGGGGAAGAAGTACGAGGAGGTGAACGATCAGTTTTTGGATCCGGGCTATTACGATGGGCTGTATCTCCTGACTCCTCCTCAAAAGGAGAACAGTGTCCTGGGTGAGCCTCTGGAGAAAATGACAGAAGACAAGGAGTCTGCTGAAGACCCTGGTGCCTCCTGCCTCGATGAGGGGGAGGGGTTAACAGGGCAAGTGTATGGTGCCATGTCCGAGAAGGATGAGAAGGCGGTCAAAGAGACTGGGACTCCAAGAAGACAGGGCTGAAAAAGTTATGGCCGATGTGTTGGTTGACGTGAAGTCTCCAGGTTCTACAGAGACCAAAGTTAAGCCAAAGGGGGCCGCGGCCGAAGTGGAAAAAGTCACTAAAGAAGCGAGTAGGGGCAAGCAGGCTCTGGTGAAGGAGCCCTGCAAAGCAAAGGAGGAAGTGTCGGGACGTGACCATGACTGGGAACAGTTCAGTCAAGAGCCGCAGCAGTCCAAGAAAGGACATGAGGCGCAAGTGCGGGAGCCAGAGGATCAAAAACGAGAGAGAGATCGAAGAGTGCAAGAGCGCATCATTATCACCCACGAAAGAGTAGGAAAAGAGTATCTGGCCATGAGATGGGCACATGAGGCCTTTAGGCAGTTTCGGTTAGGCAAGATGTTGGTTTTGGTGATAAACCAAGCTCTGCTGGCGTGGGTCTGGCAGAACAAAGGGAAGGTACGTGTCACCGAGGTTCCTGGCCTCGGTGAAAAAAAACCGGTAATTTTCTGTGTCAGCGGCAGCTAGTGCTCGCTGACATGGGTTACTTAGTGTGGCTGTAAAGCCAATCTGGGCCGGTTCTCATTGGGAGCAGCCAAAGAGCAGGGTGGGTGGCTGTTCCCCACGTCCAGGCCAGGTCGATACCCTCTCACCAGCCTCCCGTGGTTATGCAGGTGTTCACCCTCACGGGCTTGAACAAAGGGGGGGGATATGTGAGACAGTGACAGGTCTCACAGGTTAGAGGCAAGGAAGGGGTGGATAATGTGGTCCACACCCCTGTTCCACCACAGGTGAGAGAAGCTGGAGGTAATCAGCCTGGCATAAGGCACCTCCCAGAGTGTCAGAAAGGGGGTGTGTTACTGTGGACAGAGGCCTGGAGGCTCTGTCTGTGTGGTCTCAGCGGGCTAGGCTGAGGGACCACGAGGCTAAGTGACAGCCTGGAATTTGGGGGATGCAGTGACGCCCGTGGTACAAGGGCCACAAGGTCAGTCGGGAGGACTGCTGGACCACAATTCCCCAAAGGGGACTTGCATTTGCTACAGCCTGGAGGCTGCTGGACTATTGGGGCTGAGAAAGCCGCATGTTATGACCGTGTGTGAACGGTCCTTTAGGTGAGTCAGGTTATTATATGTTTAGTTAGAGCCCAGCCGGGCAGTGTTTATTTGTACCATTTATGTTTGGATTGCTTGAGGAGCCAATAAAGTGATGTTTTGGACCAGAAACTTGGTGTCTGGCGAGCATACTTTGTGTGAATGACCCCCAGAGAAGAGCTAACCCCTCACAATGGTTTTAAGCTTAGCCCGGCCTCTAGACCCGCTCCATATTTATTAATCCTATAGATGGGTGTAAGCTTAGCCCGGCCTCTAGACCCGCTCCATATTTACTAATCCTATAGACGGGTGTAAGCTTAGCCCGGCCTCTAGACCTGCTCCAGATGTACTAATCCTATAGACGGTGTAAGCTTAGCCCGACCTCTAGACCTGCTCCAGATGTACTAATCCTATAGATGGTGTAAGCTTAGCCCGACCTCTAGACCTGCTCAGATGTACTAATCCTATAGATGGTATAAGCTTAGCCCGGCCTCTAGACCCGCTCCATATTTACTAATCCCTATAGACGGTGTAAGCTTAGCCCGGCCTCTAGACTTGCTCCAGATGTACTAATCCTATAGACGGTGTAAGCTTAGCACGGCCTCTAGACCCGCTTCCAGATTTTACTAATCTATATATGGTATAAGCTTAGCCTGGCCTCTAGACCTGCTCCAGATGTACTAATCCTATAGATGGTATAAGCTTAGCCCGGCCTCTAGACCTGCTCCTGATTTACTAATCCTATAGATGGGTGTAAGCTTAGCCCGGCCTCTAGACCTGCTCAGATGTACTAATCCTATATACAGTGTAAGCTTAGCCCGGCCTCTAGACCTGCTCCAGATGTACTAATCCTATAGATGGTATAAGCTTAGCCCGGCCTCTAGGACCTGCTCCAGATTTACTAATCCTATAGATGGTATAGCTTAGCCTGGCCTCTAGACCTGCTCCAGATTTACTAATCCTATAGATGGTGTAAAGCTTAGGCCGGCGGCCTCTAGACCTGCTCCAGATGTACTAATCCTATAGATGGTAAAAGCTTAGCCCGGCCTCTAGACCTGCTCCAGATTCACTAATCCTATAGATGGTGTAAGCTTAGCCCGCCTCTAGAACCTGCTCCAGATGTACTAATCCTATAGATGGTGTAAGCTTAGCCCGGCCTCTAGACCTGCTCCAGATGTACTAATCCTATAGATGGTGTAAGGCTTAGCCCGGCCTCTAGACCTGCTCCAGATGTACTAATCCTATAGATGGGTGTAAGCTTAGCCCGGGCCTCTAGACCTTCTCCAGATTTACTAATCCTATAGATGATATAAGCTTAGCCCGGCCTCTAGACCTTCTCCAGATTTACTAATCCTATAGATGATATAAGCTTAGCCCAGCCTCTAGACCTTCTCCAGATTACTAATCCTATAGATGGTGTAAGCTCAGCCCGGCCTCTAGACTGCTCCAGATTTACTAATCCTTTAGAAGGTGTAGGCTTAGCCCGGCCTCTAGACCTGCTCCAGATGTACTAATCCTATAGATGGTGTAAGCTTAGCCCGGCCTCTAGACCTGCTCCAGATTTACTAATCCTATAGATGGTGTAAGCTTAGCCCGGCCCTCTAGACCTGCTCCAGATTTACTAATCCTATAGATGAGTAGAGCTTAGCCCGGCCTCTAGACCTGCTCCAGATGTACTAATCCTATAGAAGGTGTAAGCTTAGTTCCAAGCCTCTAGACCCTGCTCCAGATTTACTAATCCTATAGATGGTGTAAGCTTAGCCCGGCCTCTAGACCTGCTCCAGATTTACTAATCCTATAGACGGTGTAAGCTTAGCCCGCCTCTAGACCTTCTCCAGATTTACTAATCCTATAGATGATATAAGCTTAGCCCGGCCTCTAGACCTGCTCCAGATTTACTAATCCTATAGATGATATAAGCTTAGCCCGGCCTTTAGACCTGCTCCAGATTAATAATTTTCATAGTTTTTACTTAGTAAGAGAATTTTACTCCAGAACTGTGCCGAAATGTTGGGTAAATAGGAGCATCTTAGCCGCTTCCCCTTTCTCCTAAGGTCTGCCCCCTTGTCGATTTGAAAAGTGTAGAATCTCTAAATATGCTAAATTTGGGCCCACTCAGCATTTGTGTTTGGACTTCTCTCCATTTTCAAGACTCTGCATGCAGTCAGTAAATAGATACAGTGCTGGCCATAAATTATTCATACCCCTGCAAATTTTGACTTAGGCTACATGCACACGACCGGAATTGTGTTTTGCGGTCCGTATGGCATCCGTTTTTTTTTTTTTTTCGGATCCGTTTTCTGGGCGGATCCATTGTAATAATGCTACCTTGTCCGCAAACTAGAAAAAAATAGGACATGCACTATTTTTTTTGCGGAGCAACGGAACGGAATACTGTATGCTCCTTCACAGATTCTCATTGGATTCCAGTCTGGACTCTGGCTGGGCCGCTCCAAAACGTTAATGTTGTTGTCTGCTGACCATTTCTTCACCACTTTTGCTGTGTGCTTTGGGTCATTGTCATGCTGAAATGTCCACTGGTGCCCAAAGCCACGTTTCTCTGCAGACGGCCTGATGTTGTCGGTGGGAATCCTCATGTATTGCTCTTTCGTCATGGTGCCGTTTACTGTGATCAGGTTCCCTGGTCCATTGGCTGAACCCCCCCCCCCCTCCCCCAAAGGATTAGGTTCCCACCACCATGTCTGACAGGGTGATGGTGTTCTTTGGGTTGAAGGCTTCTCCTTTTTTACGCCAAATGAAGGAACATCAATGTGACCAAACAATTCAATTTTTGTTTCATCTGACCATAACACAGAAGACCTGAAGTCTTCTTCTTTGTCCCGATGAGCTTCTGCAAAGGGCCAAGCACGCTTTCTGTGCCTTATCTGGAGAAGTGGCGTCCTCCTTGGTCTGCAGTGTCCGCTGGATTCCTCCGTCTTTTCTGGAGAAGTGGCGTCCTCATTGGTCCTGCAGTGTCCGTTGGATTGTCTGCCCTGAGACATGGCCACCAGCAGAGCCCGATTCACCAGGACGGCCTTAGTGGTGATCTCTTGGATTCTAACTATCCTCCTGGCAGCACAGGGGTCACTTTTGGCTTCCGACCGCGTCCTCTGAGATTTTCCACAGTGCGGGAACATCTTGTATTTTTTGCTCAAATGTAAATAAAAGCTGAGAGAAGTGGAATGAGAGAAATCCGTTCAGGACGTCTTCAGTTCCGGAACGGAACGTTTTTTGGCTGGAGAAAATACCGCAGCATGCGGCGCTTTTTGCTCCGGCCAAAATCCTGAAGACTTGCCGCAAGGCCGGATCCGGAATTAATGCCCATTGAAAGGCATTGATCTGGATCCGGGCCTTAAGCTAAACGTCTTTACAGCGCATTGCCGACCCGACATTTAGCTTTTTTCAGAGTGGTTACCATGGCTGCCAGAACGACTAGAGTCCTGGCAGCCATGGTCGAGTGTAGGTGGGGAGCGGGGGAGGCAGTGTACTTACCGTCCGTTCGGGGCTCCCGGGCGCTCCCGGGCTGCTTCAGGTGACGTCAGGTGGCGCCCCAAGCGCATGGATTCACGTGATCACATGGACACGTCACCCATGTGCATGGGGCGCTCTGACATATTCTGGAGCGCCCCGGGAGCCGCACGTGACGGTAAAGTATACCGCTCCCCGCTCCTAACTATGGCAACCAGGACTTTAATAGCGTCCTGGCTGCCATAAAAACACTGAAAGCATTTTGAAGGACGGCTCCGTCTTCAAATGCTTTCAGTACACTTTGCGTTTTTTCCCGGATCCGCGGGCACCTCCGGATCCCAACAACGCAAGTGGTGGAAAGAGGCCTAATGCCTCTTGTACATCGTCTTATTATCTTTTTGGGAGACACCGATATTATTTCCCGTCAAAAAATTACTTGCAGGTTGAATAAAAGTAACTTTAAGTCCCAATTTGCCAGGGGTAGGAATAATTATGGGGCAGCGCTGTATGTACAGTGTGATGACGGTATACAGGGGTATGAATAATTATGGGCAGCGCTGTATGTACAGTGTGATACGGTATACAGGGGTATGAATAATATGGGCAGCGCTGTATGTACAGTGTGATGACGGTATACAGGGGTGTAGGAATAATTATGGGCAGCGCTGTATGTTACAGTGTGATGACGGTATACATGGGTATGAATATTTATGGGCAGCGCTGTATGTACAGTGTGATGACAGTATACAGGGGGTAGGAATAATTATGGGCAGCGCTGTATGTACAGTTGATGACGGTATACAGGGGTATGAATAACTATGGGCAGCACTGTATGTACAGTGTGATGACGGTATACAGGGGGTAGGAATAATTATGGGCAGCGCTGTATGTACAGTGTGATGACGGTATACAGGGGTATGAATAATTATGGGCAGCACTGTATGTACAGTGTGATGACAGTATACAGGGGTATGAAATAGATTATGGGGCAGCGCTGTATGTACAGTGTGATGACAGTAATACAGGGGTGTGTATAATTATGGGCAGCGCTGTATGTACAGTGTGATGACGTATACAGGGGTATGAAATAATTATGGGCAGCACGTGAAGGTTACAGTGTGATGACGGTATACAGGGGGTAGGAATATTATGGGCAGAGCTGTATGTACAGTGTGATGACAGTATACAGGGGTATGAATAATTATGGGCAGCGCTGTATTACAGTGTGATGACGGTATACAGGGGTATGAATAATTAATGGGCAGCACTGTATTTACATGTGATGACAGTATACAGGGTGTGAATAATTATGGGCAGCACTGTATGTACAGTGTGATGACGGTGATACAGGGGGTAGGAATATTTATGGGCATCGCTGTATGTACAGTGTGATGACGGTATACAGGGGGTATGAATAATTATGGGCAGCACTGTAGTGTACAGTGTGATGACGGTATACAGGGGGTAGTGAATAATTATGGGCAGCACTGTATGTACAGTGTGATGACAGTATACAGGGGTGTGTAATAATTATGGGCAGCGCTGTATGTACAGTGTGATGACAGTATACAGGGGTAGAATATTATGGGCCAGCGCTGTATGTACAGTGTGATGACAGTATACAGGGGTGTGTATAATTATGGGCAGCACTGTATGTACAGTGTGATGACAGTATACAGGGGGTATGAATAATTATGGGCAGCGCTGTATGTACAGTGTATGACGGTATACAGGGGGTAGGAATAATTATGGGCAGCGCTGTAAGTACAGTGTGATGACAGTATACAGGGGTAGGAATAATTATGGGCAGCGCTGTATGTACAGTGTGATGACGGTATACAGGGGTAGTGAATAATTAATGGGCACGCTGTATGTACAGTGTGATGACGGTAAACAGGGGGTAGGAATAATTATGGGCAGCGCTGTATGTACAGTGTGATGACGGTATACAGGTGGGTAGGAATAATTTGGGGCAGCGCTGTATGTACAGTGTGATGACGGTATACAGGGGGTATGTATAATTATGGGCAGCACTGTATGTACAGTGTGATGACGGTATACAGGGGTATGAATAATTATGGGCAGCGCTGTATGTACAGTGTGATGACGGTATACCGGGGTATGAATAATTATGGGCAGCGCTGTATGTACAGTGTGATGACAGTATACAGGGGGTATGAATAATTATGGGCAGCACTGTATGTACAGTGTGATGACAGTATACAGGGGTGTGAATAATTATGGCAGCGCTGTATGTACAGTGTGATGACAGTATACAGGGTATGAATATATTATGGGGCAGCGCTGTATGTACAGTGTGATGACGGTATACAGGGGTATGAATAATTATGGGCAGCGCTGTATGTACAGTGTGATGACAGTATACAGGGGTATGAATATTTATGGCAGCACTGTATGTACAGTGTGATGACAGTATACAGGGGTGTGAATAATTATGGGGCAGCGCTGTATGTACAGTGTGATGACAGTATACAGGGGTATGAATAATTATGGGCAGCGCTGTAATGTACAGTGTTGATGACGGTATACCGGGGGTAGGAATAATTATGGGCAGCGCTGTATTACAGTGTGATGACGGTATACAGGGGTATGAATAATTATGGGCAGCACTGTAAGTACAGTTGGATGACAGTATACAGGGGTATGAATAATTATGGGCAGCACTGTAATGTACAGTGTGATGACGGTATACAGGGGTATGAATAATTATGGGCAGCGCTGTATGTACATGTGATGACGTATACAGGGGTATGAATAATTATGGCAGCGCTGTATGTACAGTGTGATTGACAGTATACAGGGGTATGAATATTATGGGCAGCGCTGTAATTACGTGTGATGACGGTATACAGGGGTATGAATAATTATGGGCAGCACTGTATGTACAGTGTGATGACAGTATACAGGGGAGTGTATAATTATGGGCAGCGCTGTATGTACAAGTGTGATGACAGTTACAGGGGTATGAATAATTAAGGGCAGCGCTGTAAGTACAGTGTGAAGACAGTATACAGGGGGTAGGGAAGAATTATGGGCAGCGCTGTATGTACAGTGTTGATGACGGTATACAGGGGTATGAATAATTATGGCAGCGCTGTATGTACAGTGTGATGACGGTATACAGGGGGTAGGAATAATTATGGGCCAGCGCTGTATGTACAGGTGTGATGACAGTATACAGGGGTAGGAATAATGATTGCAGCGCTGTAATGTACAGTGTGATGACGGTATACAGGGGTATGAATAATTATGGGCAGCGCTGTATGTACAGTGTGATGACGGTATACAGGGGTAGGGAATAATTATAGGCAGCGCTGTATGTACAGTGTGATGACGTATAACAGGGGTATGAATAATTAGGGGCAAGCGCTGTATGTACAGTGTGATGACAGTATACAGGGGTATGTATAATTATGGGCAGCGCTGTATGTACAGTGTGATGACGGGTATACAGGGGTATGAATAATTATGGGCAGCACTGTATGTACAGTGTGATGACGGTATACAGGGGGTATGAATAATTATGGGCAGCGCTGTATGTACAGTGTGATGACGGTATACAGGGGTATGAATAATTATGGGCAGCGCTGTATGTACAGTGTGATGACGGTATACAGGGGTATGAATAATTATGGGCAGCGCTGTATGTACAGTGTGATGACGGTATACAGGGGGTATGTAATAATTATGGGCAGCGCTGTATGTACAGTGTGATGACGGTATACAGGGGTATGAAATAATTATGGGCAGCGCTGTATGTACATGTGATGACGGTATACAGGGTATGATAATTATGGGGCAGCGCTGTAGGTACAGTGTGATGACGGTATACAGGGGTATGAATAATTATGGGCAGAGCGCTGTATGTACAGTGTGATGACGGTATACAGGGGTATGAATAATTATGGGCAGCGCTGTATGTACAGTGTGATGACGGTATACAGGGGTATGAATAATTATGGGCAGCGCTGTATGTACAGTGTATGACAGTATACAGGGGTAGGAATAATTATGGGCAGCGCTGTATGTACAGTGTGATGACAGTATACAGGGGTAGGAATAATTATGGGCAGCGCTGTATGTACAGTGTGATGACTATACAGGGGTGTGTATAATTATGGGCAGCGCTGTATGTACAGTGTGATGACGGTATACAGGGGTAGGAATAATTATGGGCAGCGCTGTATGTACAGTGTGATGACGGTATACAGGGGTGTGTATAATTATGGGCAGCGCTGTATGTACAGTGTGATGACAGTATACAGGGGTATGAATAATTATGGGCAGCGCTGTATGTACAGTGTGATGACAGTATACAGGGGTATGAATAATTATGGGCAGCGCTGTATGTACAGTGTGACAGTATACAGGGGTAGAATAATTATGGGCAGCGCTGTATGTACAGTGTGATGACTATACAGGGGTGTGATAATTATGGGCAGCGCTGTATGTACAGTGTGATGACGTATACAGGGGTAGTATAATTATGGGCAGCGCTGTATGTACAGTGTGATGACGGTATACAGGGGTGTGAATAATTATGGGCAGCGCTGTATGTACAGTGTGATGACGGTATACAGGGGTATGATAATTATGGGCAGCACTGTATGTACAGTGTGATGACGTATACAGGGGTATGAATAATTATGGGCAGCGCTGTATGTACAGTGTGATGACAGTATACAGGGGTATGAATAATTATGGGCAGCACTGTATGTACAGTGTGATGACAGTATACAGGGGTATGAATAATTATGGGCAGCGCTGTATGTACAGTGTGATGACAGTATACAGGGGTATGAATAATTATGGGCAGCGCTGTATGTACAGTGTGATGACAGTATACAGGGGTGTGAATAATTATGGGCAGCGCTGTATGTACAGTGTGATGACGATATACAGGGGTAGGAATAATTATGGGCAGCGCTGTATGTACAGTGTGATGACAGTATACAGGGGTATGAATAATTATGGGCAGCGCTGTATGTACAGTGTGATGACAGTATACAGGGGTGTGTATAATTATGGGCAGCGCTGTATGTACAGTGTGATGACGGTATACAGGGGGTAGGAATAATTATGGGCAGCGCTGTATGTACAGTGTGATGACGGTATACAGGGGGTAGGAATAATTATGGGCAGCGCTGTATGTACAGTGTGATGACAGTATACAGGGGTGTGTATAATTATGGGCAGCGCTGTATGTACAGTGTGATGACGGTATACAGGGGGTAGGAATAATTATGGGCAGCGCTGTATGTACAGTGTGATGACGGTATACAGGGGGTATGTATAATTATGGGCAGCGCTGTATGTACAGTGTGATGACAGTATACAGGGGTAGGAATAATTATGGGCAGCGCTGTATGTACAGTGTGATGACAGTATACAGGGGTATGAATAATTATGGACTGTACATTCTTTCTTGCATCCAGAGGTTGACATTTTGATAAGACGCAGTATTTCTAGGCTCCAGCACAAACATCAAAGCCTGAAGAGCCGCCATAAGCCCCTCAGTCCACGTCCGTGTTGTGAATTTCAAATAATTCCTCAAAACGATAGATTCAGACAATTCAACGCGAGGAGACGGAAACCTCCGGGGATCTAGTCCTGGGACGGTTTGTTACAATGTATCCGGCCTAGACAATCCTATGTGATGTCAACAGCATGGACTCCAGACTGATACATTGTAACAAACTAGCAGAGAGACGTTTGTGCTGCTGACGTGTTTAGCTGGCAAAGGTTTGCTTGGAGCGGATACAATGGCAACAAACCCTCAGCTGTCAGCAGTATCAGGTCTGTAGAGGTGTAGTTCTATGTCTGGGCCAGCTTCAGACCAGGGGTGCAGCTCATGGGCCCCCAACTATAGCACTGATGAGACTGCATGTGGCCCCCACAGGCTGTACACCCCCTATGTTCCACCTGCACAGGTATGAGGGCTCCATTGATGAAATCTGCCTCTGCAGTTCTCGTGGAATGTGCAGAATTCGGAACATCAGCCACGTCTGTGAAATTGGCGCAGGTCGTTGTTACCGGGAAGGTTACACAAGAGCCGACAATCAGCGCCAGCAGCCAAGACATACACGCGGAGCGCGACCCTTATAAGGCCAGATGTGGGACGCGACAGATTTCTGAGAGGAATTTCTTCTTTTTATAAACAGCGATTGCTTCATCCTCCAGAAGAGCCGCCAAGACAAAGCCGCGGCCAGAGGAGGCTACAGGCAGCGAAGGGTTAATACTACTGAAGGCAGAATTCTTCTCTGAAGGTTGCGACATGTTCACACCTGTCCTCATCGTGGATCCCTGAATGTGCAGATCCCACTGCCATGTAAGAGGAATGGGGCTGAGAAAACAGAGGTGATGGAAATGTGACCCCCCCCCGGACAGATCTGATTATTGATGGACACAGAAAGCCTTATTCTTCGTACCACACTGCAGACAGCGGGAACAGAAAACGCGGCGTTCAGCTCGTCGCTCAGGACATCTCACTGCAGCACAGCAATGGGCAGAGGTGTCAAGCGGGGAGAAAATGGGAGTGGCCTAGTCAAGGGGATGGGTTATATAAAAAGGGCGTGGCTAAATATATTTAGAATCTCTGTACTAATAAAAGACCTCAGACCAGACCCCTATTTTAATATCAGACCCCAGACCAGACCCTTATATTAATATCAGACCCCAGACCAGACCCCTATATAAATATCAGACCCCAGACCAGACCCCTGTATTAGTATCAGACCCCTGTATTAATATCAGACCCCAGACCAGACCCCTGTATTAGTATCAGACTTCAGATCAGACCCCTATATAAATATCAGACCCCAGACCAGACCCTTATATTAATATCAAACGTCAGACCAGACCCTTGTATTAATATCAGACCCCAGACCAGACCCATATATTAATATTAGACCCATGTATTAATATAAAACCCCAAGCAGACACCATATTAATATCACACCCCAGATCAGACCTCTTTATTAACATCAGACCCCCAGATCAGACCCCTATATAAATATCAGACACCCTATATTAATATCAGACCACAGACCCCTAACTTAATTCAGACCCAAGACCAGATCCCGCTGCATCTCCCAGTTGCAAGGATCAAAACATCATTGCACGGATTAAAGCAATAGCAGGCGCAACAGGGATGAACCATCCTGCCATCACCTTTCATGCTCGGAAGGCTCGCCCCCTTTGGGGACTGCTATTGGCTGCCCCCCCCCCCCCTCCCTTATCACCGGATGTCTTGAACCGCGCAATGGGGAGATACAGCGGTGGCAAGGTACAATACAAAGTGCAACCTGTGTGAGGGGCCCGGGTATTACAGGGGGCATTATAGGGTTTGGATAAGACCCCAGACCAGGCGCTTATATTAATATCAGACCCCAGACCAGACCCCTGTATTAATATCAGACCCCTATATTAATATCAGACACCTATATTAATATCAGATCCCAGACCCCTATATTAATATCAGACCCCAGACCGGACCCCTGTATTAATATTAGACACCAGACCAGCCCGCTATTATTAATATCAGACCCCAGACCAGACCCCTATATTAATATCAGACTCTACATCAGACCCCTATATTAATATCAGACCCCAGACCGGACCCCTGTATTAATATCAGACACCTATATTAATATCAGATCCCAGACCCATATATTACTATCAGACCCCAGACCAGACCCCTATATTAATATCAGATCCCAGACCCCTATATTAATATTAGACCCTACATCAGACCCCCATAATAATATCAGACCCCAGACCAGACCCCTATATTAATATCAGACCCCTATATTAATATCAGACCCCAGACAAGACCCTTAAATATCAGACCCCAGACCAGACCCCTATATTAATATCAGATCCCAGACCCCTATATTAATATTAGACCCTACATCAGACCCCTATATTAATATCAGACCCCAGACCGGACCCCTGTATTAATATCAGACCCCACATCAGACCCCTATATTAATATCAGACCCCTATATTAATATCAGACCCCAGACCAGAGCCCTATATTAATATCAGACCCCAGACCAGACCCATATATTAATATCAGACCCTACATCAGACCCCTATATTAATATCAGACCCCTATATTAATATCAGACCCCAGACCAGAGCCCTATATTAATATCAGACCCCAGACCAGACCCCTATATTAATATCAGACCCTACATCAGACCCCTATATTAATATCAGACCCCAGACCGGACCCCTGTATTAATATCAGACCCCTATATTAATATCAGACCCCTATATTAATATCAGATCCCAGACCCCTATATTAATATTAGACCCTACATCAGACCCCCATATTAATATCAGACCCCAGACCAGACCCCTATATTAATATCAGACCCCAGACCAGACCCCTATATTAATATCAGACTCTACATCAGACCCCTATATTAATATCAGACCCCAGACCGGACCCCTGTATTAATATCAGACACCTATATTAATATCAGACCCCAGACCAGACCCCTATATTAATATCAGATCCCAGACCCCTATATTAATATTAGACCCTACATCAGACCCCCATAATAATATCAGACCCCAGACCAGACCCCTATATTAATATCAGACCCCTATATTAATATCAGACCCCAGACAAGACCCTTAAATATCAGACCCCTATATTAATATCAGATCCCAGACCCCTATATTAATATTAGACCCTACATCAGACCCCTATATTAATATCAGACCACAGACCGGACCCCTGTATTAATATCAGACCCCACATCAGACCCCTATATTAATATCAGACCCCTATATTAATATCAGACCCCAGACCAGAGCCCTATATTAATATCAGACCCCAGACCAGACCCCTATATTAATATCAGATCCCAGACCCCTATATTACTATCAGACCCCTATATTAATATCAGATCCCAGACCCCTATATTAATATTAGACCCTACATCAGACCCCCATATTAATATCAGACCCCAGACCAGACCCCTATATTAATATCAGACCCCAGACCCCTATATTAATATCAGATCCCAGACAAGACCCTTAAATATCAGACCCCAGACCAGACCCCTATATTAATATCAGATCCCAGACCCCTATATTAAAATTAGACCCTACATCAGACCCCTATATTAATATCAGACCCCAGACCGGACCCCTGTATTAATATCAGACCCCACATCAGACCCCTATATTAATATCAGACCCCTATATTAATATCAGATCCCAGACAAGACCCTTAAATTAATATCAGACCCTAGACCAGACCCCTATATTAATATCAGACCCCAGACCGAACCCCTGTATTAATATCAGACACCAGACCAGCCCGCTATATTAATATGAGACCCCAGACTAGACCCCTATGTAAATATTAGACCCCTACATTAATATCAGACCCCAGACCAGACCCCTACATTAATATCAGACCCCAGACCGGACACCTGTATTAATATCAGACACCAGACTAGCCCGCTATATTAATATCAGACCCCAGACCAGACCCCTATATTAATATCAGACCCCTTTATTAATATCAGAACCCAGACCAGACCCCTATATTAATATCAAACCCCAGACCAGATCCATATATTAATATCAGACCCCAGACCAGACCCCTATTTTAATATCACACCCCAGATCAGACCTCTTTATTAACATCAGACCCCAGATCAGACCCCTATATAAATATCAGACACCTATATTAATATCAGACCCCTAACTTAATTCAGACCCAAGACCAGATCCCGCTGCATCTCCCAGTTGCAAGGATCAAAACATCATTGCACGGATTAAAACAATAGCAGGCCGCAACAGGGATGAACCATCCTGCCATCACCTTTCATGCTCGGAAGGCTCGCCCCCTTTGGGGACTGCTATTGGCTGCCTCCCCCCCCCCCCTCCCTTATCACCGGATATCTTGAACCGCGCAATGGGGAGATACAGCGGTGGCAAGGTACAATACAAAGTGCAACCTGTGTGAGGGGCCCGGGTATTACAGGGGGCATTATAGGGTTTGGATAAGACCCCAGACCAGGCGCCTATATTAATATCAGACCTCAGACCAGACCCCTGTATTAATATCAGACCCCTATATTAATATCAGATCCCAGACCCCTATATTAATATCAGACCCCAGACCAGACCCCTAGATTAATATCAGACCCCAGACCGGACCCCTGTATTAATATTAGACACCAGACCAGCCCTTATATTAATATCAGACCCCAGACCAAACCCATATATTAATATCAGACCCCAGACCAGACCCCTATATTAATATCAGACCCCAGACCAGACCCCTATATTAATATCAGACCCTACATCAGACCCCTATATTAATATCAGACCCCAGACCAGACCCCTATATTAATATCAGACCCCAGACCAGACCCCTGTATTAATATCAGACCCCTATATTAATATCAGACACCTATATTAATATCAGATCCCAGACCCATATATTACTAACAGACCCCAGACCAGACCCCTATATAAATATCAGACCCCTATATTAATATCAGACCCCTATATTAATATCAGACCCCAGACAGGACCCTTGTATTAATGTTAGACACCTATATTAATATCAGATCCCAGACCCATATATTACTATCAGACCCCAGACAAGACCCTTAAATATCAGACCCCAGACTAGACCCCTATATTAATATCAGATCCCAGACCCCTTTATTAATATTAGACCCTACATCAGACCCCCATATTAATATCAGTCCCCAGACCAGACCACTATATTAATATCAGACCCCAGACAGGACCCTTGTATTAATGTTAGACACCTATATTAATATCAGATCCCAGACCCATATATTACTATCAGACCCCAGACAAGACCCTTAAATATCAGACCCCAGATCAGACCTCTATATTAATATCAGACCCCTATATTAATATCAGACCCAACACCAGACCTCTATATTAATATCAGACCTCAGACCAGACCCCTATATTAATATCAGACCCCATACCAGACCCTTATATTTATATCAGACCCCAGACCCTATATTAATATCAGACCCCTAATTTAATTAAGACCTCAGATCAGACCCCTATATTAATATATGACATCAGACCAGACCCCTATATTAATATCAGCTACAATTACTCTAAGTGTACAAACAATGGGGCACATTTATCAAACTGGTGTAAAGTAGAACTGACACAAATTCCTCTCTTCCTTTTCCAAAGCTGTCCAAAATGAAAGATGGAATTTGATTGGTTGCTATGGGCAACTAAGCCAGTTCTACTTTACACCAGTTTGATAAATGACCCCAATGTATCAGACTGATTATGGATTGTGGGGCCCGGGAGGTGCGCGGCTCGCCCATGTCTGCACGGTAATCGCCGCATGTCCACCTGTTCTCACGTGAAGCAACGACCAATGCAAAAAATATGTTTTTATTTTAAACTCTATATATGGATCCAGAATATAAAAGAGCAGAGAACGTTATGTCCTGAGCATAAAGGGTCACGTCAGAGCACGGCGGATATTACATGGGGGTCTGGAAGTAATCAGGACGTGTGCCAGCGCTGTGTACAGAGACCAGAGCCCCAACATGTCAGCGACCAACATAACCACCAACACGCAGACTGAGCTGCCATAACAGTAAAACCACGGACCAGTGCAGTGAATACCACAGATTATCATGTGACAATAGTGCCTGTCGGGGAAGCAGATGAACTGTCAGGTGCAGCAGGCGAACTGTCAGGGGCTGCAGGTGAACTATCAGGGGCAGCAGGTGAACTGTCAGGGGCAGCAGGTGAACTGTCAGGGGCAGCAGGTGAACTATCAGGGGCAGCAGGTGAACTGTCAGGGGCAGCGGGTGAACTGTCGGGGCAGCGGGTGAACTATCAGGGGCAGCTAGTGAACTGTCAGGGGCAGCAGATGAACTGTCAGGGGCAGCAGATGAACTGTCAGGGGCAGCAGATGAACTGTCAGGGGCAGCAGATGAACTGTCAGGGGCAGCAGGTGAACTGTCGGGGGCTGCAGGTGAACTGTCGGGGGCTGCAGGTGAACTATCAGGGGCAGCAGGTGAACTGTCAGGGGCAGCAGATTAACTGTCAGGGGCAGCAGGTGAACTATCAGGGGCAGCAGGTGAACTATCCGAGGCAGCAGGTGAACTATCCGAGACAGCAGGTTAACTGCCCCCGATAGCAGGTTAACTATCGGGGGCAGCAGATATACTGTCAGAGGCAGCAGGTAAGCTGTCAGGGGCAGCAGGTGATCTATCAGGGGCAGCAGGTGAACTGTCAGGGGCAGCGGGTGAACTGTCAGGGGCAGCGGGTGAACTGTCAGGGGCAGCGGGTGAACTATCAGGGGAAGCAGGTGAACTGTCCGAGGCAGCATGTTAAGGCCTCATGCACACGACCGTTTTTTTTTGCGGTCCGCAAAAACGGGTTCCATTTTTCCGTGATCCGTGACCGTTTTTTCGTCCGTGGGTCTTCCTTGATTTTTGGAGGATCCACGGACATGAAAAAAATGTCGTTTTGGTGTCCGCCTGGCCGTGCGGAGCCAAACGGATCCATCCTGACTTACAATGCAAGTCAATGGGGACGGATCCGTTTCACGTTGACACAATATGGTGCAATTTCAAACGGATCCGTCCACCATTGACTTTCAATGTAAAGTCAGGAGTTAATATACCATAGGATCGGAGTTTTCTCCAATCCGATGGTATATTTTAACTTGAAGCTACCCCATCACCATGGGAACGCCTCTATGTTAGAATATACCATCGGATTTGAGTTACATCGTGAAACTCAGATCCAACAGTATATTCTAACACAGAGGCGTTCCCATAGTGATGGGGACGCTTCTAGTTAGAATATACTACAAACTGTGTTCATGACTGTCCCCTGCTGCCTGGCAACACCCGATCTTTTACAGGGGGCTGTGATCAGCACAATTAACCCTTCAGGTGCCGCACCTGAAGGGGTTAATTGTGCGTATCATAGCCCCCTGTAAGAGATCAGGGGCTGCCAGGCAGCAGGGGGCAGACCCCCCTCCCTCCCCAGTTTGAATATCATTGGTGGCACAGTGTGCGGCCCCCCCCGGCCCCCCCTCTATTGTAATATCATTGGTGGCACAGTGTGCGGCCTCCCCTCTATTGTAATATCATTGGTGGCCAGTGTGCGCCCCCCCCCCGGCCCCCCCTCTATTGTAATATCATTGGTGGTCAGTGTGCGGCCCCCCCTCTATTGTAATATCATTGGTGGCCAGAGTGCGGCCTCCGTCGGCCCCCCTCCCTCCCTTTATTGTAATATCATTGGTGGCCAGTGTGCGCCCCCCCCCCCCCGCCCCCCTTCCTCTATTGTAATATCATTGGTGGCAGTGTGCGGCCTCCGTCGCCCCCCCTCCCCCCCTCTATTGTAATTTCATTGGTGGCCAGTGTATATATTACAATATTAGAAGCATCATACTTACCTGCTGCGCTGTCTGTGACCGGCCGGGAGCTCCTCCTACTGGTAAGTGACAGGTCTGTGCGGCGCATTGCTTAATGATCTGTCACTTACCAGTAGGAGGAGCTCCCGGCCGGTCACAGACAGCGCAGCAGGTAAGTATGATGCTTCTAATATTGCAATATTGCTAAGTAACCATGGCAACCAGGCCTGCAGTAGTGTCCTGGTTGCCATGGTTACTGATCGGAGCCCCAGCGATTAAACTGGGACTCCGATCGGAACTCTCCGCTGCCACCAATGATATTAATACAATAGAGGGGGGGCCGCACACTGGCCACCAATGATATTACAATAGAGGGAGGGGGGGCCGCACTGGCCACCAATGATATTTAAACTGGGGAGGGAGGGGGGTCTGCTGCCTGGCAGCCCCTGATCTCTTATAGGGGGCTATGATATGCACAATTAACCCCTTCAGGTGCGGCACCTGAGGGGTTAATTGTGCGGATCACAGCCCCCCTGTAAGAGATCGGGTGGCAGCAGGGGGCAGTCATGTACACAGTTCGTAGTATATTCTAACTAGAAGCGTCCCCATCACTATGGGAACGCCTCTGTGTTAGAATATACTGTCGGATTTGAGTTTTCACGAAGCTTTTATTTGAGTTTTCACAAAGCTTTTATGCAGACGGATCTTCGGATCCGTCTGTATGAAAGTAGCCTACGGCCACGGATCACGGACGCGGATGCCAATCTTGTGTGTATCCGTGTTCTTTCACGGACCCATTGACTTGAATGGGTCCGTGAACCGTTGTCTGTCAAAAAAATAGGACAGGTCATATTTTTTTGACGGACAGGAAACACGGATCACGGATGCGGCTGCAAAACGGTGCATTTTCCGATTTTTCCACGGACCCATTGAAAATCAATGGGTCCGCGAAAAAAAACTGAAAACGGCACAACGGCCACGGATGCACA
Organism: Bufo bufo; assembly: GCF_905171765.1. NCBI lineage: Eukaryota > Metazoa > Chordata > Amphibia > Anura > Bufonidae > Bufo > Bufo bufo. The sequence continues at coordinate 232,611,466 of NC_053395.1, forward strand.
CAACGGTCGTGTGCATGAGGCCTAAGGCGGCCTGGTCTGAGGAATCACATTACATCATGTGGACGGTCAGGTGTGTGCGTCACTTACCTGGAGAGGAGATGGCACCAGGTGCATTATGGGAAGACAAGCTGGCAGGGCAGTGTGATGCTCTGGGCAATGGTCTGCTGGGTGGCCCTGGCCCCTGGCATCATGTGGATGTGACACGTACCCCCTAATGGCAGTGCCCTCAGGATAATGTCTGGCCACACTGAGAAACATGACAAGAGGTGAAGGTGACGACTTGTCTCAGATCTCATCCAGTCTTCATCTGTGGGATCCATGGAGCAACGTACACCTCAGAGGTCTTGAGGGGTCCATGCCTCGTCGGTGGTCCTCAAGAGATATAAAGCCATTAGACGTTGGAGCTGTGGTCTATGGGAAGGCTCGTTATTAACACCACAGAATCAATGGTGAAAACTGTCCTAAGGATGGATCTATAATCTGTGATGCAGAACGCCGCTCAGTGCGAACACCGTCTTAGGATGCATTTCACAAGGTCGTTTCTCAGTTCTGCTGCAAATTTTATAACCACAACCAAACCGGGAAAAAGTCCTGTAAAAGTCCTGTCCGTGGTTGTGACTTGCATCTCCCCAGAACACCAGGGGTTAATATTCAGCTGATTAGTTAAAGACTGGTTAATAAGGCCACATGGTGAGTGCAGCGCTCCTCCTCCCACCAGTGAGTGTCAGCTCCTGAGCCAAGCAGAGATGAAGCCGGAGTCTCAGGACAAGCTCGTGTGTGTCAAGGCCGGACTGTTCTGCATCATCCTCTTCTTCTGGGTGAGATGATCGGCTGGACGGCTGCTCTGGAGCGATGACCCCTGGGGTCGGGGGGTCACATGAAGATGAGGATATTGATACATTTTATATACAGTCACTGATGCCTTGTAAGGCCTCTTGCACACGACCGTACGGCTTTTTCAGTATTTAGCGGTCCGCAAAAAATACGGATGACATCCGAGTGCATTCCGTTTTTTGTGGAACGGAACAGCGGGCCCCTGATATTACAGTCCTGTCCTGGAACAGCGGGCCCCTGATATTACAGTCCTGTCCTGGAACAGCGGGCCCCTGATAGAACAGTCCTGTCCTGGAACAGCGGGCCCCTGATAGAACAGCACTATCCTTGTCTGTTATGCGGACAATAATAGGACACGTTCTATCTTTGAACGGAAAAACAGAAATATGGAAACGGAAGGCATATGGAGTACCTTCCGTGTTTTTTTTTCTTTTGCGGATCCATTGAAATGAATGGTTCCGTAAATGGAACGGAAAAAAAAAAGTTTGTGTGCAAGAGGCCTAACATTGCTTGGACGTCATTGTATCAAACCCTCAGCTGTGAGAAGAGCATTTGGAGGTAAACAAGTGTGTTTCCATTCAGTGACAGCAATATTCCATTGCCTATTGATTAAGCTGTATTTCCGCCCCGTGCGGTCTCGGTCCTGTCCATTGATTGCGCCGTTCTTCTCTTGTCAGGTGACTGGCGTTGCGCTCATCTGTCTCGGAGCCTCCGTACAGATGAAGTTGTCGGATGTTTCGGTTGTCGTCGTTGAGACCTCGTCTGGAGCCCCCATGGTCCTGACTGTCGTAGGAATGGTCATCTTCTTCCTGTGCGGGTTTGGCGCTGTGGCTGTAATCAAGGAAAGCAGCGTCCTGATAAAAAGTGTACGTTCTCTGCTGCCTGACCCTCTTACCACAAGAGCTGCATTCACAATTCTGCTGGCTGTTACTGGAAACCGTCAGCAAGCTTGTGGACAGACGCCTCCTTCCATCTTAGCTTGGCTCCTGATATGTGGGGGCCATTTGTGTTTGGTCCTTCAGGTGACTGCATAGAGCCGGAATACAAATCCCCCCAGCCCGCTCTATGCAGACCCCGATCAAGCAGCGAGCGAGGCCTGTAGAATACTGACTGCCACCGAGTGCAGGGCGGCCCCATGGGGGTGACTTCTGTTGTACCCGTCGTGTGACCTCTGACCTCTCAGTTCACAGGGATTATGCTCCTGGTTTTCGCTGCAGAGATCATCGTCGGGATGTCGGCCTATTCCTACAGAGACCAGGTGGGTGATCGGGCTGATCGGGGGTCACGCGTCCATGACCGCGGCGCCATCCTCCGGCTTTTTCTTTTGTCAGATTTTATTTTTTATAATTTTTTATTTATTATTATTTTATAAAAAAAATTTTTTCGCAACGCGCTCCTTTCAGGCGTTTCCTGTAAACTTTTCCAGTAAAAAAAAAAGTGCAAGTAAAATGTGACAAATGCCCCACCCCAAAATCCAAAGTCTGGTCGCTGTAGGGACAATTCACGCATATTTTATACATTTTTTATTATATTTTTTGCGCACTGCGTGCTGTCCACATCAGTATGTCCATTCCGCATGTCCTGTGCGAGCTCGTTTTGCAGATGCGAATGGGCATTCTTAGAATGGGGCCCGTGTTCTGCGGACTACAAAACTGATAGTCGTTTATGGGCACACAAGGGTTAACCCTATTTCCGTTCTTGCAGCTACAACGTAACGTGCTGAGCAGATTGCTGAAGGTTCTGGACAAGTATGGGGTGGAGAAGCCGATCACCCGCGGGGTGGACGTGCTGCAGCAGGAGGTAAGTGTCTGCCAGGTCTCGGGGGTGACTGCTGCTGATGGTCAGCTCATTAGTGAGGACCCCCGTCTGTATAATGTGACTATTTAAGGCTCCATTCACACGTCCGCAATGTGTTTTGCGGATACACGGAGACACGGATCCGCAAAACACGGAAAGCGGCAATGTGTGTTCCGCATTTTGCGGACCGCACATTGCCGACATAATAGAATATGCCTGTTCTTGTCCGCAATTGCGGACAAGAATAGGACATGTTCTATTTTTTTGCGGAAACGGAAGCACGGATGCGGAAGTGCGGATCCGCAAATGTGGATGCGGACAGCACATTCCGTCCCCATAGAGAATGAATGGGTCCGCACCCTTTCCGCAAAATTGCGGAAAGGATGCGGACACATTTTGCGGACGTGTGAATGGAGCCTAAAAGGGCCGGTATCCAGAAAGTTCTACAACTCTCCTTGTTGTCACGGAAAGAAATCATTTACACCCAGAAAATAAAAAACGTCTTCACAAATAGTACTCGGAGCTGACAGTTTGTTACAGTGTATCAGTGCAGGTATCGGATTCCTGCTGCTTCAGCTCCCATAAGATTTCCTGCACTGATACATTGTAACGATTGGACGTTAGATCCTGGGCCCCCACCTGCCAGTCATACCCCGGGGGCCCCCGTGTAATCTGCAGGTCCCGGACCCCCCAGTATGTTGCCCCCGGCTCAGTGACGGTTCTCTGGTTTCCGGTAATTGATTGGCTTCGGTTGCTCGTCTGTGGAGAAGGTTCCGCCAGATGCCCCGGAGCTGCTGGGCTCCGGCCAGGACTGTGATGCGGTTAGTCAGATATGAGGCGGTCACAGGGTCCGGGGCACCGAGGATTCCCACAGTCTGCGGCGGGGGAGGAGTAAGAACCCTAAAAGTCCAGGTCGTCCGCAGACACGGGGGTCCCCAATGCACGGAATGGATGCACAACGTCCGCGTGCAAGAGGCCATAGACTGATTGTGACAGACGCTACACCCTGAGCGGGGGAGGGGCTCGTACACCCAGATAACGCTGCATTGCGCCCCCTTTAACCTCTTCTAGTTCCAGTGCTGTGGGGCGAAGAATTTTACCGACTGGTTCAACATGTCCTCCGGGATCCATCAGAACTCTGTTCCCAGCAGCTGCTGCCGGGTCGTCCAGCAGACGTGTGGGGAGGACGCCCTGGAGCACAGCGAGCGGCTGTACCAAGAGGTATGGAGGAGCCGCTGGTCAGAGAACGTGGGGGCTTCACGTCCAGTGATCAGCGGGATGCAGCATTCATCATCAGAAATCACGTCGCGTCCTCCGGTCACACCCAGTGCTGCACTCAAAAATCTAGGGGCTTAGCAAAAGGCTCATGGACCCTGGGGCTGCAGCTGGGGGGAGGGGGGGTATGTCCCGTCATGGCCGCTGCTCGCGGCCCATTCACGACTTCAACTGCGTCGATTGGTTCCTTACAAAAACCAAAGTGGTAGGCGCACGTTTACTAAGCGCGTTTTTTACGGCGGTCTTGGTTTCCCCTCTGCACTGACGTTCTATTAATTTGACTAGGCGGGCACCTCGTCTGAAATTGGGCACATCTGTGGCGGTCCTTGCCCCTGGATGGCGTAATTTTTTTTGGAAATGTAACATTTATGCCCGTTTCCAACTGGCGGACTCGACGTAAAACTGGCCTGTGCGACTAAGAACGGTCAGTTAGGAAAGGGAACCTATAGTAGAGGTGGACGGGAATATGGAACCAGCTGAGGGGGTCCTCTATCTGCCATGGCTCACTCTGCGGGGGCCCGGATCTGTCAGACATTTATGACCCGTCCTGTGGATACGCTGCAGATGTCAGGGGGGCCCCTTTAATGTGCCGCCTCATGGGTTCTGTTGTGCAGTTTTTAGTTTCCCCCCCCCCCCCCCATATAGTTTTCCCACCTGCATTTCTTTGCATGCCTGGCGTTCTTCTAATAAAGTATGTGACCCCCCCCCCCCCCCTCTGTAGGGGCCGCACACGTCCGCAGAGGGAAAAGAGACCCCAGAGAGGTCTATGGGACAAACGTCCCAAAAACGGAGTAAAGCGCTGCAGACTCGGTGCGCGCTGCGATCAGGGGGAAAAAGCCTGTGTTACTGTCTGACTTTCACTTTTCGGCAAAAAAAACAGAAGCCATGAAAAAAAATAAAAAATATATCCCGTCTCCTTAGGCGCTGCGTTGTCAGAAAGGAGAGCAGTCGGCTATAGTGCGGTGGGTTTGGGGCCTACGGGGCCCCTATGACTGCGTCTGAATATGGTGCTGAACATGGCTCTGTACAGACTGCACCAGCAGGGGGCGGCAGTGAGATGTGCAGTCCTGAAGCCAGGAGAGTTGTAGGTGCAGCTTTAGAGGTGACTAGAGTATATGCAGTAATTCTAGGATGCTGACTGTTTGTCGTGCAGGGCTGTGTGCTGAAGATGAAGATGTGGATCGGGGAGCACTTTAACGTCATTGGCGCAGTGGGCATCGGTCTAGGCTTCACACAGGTATGTCTGCTGCGGGTAGAGCGTCCACGCTCGGCGCTTCCTCCTGACATGTCGTCTTCTTCTCTCCCTGCAGATACTTGGCATCCTCTTCTCCTGTCTGCTGGTGAGGACCTTGCAGGAGAAGTACGTGTCCATGTGAGCGCCCATTAATATCACTTCTGTCCTGTAAATATTTGATGTGCGGAGCCCCGGGCGCATCTGCGTCACGTGTCAATAAACCATTTATCTCCATTCGCTGCCGCCTCTGTCATTGGGGGAAATATTTGTGTTTTCAGAACGACCCTAAAACTGCAAACAGCCGGGTCGCGCTAAGCATACAGATGGGGGAGGGGAGCAATGAGGCAATTACTGTGTGGGGAGGGGGGGGGGGGGGGCAGGTCTCAGGCGCTCTCCCACAAAAGGTAAGTGACCCCTCTGGAAATCCGCACTGATTACTAGTACAACGAATGGTGCACAGTGCAGGGAGCGAAGGTAAAGGTAGGCGATATTCGGGCCGTTCCTGACAATCTGCCCGTCTACAGGTGCGGCCGATCATTAGTGCAGGCGAGTAATGGTGCATGTAGACGGGCTGAGGAGCAGCCGATTGCTGGGAATGAAGCGTTCTGTACCGACAGCTGCTTGTCAGTGGAGGAGACTCATTTACAAGCAGTGATCTCCTCCACGGTATGGGGGATGAGCAGCTGATATTGTGATCCTTCGTCCTCATACAGCTGCACGGTTTCTGGGCAGCAGTTCGCTGTTTAGATGGCGCGATCCGCTGCCCGGAAACAATAATTCTTTTGCAATAAGTACCAACGACAGGACGACCCAATGAAGGAGTCTGCTGCTCCTCCATCAGGTGATCGGCGGCACCTTTAGGCCTATTCAACAAGATGGATTGTGTCAGGATCTGTTCAGGAAAAAAAGGATGGTTCTGCACGCAACTTCAGTCAGTTTTGTCTGTGTTTTTTGTTTTAATGTGTTTTTTCCATCTCCTCACCATGACGGTGTAACAAGGAGATTGACCCCTGACCTCTGTAGGAGCAGAGAAGTGTCAATTTTAACGTAAATTTGTTTTCCCTTAGTCCTAACAGCAGCGCAAGTGGGGAGTTCTCCCTTGCGAAACCTGGTAGGACAGGTGGAATTTTTATTGATAAAAATTTACTACCAAGTTAATTAAACAATTAACCCACACCTATAAAGGGACGCCCGCCCTTCTGCCAGTGCTTTATCACCAAGTACACAAACAAAAAGCGGGTGGGAAATTTGTGCGCTGTTAGGACTAAGGGAAAACAAATTTACTTTAAAATTAACACTTCCCTTTCGTCCTAACCAGCAGCACAAGTGGGGACCTAGCATGGAGCAAAACAGACAAATTGGGAGGGGAATGACCAGGGATGGATGAGCCAAGCCCTGAGCTAGAAAAGCTTCATAGATTGCCTCTTTTACCCATCTACTCAAAGAGGGTTTAGAGGCTTTTAGACTTTTGCTTTTTCCTGAAAAGGACAGCAGGAGGTGTTTGGATCTTCTGAAGTCTGTAGTTCTGTCCAGGTAGATTCTGAGATTTCTTGCAATGTCCAAGGAATGGAGGGCTTCCGCCTCCGGAGGTGAGGGAGAGGGACATAAAACCGGTAAGGTGATGGTCTGGTTAGTATTCCTAAATAATGGCACCTTGGGGACAAAGGTCGGTAGAAACCGCAACAGGACTCTGTCCTGGAGGAAGAGGGTATAAGGCTCAGAGGCCGCCAAGGCCTGAAGTTCTCCAATCCTCTTGGCCGAAGTTATGGCCAATAGGAATGTGACCTTTTAAAGAGAAAAATCTAAGGTCTACATTTTCCAAGGGTTCAAAGGGGGGAGAGGATAGCCCCTTCAGAACAACAGATAAATCCCATTCAGGGATAGGTCTCAGGATTCTAGGTTTTAATCTTTCAGCTCCTTTGAGGAACCTCCTGAGTAGGGGGTCTTGAGCTAAAGGTCTGCATAAACAAGCAGAAAGCGCACTGGTATGAACTCTGAGCATTGACGGGCTTAGACCATTGTCCAGGCCGTCCTGCAGAAACTGTAGAATCGCTGAAAGAGGAGGATCTGAGGGAACAACCTCTTTATCAGCACACCACTGAAGGAAGATCTTGTATATCCTTGAGTACGCTTTGTTTGTAGACTCCTCCCTGGAGTGTGAAATGGTTCTCAAGACCTCTGCAGAAAGCCCTCTAGCTTCTAGTAGGGACCTGTCAATCTCCAGGCTGTCAGATTGAGTTTCCTCAGATCTAGGCAGGGACCTGTGTCCTGATACACAAGGTCCTGCGTAAGGGGAAGTCTCCAATATATGCCCTGACTCATCTTCATGAGCTGGGTGACCCAAGACCTCTTCGGCCAGAATGGTATTCTCGCAATGACCGGGGTCTGGTTTTGTTTGATTTTCGTCAATACCCTTGGTATCATGGAAATTGGAGGGAATATATAAGCCAGCCTGAACCTCCATGTTATGGACAGAGCGTCTATCGCCAGAGGATTGTCGTCCTTGTAGAGGGAACAGAATCTGTCCACCTTGGCGTTCAACCGGGTCACCATCAAGTCGATCTCTGGAGTACCCCACCGGAGAGTGATCTGGGTGAAGATGTCTCTGTTCAGTGACCATTCGCCTGGAACTGGCAGACCCCGACTCAGCCGATCTGCAACTATGTTGAGATTCCCTCTGATGTGAACAGCCGAAAGGTGGGATAGACTGGTTTCTGCCCAAGCAAGAATTAGACCAACTTCCTGGAGGAGAGGTTGAGATCTTGTGACTCCCTGTCTGTTGATGTAAGCGACTACGGTCGTACTGTCCGAGCGGACTTTCACCGCTTTCCCGCGGATAAGAGGAGCAAAATGATAGAGAGCGAGATGAACTGCTCTCAATTCTCTCAGATTGGACGAGAGAAGCCTCTCTTTCCATGTACCTTGTACTGGATTCTCTTCCAGGTAGCCTCCCCAACCTAGAAGGGAGGCGTCTGTGGTCAATGTGATCCAATGAGGTTGAATCAAGGACCTCCCATCTGATAGGTTCCTCCACCATCTGAGGGAGGAATGGACTTCGGCTGACAGGGAGTGAGTCTTGTCCAACCCCTTGGGTTGCGATTCCAGACTGCTAACACTTCTTCCTGAAGTGGACGTAGATGCCATAGGGCCCAAGGAACTGCTTCAGCAGATGCTGATATGTGGCCTAACATCTTCATGAGAGTTCTGATGGACACCCGCCGAGGTGCCATGAGGAACTGCGTGGCTCTTATCACTCGATCCTTCCTCTCTGGAGAGAGAGAGAGAGTCATCCGTTTGGAGTCCACAATAAAACCCAGGAACATCCTGGAGGTAGATGGAAGGATCTCCGTCCCCCCCCCCCCCCCCCCCCCCAATTTATGAGCCAGCCCAAGTGCTGGAGAGACTGAGGAGCCAGCTGAAGATGACATAAAAGAACGTCTAGAGTAGCGGCTTTTAGAAGCCAGTCGTCTAGGTATGGCACAATCTCTAGCCCTTGAAGCCTGAGTTGGGCAACAACCGGTGCCACAACCTTGGTGAAGGTGTGGGGAGCGGAAGAAATGCCAAAGGGCAGCACAGCAAACTGGTAATGTTTTACCACCCCTCTTATGGAGACCGCAACTCTTAGAAACCTCCTGTGAGCTGGGTGAATGAGGATGTGAAGGTAAGCATCCTTCAGATCTATGGTGATCATTAGATCCTCTGGATTTAGGATACTGATTAGTGATCGAATGGTCTCCATTCTGAAGCGTTTTGGTCTTATGAACCGATTTAGGTAACGCAGGTCTATAATCATGCGCCAATCGCCCGACTGCTTCGGGACTAGAAAAATGGGGGAGTATACTCCCAGCCCTTGTTCGTGAGGAGGCCAATCGGAGCGCAGAGCTCACAGCCTGGGAGGTTCTTTTCTCCCAGGCTGTGAGCTCTGCGCTGCGATTGGCCAGCGCTACAGCAGAACAAGGGCAGACTCCGCCTACCATAACTTAGTCACCGAAATCTCCGCCTACTATAACTTAGTGAGCGGAGATACCAGAGGGCATAGCGGGAGAACGGAGCGGTGCCCAGGGATAATAGTAAGTGCAGTGAGATCCCCGGGCGCCGCTGTATATGTCATACTTAGTTCACAATGTCAGGATCGGTGAAAGGTCCTCTTTAAGGACACATGACATACCGGTACGTCATGGGTTTAAAACGCGATTGCGGCGGGGGTTAATCGGAACAGGATGCCCGCTGAAATCATTCAGCGGGCATCCTGTCACAATGCTGGGGGGGGGGGTCATGTGACCCCCCCTTGTATCGGCGATCGCAGCAAACCGCAGGTCAATTCAGACCTGCGGTTTGCTGCGTTTCCGGTCCATTCGGGTCTCCGGTGACCCGATGAAAAGGACTGTGATCGGTGGCGTGATTACACACCACCAATCACAGTCCGAGCATTTGGGAGAGGCGGTGCTGGATGCCGCTGTCCAGGGTGCTGATTGGTGCAGGGAGAGAGGCGCGAGATTCAAACTTCCAGCGCTCCTCTCTCCCCTCCTCCTCCTGTTCAGCACCTGCACCGTCCTCACCAGGCTCCTGCGATCCCCCCATCGGCACCCATCACCCTCCTGCACCCATCACCCTCCAGGTAGCTTTGAGACCCTAGATGGGGTCATTTTTGGGTGGTTTCTATTATCTAAGCCTCACAAAGTGACTTCAGACCTGAACTGGTCCATAAAAAGTGGGATTTGGAAAATTTCGGAAAAATTTCTAAATTTGCTTCTAAACGTCTAAGCTATGTAACATCCCCAAAAAATAAAATATCATTCCCAAAATGATACAAACATGAAGTAGACATATGGGGAATGTAAAGTCATTACAATTTTTTGGGGTATTACTATGTATTACAGAAGTAGAGAAACTGAAACTTTGAAATTTGCAAATTTTTCCAAATTTTTGGTAAATTTTGTATTTTTTTTATGCAAAAAAATTAACTTTTTTGACCCAATTTTAGCAGTGTCGTAGAATATGTGATGAAAAATCAATCTCAGAACGGCCTGGATAAGTAAAAGCATTTTAAAGTTATCAGCACTTAAAGTGACACTGGTCAGATTTGCAAAAAATTGCCTGGCCCTTAAGGTGAAATAGGGCTGTGTCCTTAAGGGGTTAATAAAGCCGGTTTATCTTCAGTCTCCTTGTCCGCTATACTGTACTTGAATCCTGCCTTGCGGTCTCTCCCTCCTCTGACCGCTACAAGTGGCGCTGTGAGCAAGGTACAGTCACAGAGATGGAGACGGCTGAAGGCAATGTGCATAATGCTAATGTGAGCACCTCAGGCAATGGTGGAACCCCTGCAAGGGACCTCCCTATGGGCACGTTGTTTAACTTGCTACCCAAATTTGATGGCCAGAACATGTCGCTGTCGGACTGGGTGATAAGGTTACGGAGCGCTGCTAGGATTTACAATGTCGGCCCAGAACTCCAGGTGGAAATCGCGTTGGCCGCCTTAGAGGGTGAGGCCCGGAAGACTGCTTTCCTACAACCAGAAGCCACCCGTAGAACGTTGGAAGATATTGTGCAATTTCTAGAAGAAATATACGGTGAGACGACTAGTGCGGGGCACCTCCGGGCAACGTTCTTTTACCAGATTCAGCGAGAGAATGAAGGGGTCTCACAATATGCGATGGCGTTACAGGGAATATTGGCCTAAATACAGAAAAAAGAGGCAGACGGAGTAACCGGCCTGGGGCCCGTAGACCGGATACTGCGGGAACAATTCATTCTGGGACTCTACAGCACTCCCCTGAGACAGGCCTTGCGGGAATGAGTCAGGGTGGACCCTGCCCTAACCTTCCGACAAATATTGGCAGAGGCTGTGGCGCGGAGTAAAGAGGAAAGTTATGCGTCCGGAGTGATACGGACCCAGACAGTCACACCCCTCGGGGTTGCAAAGAGCGAAGAGGTCCTAGTCAGAGTGGTACAAGACTTACAGAGCGCCCTGAGTGCTATGCAAGAAAAGTTGACGCACCTGGAAAAACGTATGGCGTCGTGCTATCTCCCTGAGGCGGCCTGTCCGGCCCAACAACAAGCCTATCAGGCGACCCTGCAGGTTCCTACACCAGAACGTCCTCACCATAAGTTGCCTCCCCACCAAGTTCTAGGGGCACCTCCCGCACGCAGGCGGAGAGGGGGCCGTCGAAGAGCACAGTGTTGGCGGTGTGGAAATATAGGACATTTCGCCAGAGAGTGTTGGAGTGAGCCGCCTGGACACCCAGAACCGCTGGATTATTGGGAGCAAGCCACTCCACACAAACCTACCCAGATAGCATTTCAACGGCGGATCCGATTTTGTGGGACCCGGAAGAGAGTCCCAGCACACCAATCTGTGGTAACTCCGCGAGAGAAACGTCCCAGAGGCGAGTTGAGCAAGTGTTGGGAGGTACGGCCATGCTGGTCCAAAGAACCCACAACCACATCCAGATCTCCTGCTGTCCAGGAACAACCCAGGTTAACAGCTACCAGTGGAGAAAGTCAGGTCCTAGCAGATAGTCAAGACCTCCGAAAATCCAGTAGGTCTACTGCAGGGGTTCCACCAAACAGGTACGCTGCTGATGAGTTCATTTGGTCTGCCAGTAGGTATGGTGGACAATGTTGTACTGCCGTTTAAATGTTCCATTAACCCCTTTGTTTTCCATGGACTATATAGCAAGGCCAAGGATGGCCGCTTTTAAAGTGGGGGGGCATGTAAGGGTCAGCCCCTAGAATACTGTTCTTTGCACAGATATCTACAATATGGTACTACATAGACTGTAATGACTTATTTCTGCCACTAGAGGCCACTGTGGCTCTGAGAAAGAGGAAACTGAACTTTTTCTGAGATGCACAAGAGGTAGGAGGAGCCAGAAATTCCCGGGGTTTGAGTCCTGGCTGGAGGTGTGTGTGTGTGTGTCCTGGTAGCTGTGAGGATGGCTGCCATGTTAGGAGCCAAGTAAAGGCTAGTGATGGGACATGGAGCCTGACTCATGGAGTCCTGAGAAGCTGGCTGTGCTGGAGACAGGCCAAGATAGACTCTGAACTGAAGTGCTGCAGCTGTGACCCAAAGGAAGAGACTGCACAGTGTGTTACAGAGGAGTGGGACCGTGTGTAGAGACCAGCCGGATCCTTCGTGCCAGAGCTGAAGAAGATCTGCATCTGCTGTAACCAGAGAGAGAAAGACAGACAAGCAAGCGACCGGACCTGGAGCCAGACTGCATCTTATGGGATCAAGGAGAATCTGCAGAACTGTGAGTGGCACCGGTGCTGATCTGTGATAGGTTATAGAGTCAGGGACTTAGTGCGCTGCAGAAGCTTCCCCTGGGTATCAGCTGAGTGTAGCCTGGACTCTGATGTGTATACTGCAGAACGCATTTATTCTAACTCTTGTTCATGTATTCTGCGTAAACCTGTTTATACCGTTAATCCGATTTTCCGGCAGTTACATCTGGTTCTTTAATAAAGCCGGTTTATCTTCAGTCTCCTTGTCCGCTGTACTGTACTTGAATCCTGCTTTGCTCCTCTGACCGCTCCACGGTGATCCTGCCGGATAAAGCGGGGAGCCACGGGTCAGAACTGGTCTGGTGATCAGTGTAACGGATCTCCTGGCACCCCGACTGGGTACCTCCATTGATGGATGCTCCTAGTGCTTCCCAAGGGCTCCAAGCACTCCGCTTGACACCGTAAGCACTGCCGACCCCATGAACCGCCGCAGCTTGGTTGGGATCTCGCCGTCTTCTACCCACCCTGGACCTACGACAAGGCTCCAGGTTCCAGTGGGTGAAACTCTTCAGAGAGCGATGCAGGAACAAGCTCTTAAAAGAGCTCAGGGATTATAGCCAGGGAAGTATACAGCGTATAGCAATCCCCTGTGTAGATACAGCCTCCCCCCCCCCCCCACACCAGACAAGGCTCTATGTTGAGGGTAAAACAGGAACACTTTAATGGGGCTACATGTCAGCCTTTTATGCAGGACTTCCAGCAAGTGACACTCCCCTGGGGACCTTGTGGAAGACTGAGACCGTTTATACATTAGCCAATCACATGCATTTACAGTATGTAAACACTCCCAGCAATTGTACACAACCCCCCTCTGCCTGTGATACAATTCACAAACACAATGGGCTAACTTAATCACTCACAGGCAGAAAACACAAATTTTTCCCCAAAACACAGAAAACAGCCCAAAGCCCCACATATTCTTATTAATTATACATCCCTGGATAGCTCTAATCTGGGCAAACAACATATCCAGAAATCACCCAGATCCGAGCAGGGGTTCCCAAATTCCATGGAAGTCACATTTGACCGACTGCAAGCATGGCTTTCCTGCCCAAAACAGTTCCACAGACTGTGCGGCCGGTCTGTCTTCTCCTTCAAAGTTAGTATATGGGCCATAATCCTGAGGCAAGATGCTGGCAAACAGGCCCCTCCAAAACCCAGTGGGTTATTTCCGCCACAATCAGTAAGTCAGGTCCTGAGCCGCATTCGTCCAGAGAGCTCCATGCTCATTCTCTGCCTCCTGTAAGATCCCTGAGGGGATTGTCTTTATCCATTTGCATGAATATTGATGCACTGGGACATAAGGGGGTCACCCTTTTTCTAGGAAAGTGGGGGTTATAGTTTGACTTCCCTCTCGGGCTGCTGGCGTATGGTGCTGATTTGCACCGAGTCATATATGTTGTCGTCCTGATTCTTGTCTTTTCTCGCCTCATAAGTAACTAAAGAGGCACAGACAAAACCTAAAAAGCCAGCAAAATGTATTTTTTGGTTTAAAAAAATTGCTGGATTTGTACCCTAAAAATATCTGCAAGGATTGTATTGCAAACATTGTCAGTGAGGAGCGTGTCTTTCTAAGGGACGAGTTCAGGTCCATGATACAGGAGGAAATTAAATCTTCTTTGTCCCAGATATCTAAGGCTAACCCGAGATTGTTACCACCAAAACTGCAAAGATTAATAGCACCCTCCTCCGCTGATTCTGAATGTTTGGGTGACAATGCCTCTTCTTCCAAACAATGGGATGAGGAAGACCCCCTCTCGGATGGAGAAATTTCAGAAGGCAGTAAAAAGTTCTACTTTGCAGCAGATAAAAAGTCGGACCTTTTAAAAGCAGTAAGGGCCACCATGGGGGTGGAAAAGGTTCAAAAAACTCATTCCATCCAGGAGGAGATGTTTGGTGGTTTAAGAGTTAAAAGAGCCAGAGTGTTTCCCATTAATGAGAATATCCGAGACATGATCCTAGAGGAATGGTCAGACCCTGAGAAGAGGCTAGGGTTTGTCTACGGAGTCAAACATTTTTGATGAGATTCCTAAAATAGACATTCAGGTGGCCAAAGTGAACAAAAAAAGTCACTGCCCTTTGAGACCCTATGGAAAGGAAAGCGGACAGTTAATTACGTAAATCTTGGGACTCAGCTACGTTTAATCTGAAATCCAACATTGCGCCAACCTCGGTCGCAAGGTCTATGTACCTTTTGGTTGAATGAGTTGGAATCTCATCTAAGGAACAAGACTCCTAGGGACGAAATAATAAATTCCATCTCTCTACTTAAATCGGCAACGGCCTTCTTGGCAGATGCTTCCGCCGAATCTGTCAGATTTTCAGCCAGAGATGCAGAACTTTCCAATGCAGCTCGTCGAACCCTTTGGATGAAGTTGTGGTCAGGCGACAAGTCTTTAAAGATGTTCCAACCCCTTTTCAGGAGAATATATTTTTGTGCCAGTTTTAGATAGAATTCTGGAAAAGGCGTCAGACAAGAAAAAGGGCTTTCCTGAGGATAGATCATACAGGAGGAAATTTCCCTTTCGGGCCAGGATAAATCCTATAGGAGGAAACGGAAGTCAGGGCACTGGAGTTACCCTAAAGGGGGTAAAGGGAAAGAGTTTCTGCTTAATCCCCAGAACAAGGCCAGAGATAAGCAATGACGCCAGAGTAGGGGTGAGACTGAAGAATTTTTTTTCATCCTGGGAATAAAATAACCTCAAATCCCTGGGCCCGGGAGGTAGTCAGAGTTGGCTACAAAATAGAATTTTCTTCAGTCCCTCTGAAAAGATTCCTGGTGACAAACCTGGGGTCTGGAATATCTCAGAACAGCATCAGGCAGGGGGTCAAATAACGAATAAAACTAGGAGTTGTTGTTCAGGTCCCGATCCAGATCAAGGCCAAGGATTTTATTCCATTCTGGAAATCTGGGACAAACAACAAAGGTTTCTGGATCGGAACGTTCTCATTCCTGATAAAGTCATCCCTTTGCTGGTGGAAGATCCGAACGAACCTCTCAGATGGGGTAGCTTGGAGAATATCCACTTATATCCAGATCAAAACGGACGCAAGCCTGCTGGGCTGGGGAGCGAAAATTGGAGACTTTTATTACCAAGGCTCTTGGCCCCCATCGGTGAGCAGCCAATCCTCAAACTTCAGGGAACTGAGTGCGGTGTGGGAATCCTTAAACATGGTGAGAGAGATGCTTCAGGATCACCACCTGAGGATCCTTTCAGACAACACAACGAGAATTGCTTATCTCTCACACCAAGGAGGAGCAAAATCAAAGTAGCTGCTAGCTCTATCAACATTTATCTACTGGGCAGAGAAGAATGTGAAATCTAACCCTAACCCATCTCAAGGGATCTCTGAATCAGGACTATCAGGAACCTGATGGAAAATAGACCAAACAGAATGGTCCCTGAATTTGGAGGTCTTCAAAATGATTGTCGACAGATGGGAGACTCCAGATATAGACTTGTTTGCTTCAAAAGACAACAGGAAGGTGAAAAAATTCTGTTCCCTAGATCCCAGGGGCAATTCTTGGGTTATAGACGCGTTTGACTTGACATGGGATTGGAGTCTGAGTTACAGTCAGGTCCATAAATATTGGGACATGGACACAATTCTAACATTTTTGGCTCTATTCACCACCACAATGGATTTGAGATGAAACGAACAAGATGTGCTTTACCTGCAGACTGTCAGCTGTAATTTGAGGGGATTTACATCCAAATCAGGTGAACGGTGCAGGAATTACAGCAGTTTGCATCTGTGCCTCCCACTTGTTAAGGGACCAAAAGTAATGGGACATAATAATAATCATAAATCAAACTTTCACTTTTTAATACTTGGTTGCAAATCCTTTGCAGTCACTTACAGCCTGAAGTCTGGAACGCATAGACATCACCAGACGCTGGGCTTCAGACAGACAGCAGATGGAAAGGAGGTACAAGTCCAGGTAACCCTTTCCATCTGCGGTTGGAATACAGACTCGTCCCGTGCTCGTGTAGGAACTTCCTGGAGTTACATCGTTCCATTCCACCTTGTTCGGAAAAAGCCAGGATTCGAGCACGAGAGACGCTGAAGTAGCGGAGAAACTGATCGGAAATTCGGCTTTAATAATCATTATATTCGCCAACCAGATTATATTGTGGTGGACATATCAATTGTGGATATCGAATATCCGGTGATTACTTGATCGAAAAATCCGGCCTGAACGATCATTATATTGGATAATCCGATTCTACTGTGGTGGACTTACCAAGTAACGTTAGGTTCACTGAATAACCAGTCATCTTATGCCTCAGTGATTCTCATAATGAATCGTCATTTTTAGTGATGTTTTAATCATTTCTTGTTTTATTTTCTGTACAATATACGTATCTTGTATGACTATTTTAGATTTATGACCTGTGGAACATTATATTACTTGAATATAATAAAATTGAATGTTTGAGCCGTCCTCCAGATATAGGTGTCATATCTTCCTAACTATCTCTTAATTTCTTTTGGTGTGTGGAGTCAACACTCAGATATTGAGCACCATCCCATCCCAAATGACCAGTAGAGCCATTCCATTCTGCCAATACAAGATCTCAGTATTATGCGGTCAAAAAATGACACTTTCTTCAGTGTACCATCCAGAATACATGTGTCCCTGTTACATGTGATCTGTTAGCGGCATCCATGACACAGGAAGTGCTGTACTCCAGAAGAAGGGTGGAGCATTGCAAAGGAAATGTGTCATAGATCTCAGGGAGGGAACATGGAAAAACAAGTGAATTACCAAAAAAAGGCCACTAGATGGCAGCATATAACTAACCATAGAAATATCCATAGGAAATGGTTCAAAGAATAAACAATATAAATTCCCATGTACGTTAATGTAAATATTAACTGTGTAACAGCATACTCCACCTTATCATTTGTGGACAGTGGATCATGCGGTCTGAACAGCCACCTGCTGCCCGGAGACAGTACACCTGTATGAAGATGACCGACCACTCGTCCTCCTACTGTGGAGGCGATCTCCCCCACTGAATGAGCAGCCGACAATCGGCTTCTCCCATCAAAATGTGCGTTTAGGCCTCATTCACACAGCAGTGTGCTGCCCACTGAAAACTGTGATCTGCAATGCATGGGCACCGACCATGTGCCCGCCATCTGCGGACGCATTCATTTGAAAGGAGTCCTTGATCCACATCCACTACTTTTTTGCAGTGAGGAGGCACGGACAGAAATCCCACTGAACCACTCTGCAGTGCTTCTGATCCATGTAGGTCCATATCCGTGAAATAGTGCGCACACGGACGGTACCTGTATATTACAGACCCACTGTTTGCGGACCGCAATACGGGCACGGATCTGCTACGGTTGTGTCCATGAGGCCTTAGTGAACCTCTGTTACTGCCTGCTCCAAGGGTTAATCTGCACCAGGATTTTTCACTGAAGGAGATGAAATTAGAAAGGGGGGGGGGGGGGTGTTGCAGGTTCTTTGTACTTAAAGGCACCTTTTTGGTGCACGTGGCGGTTTTATGCTGTCCTCACCACTGGGGCCAGGAGCCATGGCAAATTCACATTCAACATTTATGCCTAAAACCAGGTGTAAATGTTGTCAAAATTGCACGGATTGCTGGAGGATGCACCTAATTTCTGCCGAGGCCTGCGCCTCCTCTGGCAGCGGATATCAAAGGCTCAAGTTTACATGAGACACCTGGATGTCCCACAGTGCTGCACACCCGGATGTCCCACAGTGCTGCGCACCCGGATGTCCCACAGTGCTGCGCACCCGGATGTCCCACAGTGCTGCGCACCCGGATGTCCCACAGTGCTGCACACCCGGATGTCCCACAGTGCTGCACACCCGGATGTCCCACAGTGCTGCACACCCGGATGTCCCACAGTGCTGCACACCCGGATGTCCCACAGTGCTGCACACCCGGATGTCCCACAGTGCTGCACACCCGGATGTCCCTCAATGCTGCACACCCGGATGTCCCACAGTGCTGCACACCCGGATGTCCCACAGTGCTGCACACCCGGATGTCCCACATTGCTGCACACCCGGATGTCCCTCAATGCTGCACACCCGGATGTCCCTCAATGCTGCACACCCGGATGTCCCACAATGCTGCACACCCGGATGTCCCACAATGCTGCACACCCGGATGTCCCACAATGCTGCACACCAAAACCTCCTCCCAATGGTGCAGAATGGGGGAGAGGGCATCATGGTTTGCAGCTGCTCTGCCCCCTCAGGGCCTGGACGCCTTGTGAACATTGAAGGGGGGCATCATTAAAGCTGGGGGGCAGTAAAAAAATAAAATAATCCTACAATATGGGGGAAATTATTTTAGCTGGGGGCCTACATCCTGTGGGTCTAGAAATAACGGCCAATGAAATTCATCCATTTTTCATGTCTGTTTTTAACGGACATGAAAAACTCATGCAAAACGGACATTAAAAACGGACACACAGCTAGAAAATGGATGCACACACTGATGCAAAATGGCCATGAAGTACTGACCGTGTGTCTGTTTTTCGCTGTCGTGTGCATGTAGCCGAAGAGTCCATGTCTGACGCATCTCAGATCCACGAGCTCAGGAAAGTACAGTCTAGGCCGGGCAGCAGCTAAAGTAACGTCATTGTAATTTATGGCAGTTTTCCGGTGCTTGATATACAAGTATTGATACATTTGTTGTGTAGATACCAACCCCCTCATCAGCTTTTTAGAAAAGCGAGCGTGGCATGGAAACTTGATGAATGTTCCACATGGAGCATTCATAAAGCCCCCCATGTGCTCCAGTGTCGGGGTGGGATTAGGCCTGGATTTTTCATCCGAGTGCTATCTGCAAATCTTCATTGGGGCCGTGCGCACATCTGTATGTTTTGTGGCGCTCTGGCCGTTCCGCAATTTATATAACACAGTTTGTAAGGCTGAAAAGCCCTTAGTCCATCCAGTTCAGTCCGTTAGGCTACTTTCACACTAGCGTTAATATTTTCCGGTATTGAGATCCGTCATAGGGTCTCAATACCGGAAGAAAAATACTTCCGTTTTGTCCTCATTTAATGTCAAAAGGAGACAAAACATAACTGAACAGAACAGAGCGCTCCAACATGTATTCCGTTCCCATACCGGAGCAGCATGCTGGTGTTTGCTTTCAGTCATGGGATGCGGAGCAAGATGGATCAGTCCTGACACACAATGCAAGTCAATGGGGACGGATCCGTTTTCTATGACACAATAAAAAACGGATCCGTCTCCCATTGACTTTCAATAGAGTTCATAATGTATACAGACGGTTGTATTATCAGAAGCGATTTTGCTGAACCCTGCCGGATCCAGTAAAGAAGCTAGTGTGAAAGTGGTATTATCCTGCAAGTAGATCCAGAGGAAGGCAGAAAAATAAAAAACTCCATGAGGTAGAAGCCAATTTTCCTCATTTTAGGGGGGAAAAAAATCCTTCTGGACTCCAATGAGAATAACTCCCTGGATCAACGACCCCTCTCTAGTAGCTATAGCCTGTAATATTATTACACTCCAGAAATACATCCAGGCCCCTCCTGAACTCTATTAGTGAATTCACCATCACCACCTCCTCAGGCAGAGAGTCCATAGTCTCACTGCTCTTACAGTATAGAGTCCATAGTCTCACTGCTCTTACAGTAAAGAGTCCATAGTCTCACTGCTCTTACAGTATAGAGTCCATAGTCTCACTGCTCTTACAGTATAGAGTCCATAGTCTCACTGCTCTTACAGTACAGAGTCCATAGTCTCACTGCTCTTACAGTATAGAGTCCATAGTCTCACTGCTCTTACAGTATAGAGTCCATAGTCTCACTGCTCTTACAGTATAGAGTCCATAGTCTCACTGCTCTTACAGTATAGAGTCCATAGTCTCACTGCTCTTACAGTAAAGAGTCCATAGTCTCACTGCTCTTACAGTAAAGAGTCCATAGTCTCACTGCTCTTACAGTATAGAGTCCATAGTCTCACTGCTCTTACAGTATAGAGTCCATAGTCTCACCGCTCTTACCGTAAAGAGTCCATAGTCTCACCGCTCTTACCGTAGAGTCCATAGTCTCACTGCTCTTACAGTATAGAGTCCATAGTCTCACTGCTCTTACAGTAAAGAGTCCACAGTCTCACTGCTCTTACAGTATAGAGTCCAACGTCTCACTGCTCTTACAGTATAGAGTCCAACGTCTCACTGCTCTTACCGTAAAGAGTCCATAGTCTCACTGCTCTTACAGTATAGAGTCCATAGTCTCACCGCTCTTACAGTAAAGAGTCCATAGTCTCACCGCTCTTACCGTAAAGAGTCCATAGTCTCACCGCTCTTACCGTAAAGAGTCCATAGTCTCACCGCTCTTACCGTAAAGAGTCCATAGTCTCACCGCTCTTACAGTATAGAGTCCATAGTCTCACCGCTCTTACAGTAAAGAGTCCATAGTCTCACCGCTCTTACAGTATAGAGTCCATAGTCTCACTGCTCTTACAGTATAGAGTCCATAGTCTCACTGCTCTTACAGTAAAGAGTCCATAGTCTCACTGCTCTTACAGTAAAGAGTCCATAGTCTCACCGCTCTTACAGTAAAGAGTCCATAGTCTCACTGCTCTCCGTATTTTGCGGACACCGTCATGTACATGAGCACTGACATTGGGGGAGATTTATCAAAACCGCTGTAAAGGAAAAATGGCTTAGTTGCCCATAGCAACCAATCAGATTCTACCTTTTATTTTTCAGAGGTGCTCTGGAAAATATAAGGTGGAATCTGATTGGTTGCTATGGGCAACTAAGCCATTTTTCCTTTACACCGGTTTTGATAAATCTCCCCCAATGTGTTTTTCTATAATTAACAGGCCGCATGTTCTTAGTAATCAGTGCAGAAATCCAAGTCATTCCCCAAAGGGGTCACTTACTTTTTCTGTAACTGTACAAGGAGTCATCCTGTCCCACAAAGTACACACCTAACAGGAGTAATGTTTGTCTAACAAACCCCATTATTGTCTGATCCGTCACAAAACGCAGACTTGCCATTGATCAGATCAGTGCACACAGGTTATACCTTTAGATCGGTCTGCTAACGGCTATGCTGTGCGAACAGCGTCCGACCCTTGGATCAATATTCCCGGTGTTCGGAGACCGCACTATAAATGGGAGAACATCTCTACTCTTCATTTTATTATTTGGCAGCAAACCTTTATATAAAATCACAATGTATACTATAAAAATAATTTAACAACATGATTTGAGGCGGACGCGTGGACTCCGTGGCTGCACGGCGCTACTTCTCGGTGACGCCATTCTGTAAGGTCCGCTGCAGTTTAGCGATATTGGCATCCAGGGCAGCGAGGCCATTCCTAAAGTCTTGCTCGTCATGGGATGTGAAGGTGGAGAAGGAGCAGACGCTCCAGTCCGGATCGCCCTGGACCTGCAGGCGCCTCATCTGCTGTAGGACGGGGGGTGGGTATGACTGAGATGGGATTCTTGGAGGAGGCACTTCCATCCTGGAGTCTTGCGGAGGAGCTTTGGAGGTCAGATCTGAGGTGCAGGCAGTGCAGCGTGAGTCTTTGTGAACCCTGGGACTCTTATCGGAGCTGTGACCGTTGTACTGAGAGATGGAGTCCAGGTCCCTCTCATCTGTGGACACCTCAGGTGGCGTGCACATCCCCCTCAGGGAAGGGGCATATTTGTCTCTACAGGGGCTGCTCACCAGGGGCAGATACATGGTCTCATCAGGTCTGTGCTCGTCGCTGGTCAGATAACACAATTCACTTCCCAGGTCCTGTTTAGGTTTGTGGGGGCTGTAAGTGGTTACTGGGGGACAAGCGCTCTGGGGGACAAGGCATTGGCCGACCATATATTCGTCACTGGGCTCACCTTTACTGCAGCTTACCTGGCCGCTGGGTGGGAGCAGAGGTTTATCGGAATATATGGAATCTGTGAAGACCTGGTCTGTCTCCAACCTCCTCAGATAGTTCATTATGGAGGTGCTGGCGGAGCACTGCTCGCCCTGGACCTGTCTATCATAGCTGCCAAGGGCTGCCTGCGTCAAGCTGCTGCCGCCAGGTTTGGGTTTCGGGGTATCCTTTCCGAGGTCACAGAGCAGTTTGGCCATGCCAGCTTGTAGAGTCCTGTGAGGAGAGACAGTAATATGTGGATGGTTAGATGAAGACCCCACAGCAGGCAGATCATCATCGGGGAAGGGGGGGTCCGGAGGATTTTATGATCATGTGACTATGGCCCAGTGACTAGTGCGCCTCCATAATGAACGATGCCCAATCACCGCCTCACAGAGAGGATCTGCAGGAAGAATACTACAGCTTAGTGGAAAGTAACGGAGATTACCGCGTGAGTTCTCGGAGCCGCGTGATCTCTGCATCGCGATGCCGCAACGTAATCCCCAGAATCTGGTTCTCCTTCTCTGAGGCCTCCAACTTCAACTGGGCAGACTTCATCTTCCCCAGAGCGTCTTCCACTTCTGCAATACAAAAATACATTGAGGGTTCTGGAAAACTGCTCCTCTCTACAATATCACAGCAAACTTAAAGGAGGACTTCCACAAAAATCTCCGACTTGTAAGAAAGGTACATGATATAGACTGCAGTGACTGTGTTTGCGAGTATTAACCTCCCTTCTGATCCTCAGCCGGGTCACGTGACAAGCCCTCGCACTCTCCGAATAACACAGCATCTTATGGACGGACAGGAAGCCAGTTTCTCTAGGTGTCAATGTCAGTCTCATAGGAATGAACAGAGAAGAACCTGACTTCCTGTCCTGTGTCAGAGTGCTGGTCACATGACACGGCTGAGGATGAGAAGGGAGGTTATAACTCACAGTCACAGATAAGAAGATTACCTTCACTACACATCATGAACCTTTCTAACACAACTGAAATTTTGCCATTGTTGCATACGTAGAAGCCAGACCTAGGCCCCCAGCTAATATGGAAACATATCAGCACTCAGGGTACCAATGGGGTGACACATGGAGCACCCTGTCAAATCGCTCAAGTTCTGTGGCATCTATGGGTTTAAATGGCCAGAGATACTTTAGATACAGCTTCTATGCCCGCACCATCCAGTACCAGCAGCGTGAATATAGAGCAGGTGGCATCATGCCACAGGACCTTCATATGGCATCATGACCACCATAGGTCAGTGTAGGCATGTGAACATTAGAGGAGTTCCTGCCTCCGTGAAGCGGCTCAGATCAGTCATGTAATGCGTTTGGTCTCATGAAGCCCCTTTCTTGGAGGCCACTTGCCTTTCTTCCCGTTGGCTGTCGTGACGCAGTTTTCCTGCGATATGTGACGTATTTGCTGCTCTCTCTCTTGGATGATCGTCGCCGTCTTCCTGGTTTCCTCCTTCTGGACCTCAATCACTTTCAGCAGCTCCTCGTTTTTGCTCTGCAGAGACTCCAGGGCTTTCTGGGACTCGCTCAGCTGATGTTGAAGGGTCTCGTTCATGGACTGAAGAGAGGTCACTGCAGGGAACACAGGAGAACATGTCTGAGGTCATACTCGATCAGTCAGCGGTAAGTCCAGCTGCACTGGTTTACACGTCTGCAGATGTCGGGGAGGGTTTCCTACCACTCGCTTGTACCGGAGAACATCTTCAGGATTTGTAAACCTGTGCAGCTGATGACAGAAACAGACTACATGTCCCCTCACTGCTGGTCTTACAGAAATCCTGATAAATGGCCGCAAGGACAGATAAACAGGACTCGAAGCTGAGGCGTCATTAAGTCTCTCATCTCTTGCTCCTGTCCAGATATACAGAATACTCTCCACCAGCTGCGCCCACAGAACCTAGAAGGGAAGCTGCAGCCCATCCAGTCCAATATGTTAATCCTATATGGGACGCTTCCTCCACGATGCATGTGCAGTAATGTCTTATGGAGACAAGAATGGACGGCCTTGGAGCAGCGCTGCAGCCAAGGCAGAGGAGCTGCACCATTTACTCAGAAGGTCCTCATCAGACAACCCCTACAAACAGCCCCAGTCAGCAGGGTTAACCCTATCAAACCAGGCATAATGACTGGTAAAAGCATACCCTTGTTATGCAGATAGGTTGCTTCATTCTAAAGAAAAAGGGTTAATTACTCTTACCGGTAATTGGATTTTCTAACAGCCTCCCCAACGGCACTGACAGGAGGAATAACAGGAGAGTTTAACTTGGGGTGGAATCACGTCAGAAAGAATTCTGCGGCCAAAAGATAATTCCTGGTTATGCATGACATTTAATTTACAATTGGATTCGCCCACACAGCTGCTTTACAGATTTGGGTCATCGAGATGGCCGCAGAGGTGGACGCAGCCCGTGTTGAATGGGCCTTGAGCCCCTTCAGAGGATCTAGGTTCTTCTGAGCATAACAGAGACATGGTCCGCTTTATCCATCTTACACTGGAGGCTTTACTGGCTGCCTGACCTTTCTTAGACCCCTGACACTGAAGGAGGAGGTGGTCCGATTTTCTATCCTCGCCCCAGATCTTTAAGTAGGCACACAACGTCTCACATCCAGGTTATGAAAGCGCCTTTCTAGATCTGTCGAAGGGGACAGGCAGAACGATGGTAAGACGATTACAGGGAAATCTGGATACCGCCTTCTGGAGAAAGGATGGACATCGCCTTAAAATGATCCTGTCGTCTAGGATCCTGAGATAAGGAGGACAGCAAGAGGAGGCCTGTATTTCTCCCACTCGTCTTGTTGTTATGGCCAGAAGGAAGGTGGTCTTTAAGGTCAGGAGTTTGAGAGAAATGTCTTCAATAGGCTCAAACTGGGAGTCCATCAGTACCGTAAGGACTAAGTTTACGTCCCGGGGTGGGATGGTAGGGTGTAATCTGGGGGAATCCCTGAGTGCTCCTTTGATGAATCACCTGATTAGGAGGATGATCAGATAGATTGGTGTCTAGAAGAACTGCCAAGGTGGAGATCTGAACCTTAAGAGCGGACGCCTTAGGCTACTTTCACACTAGCGTTTTTCTTTTCCGGCATAGAGTTCCGTCACAGGGGCTCAATACCGGAAAAGAACTGATCAGGTATATCCCCATGCATTCTGATGGAGAGTGATCTGTTCAGGATGCATCAGGACGTCTTCAGTTCAGTCGTTTTGACTGATCAGGCAAAAGAGAAAACCGCAGCATGCTACGGTTTTATCTCTGGCGAAAAAAAACAAAGACTTGCCTGAATGCCGGATCAGTTCTTCCGGCCTGCGCATGCGCATACCGGTAAAAATGTGAAAAAAAATACAAAAAGGAACCGTTTGTCCGCATGACAAGCGGAGAGACAGATCCGTTCTTGCAATGCATTTGTGAGACTGATCCGCATCGGGATCTGTCTCACAAATGCTTTCAGTCACACCCAGATCAGCGGATCCGGCGGGCAATTCCGACGACGGAACTGCTTGCCGGATCACACTGCCGCAAGTGTGAAAGTAGCCTAAAGCCCCTTGTTTAAACCGGCCTGCAGGAAGTCCAGAAAGACAGGGATGTTGACTAAGGAACTTTGCTGGATCCGGTTACTAGAAAACAAAAGGAAAGCCTTCCACGGTCTGAGATAGATCTTGGAGGTTACGATCGTTCTACTCTTTAGCAAGGTGGAGATTACAGGGTCAGAGACCTTTCTTCTTCAGATTTTGGCAATCAACTTTAACTGAGGGACCCCTGAATGGTGTACAGGCCCCTGTTGAAGAAGAAGGCCTGGAAACCGTGGAAGAGTCCAGGATATTCCTTGCAATAGTCTGAGTAAGAGGGGAACCAGGCCTTTTTTGGGCCAACAGGGAGCAATCATGATGACCTGTGCCCCTTCTTCATCAGGGTTCTCGGAAGTCGGCCATCATATTGCCGCTTACTTTTAGATGCATAGCCGTTAGGTGTTTCTCCGCAAAAAGAAAATTCTCTCTTGAGGTTGCTGCCAGAGATCTGCTTCGGTCCCTCCTTGCTGTTTAAATAAGCAACTGTCGTCGTATTGACCGACAGAATTTTGATATGATCGAGAGAGGTTTTTGAGCGTAGGGCTAGAAGAACTTCGCAGACTGCTCTCAGCTCTCTTAGGTTTGATGAGGCACTTAATATGGAATCGTCCCAGACTCCCAGAACCATAAAGGTCCCCTGCATGGCCTCCCCAGCCTCGACTGCTGGCATCTGTAGTCACCACTAGAGGATTCTCTTGACCCCAGAAGACGCCTCTCTGCAGATTTTTATGTTATTTTTTCCACCAAGTCAGGAAGCGTTTTACATATGCTGGAAGGGAAACCTTCTTGTCCAGAGAGTTTCTGTTGCGGCTTTGTGCCCATCTGACATCAGGGATTGAGAATGTCAGAATTCCCAGGATTGTCATGATGTTTCCGATAGTAGCCGATCTTAGACTGCAAAACGGATTTACCTTCAGTCAAAGGGACAACTGCTTCTCTTCTGGGAGGAAGGACATTAGTAAACGAGAGAGTCGAGAAGAACACACTTTGCGGAGCTGGAACGAGGTTGGATTTTCTGATATTTATGATCCATCCCAGGTCTGTGAAGGTCTAGTGAACAAGGTTTAGATGTACTAGATGATTTTCTGATTCTGGATTGATGGTCTCGGTCTTGAATTTCTTGTAAGAAAGGCACTTGTTCAGACTCCTTAGGTTTATAATAGGCCTGTAAGACCCCCCCTGGCTTTTATATTAGAAAAACTGGAGAATAAAATCCTCGCTGTTGTTGGTTTTCTGGATCTGGTAGCAGAACCTCTTTTGGAATCAAGTTGGTCATCTCTAGGGAGGACTGTTCCTCTTTCTTGGTCAAAGGTTTGTTGACGATAAAGTGGTCTGGAGGGTGAGTACTGAACTCTAACATGAATCCCATTTGAAGGGCCGTTAGTATCCAAGGGGAGCCTCCTATACCTCTCCACTGTGGAACAATCTTGGGCCCGTCTGACTTCTGCCGTCATTGAGTGGCTTTTGACGAGCTAACCGGATTGAAGAGGAATTTCTTGTTCCCCCCTCTTGAAGATCGCCATCTTCCCGAGTATGCTCTCTTCTTTTGTTCTGGCTTAGGCTTTCTTTGGCTATAAAAGGAGCGTCTTTGATGGAAGAATCTTGAGTCAATGGGAAACCCTTTCTTCTTATCGGAAGCTTGCGCCAAAACGTCATCCAACACGGACCCAAAAAGCATATCGCCTTCACATGGGATGGAATACAACCGGTTCTTTGAACCCGCATCTCCAGACCAAGAATGGAGCCACGCGGCCCTGCGGCTGACATTAGAAATAGCTGCTGACCTTGCTGACAACCTCACTAGATCTGCCGAGGAGTCTGCAAGAAAATTTGAGGCCTGTTTAGGCATAGGCAATGAGGCCAGAATCGCCTCCCTTGGGGTTCCTGCTGCAAGATGATCCTGTAGCTCAGGGGTGCTCAACCTGCGGCCCTCCAGCTGCTGTAAAACTACAACTCCCACCGTGCCCTTCTGTAGGCTGTCCGGGAATGATGGTAGTTTTGCAACAGCTGGAGGGCCGCAGGTTGAGCATGCCTGCTCTAGCTGATTAAGCCATAGTGATAGGGATCTGGCGGTACAGGTGGCTGCAATGCTCGGTCTGAACATGGCTGTATTTACTTCCCAAGCATTTTTGAGTAAGTTTTCACATTTCTTATCCATCGGATCCCGAAGTAACCCCATGTCCTCAAACGGGAGGGAGGATTTTTGGGATATCTGTGCCACTTGAGCATCGATCTTTGGAGTTTTATACCAAAGATTTCAGTCCGAAAATGGATACTTTCTTTTGAAAGTGTTTGTAATCGGGGCTCTCCTTTCGGGCTCCTTCCACTCCCTAGCGATTAAGGCTTTAACATTATTATGGATCGGAAAGACACGTCTTTCTCTCTCCTAGACCCTAAAACATTTGATCCTGAATGGAGCGACTTTCTTTAGACTCCTCCAGGTGCATAGTAGCTCCTTCTTGCTTTGAGGAGACTGTCTGCTTCCGACATTAGACTCCGATTCCTCCGACGGGTAAGGGAGACCATGGTTTCTCCCAGAAGATACAATCTCCCCCTCATTCAAATCAAACCCAAATAACTGGGAACTATGGGATTTCTGAGACATAGATGCCTGCGGTGAAGAGGGAGGCAACCTAGACTCCACTGCAGCATTAACCTCTTCACGAATCAAACTCCACATGGAGTCTAAGAAGATTCTTCAGCCACCACTTTTTCAGCACATTTGGGGCAAAGTGATTTCTTGGCTTTAGATATAAATGACTTTTTGCAGAATCAGACCCAGGTGCCTTGGAGGTGGAGGGGTCTCTACTCTACAAAATTAAAAAAATAAATAGGGTTCAGAAAAACTTCCAAGGAGTAGACACCAGCACCAGGCACCAAAGGTGGATAATAGGCATAACATACACCGATATCTGCCCAAGTCAGGAGAGGAGGCTTACCGGGCTGATGGGGCTTGCGGGCGGTATCCGGGTCAGTAGGAGCCCACATTGCAGGAAAAGGGAACAGCACGTGTCACTGCTCCCTGAATCCGGCTTCCATTTAAAGTTCCCGGCCTTCTGTGACGTACGCAACGCCCGCTAACAGAACGAGACTCCCCAAACCTTCAGGAGTCTCCACCCACCGGAACGCCGCAAGAATACCCTGCACTCCTCCAAAGGGAGCATGCAGGATAGAGCCCGGGGCTGCCTTTCAACAGTATTTATGCCAAAGGTACAGGGAAGGGAGGCCACTGTCAACTGCAACAGCCCTCCCACTAGTGAGGGGGGAGGGGAGGGAGACCACGCCGTGCGCTTGATACTACTGCGAACCTGCTCGGGAACACAGGAGGAGCTTCCACGCTATCCGGGACAGGAAACAACACTTATTAGGTAAGGGAAGGAGGCCCTTTTAAAGTTTGAGCTTCCGTGTTGTTTCCTGTCCTGGGTGAATGGAGCACCCTCCTGTCAGTGCCGTTGGGGAGGCGCCGGGGAAAAGGTACATTTAATCCAAGCCACTATGGTGCACCTCAGCTCTTCCTGCTTCAGCTGTCAGCCCCAGGCAAGAGGACTATGCAACACCCTGGCCTTGACACTTAAGAAGGGAAGGGCTGGCAGAGGAAGCAGGAGGAACAATGGTGCCCACAGTGCCCTGGACCCTCCTGCTGCACTTAACTGCTCATCTGCAGATACATAAAAAGTACATTTTCTTTGGAATAAAGCAACTGCTCTGCATAAGGCTACCTTCACATTTGCGGCACAGCATTCCAGCAGAGAACAGCCCGTCGCAGTTCTCTGGATCCTGCACTGCCGGATGTTACAGGAATGCCCCCCGGCCCCGTTAACTGTCACTACCCGGTAAATATGTCGGGATTCAGCTGGGAAAAACTCTGCAAAGTTTTCTGTCCGGCCGATCCAGAAAGGCTGTACTGCAAATGTGAAAGAAGCCCAACAAGGGTATGCTTTTAATCAGCAGGACCAACCCTACCAAACATTATGCTTTGTTTAATAGGGTTAATCCTGCTGGTTGATGCTATTAATTAGCTCACCTTCATCGTTCTGCTCCTCAGTCCTCGCACTCCTCTCCCGATCTCTGAGCTGTTGGTTGAGGATTCGCAATCGTCTGTAAACAATGAACATTATGACAGACACAAGGGTTACTCAGCGATCCGAGAACCCTTTCATCCAGCAGTCTTTATGACTTCGGTGCTGGATTTGCGGGGGCTGGGCTCTCCACAAGCTCAATAATAGGACATTTCACAAGTTTCCCCAAAGTCCTGCTCCCTCTGTGCGGGAGGAATCCGCAGATGTACAAAGTCTGGCAGCCGACTGACGCCGACAGAGGGAGAAAAGCTGAACACGGACGCAGGCCAGTTTCATCGAAGCGTCTTAAAGGCGCATTTACTACAGACGAATAACCCGACCCAAAATCACAGCATCTTAGTATCACACAGGGTTAATATCTTTCAGTACTGCAAGATGATGTGATAAGCGGCACTTACCTCCGCAGCTGAGCGTTCTCACTCCGCAGGGGCTGCAGCGCCAGAGCGATCTCTGCATTAACATTAGTGCTGCCTACAACGGCAGGCAACAGGGACACTGTGCGCTCCAACTCCGCCACTAGACGCATCGCCTCCCCGTCACCTGCTGGAAGGGAGAAGGGTCACAAGACATGAATAGAAGGTTAGGACCCCAGATATCTACGGCCGAGCTCCATGATAAGACATTCATTCAGTTCCCGTATTACTACAGTTCCCGTCCAGTGCTCTCCCCTCTCTACAAGAACCGGACATTTAGTGGGGCACTGCGTAATCGCTGCTATTCCTGTGGGCACCGTCAGCTCTACCGGCCTCAGGGTTCAGTCTCTTTAGTGGCGGTAGTCTGCCAGCCTCACCCCAACAGCTGGACCCTGGTTCATTGGGGAGGTTCCCATTACATCTAAGTCCCCTACATTAACCCCTTCGTGTACCTTGATCTTCCACCAAGGACTTGATCTCCCCAAGCAAGTACTTCACTGCCATTATCTTCTTCTCCGTCTTCTCTGGGCTCTTCTTGCACTTGTTGAAACTTGCCTGGCAGCTCATCTCTCGCGCAGGCACAGCCCCGGCAGCGCCCGCATCGCTCTCACAGCCGGACTCCGCTGCCTGGCTCTGTAAGGGGATCTCACCCTGTTGTAGCCCAGCTAAGTGAGTGGCCACACAGTGCAGTAAATCAGAGTCCCGGATCAGACTCTGGTAGTGGCTGAGCTTAGTGTGATGCGTTGGTTGGTAGCCGGAGGGTACAGTGGAGTTATGAACGGCCGAAGTCTGTGTATTGCCTGCCATTGTGAAAGCTGAGGACGCAGGCATGGAAGAAGGAAAGAGAGCGACGCCCCCTGGTGGTAAAGTCTGGTGGAAACCTTCATTACTGGAGCTCTGCAAAAAAAGGGCAAATTAATAAAACCATGAAAAGTTATCCAGAATTCACGGACGAGAGAACGTTTAATGCATCTCCTACCTTGAGATTTGCAGGATGTTGGGGGGACAGGGTTGGGGTTGACGTCGGTAAACGACAGTTATACAGAGCAGAAGCTTCAGGACCTGTGAAGAAATAATAACCCCAGAGTAATAAGAGCAGAATGTCTGCCTTATGTAGCCGTGTTAGAGGGTAGTCTGTGACTTACCTGCCGCTGACGGAGCCATATAGGTCAGGGGGGACACTTGATTTAAGTGCTGCATCTGTGTAGTTACATGGTCCAAATTATGGGACGGCACAATCAATGGTGGAGAACTCAACCCAAGTCTCTGTACCTCAGCATTACACAGC
Organism: Bufo bufo; assembly: GCF_905171765.1. NCBI lineage: Eukaryota > Metazoa > Chordata > Amphibia > Anura > Bufonidae > Bufo > Bufo bufo. Next base: position 232,643,134 of record NC_053395.1, read on the forward strand.
CCGGGTGGCAAAGTCCTTCCGAGAGGTCCTAAAAAAAAGGACATTGAGAAAAGGAGTCAGGAATGGGCTGGACAATGTAATCAATCCGACACTAGATGTAGCAGAGCTGACACCCATCATTACGCAATAAGTGTCCTGTGTGGGGAATGTCCACCTTTCTATGTCAGGGCCACCCATGTGTCTCTCACCCTTCTCTTTGTAGACGTGGGAGGCCGTTGTGGGCTTCCTCACTGAAGTCTTCTTTGTTTTCATGGTGGATGATCTGACGTTCCCTCTGGTGAAAGGCATTTTGTGAGTCTTCAGTGGACTCTCTGTGTGAACAGGGTATAAGATGCGCTTGTGTTAAACCCCCGTCAAACAATACTGGGGCAGATCATTTGTGGCCACTCTTACAACTCCACACAGCAATGACCGATTGCGGCACCTCACAGCTGCCTTCCCCGTCCGGGCACCTCCACTGGCTCCCCTCAAGCAACCACAGGTCCCCCCTGGCCCATCTTCATGGCCGTCTGAATTGAGGACCAGCCATGGAGAAACCTGCTGTGAAGCTCGTGGTTATCTTGCCGTGGCACATATATACCGACTCCAGGCGCGTGAAGTGCCACAATCCAGCCTCACAACACAGAACATCACCACAAAGCCTTCTAACAAGGGCTGGTGGGTCCTGTGTTACCCTGAAATGTGGAAACCGAACTAGCCGGCTATCCCTCCCCCGTCTTCCATCCCCTCCTCACCCAATTAATATACACTTACCTTATAAAGAACCGCCCCAATGCTTCACTTACTGCACCCTAAGCCATGTGGTGTGTCCATTTTGTATACAATAACTCTTACCCTAAACCATCACAGTCTCCCCAGGAGGTCCCCTTCCTTCCTGGGGGCCACACTGTGCAGCTGCAGGGATATAATGATCCTGAGGGCCAGTAGCGGTTCCATACCTTTCACTTCACACTGTAGTATGTCGTGTAGTAGCGCTGCACATCGGTCCAGACCTCGATTAATGACCAAAACCTACAAGAGAATCACCGGGTCAGTACCTGCAATCTGCGGAAGGCTCTTCAAGTCCTCCATCAGGTCTAATCTACGCATTTCACAGAGATACCGGATTCAGGTGGCAGGTACGGCTGACACTACAGCTCCCAGGCGGATGTCGCTGAGCCGGCCAATATCCGCAGAGGACGGTGGAATCAGGGACTAGTCCCAGAAATCATCCAGCACCCTCGGTCATCCTGCTGCTAGCGCCCCCCCCCGGGAAGGCGTTTGTACCTGGTCTTCTGAGTCTGTGGAGCACAGCGAGTACCCCGAGTCCACGGACGTGGTGGAGGCTTTCCTGACAGCAGTCCTAAAAGGCGAGACAAAATTGTAAGGTCTCCAGATAGGAAGAGCAGCATCCTCATCCCCAAGACCCCGAGGCTACACCCCTCCCAGGACACCCCACTCACCTTCTCTTACAGGCTGCTGGTCTTACAGGGAGGCACAGTCGTCCAGAAGAAAAGACCTGAAATCAGACACAGGGACACGGCTCCTTACAACCGCAGGGAGGAATGCAGAGACCCCAAAACTGGAGATACCCGGAGCAACCAATCAGAGGGGCGGATTCTGGATGCTATGGGCAACCAGGCCAGATTTCCATTACACCAGTTTTGATAAATCCCCCCCCCCCCTTCAAGGCTCCAAGGCTCGGTCTACACAACGACATTCGTCACGCGACAATATTTATAATGATATTCTATGGTGTCGCACTGCAACATCTGTGTCACGCGACTTATTGTCATGTGGACCTGGCCTAAATCATCATCCTGCACCATCTCCTCACCCCTTACATACTGGCACCGTCATCAACTTCCACACAGTCCTCCTCCGCCGCTCTCTCTGCCTCCCCAGTCCTCGTCCTCCTCCGCCGCTCTCTCTGCCTCCCCAGTCCTCGTCCTCCTCCGCCGCTCTCTCTGCCTCCCCAATCCTCCTCCGCCGCTCTCTCTGCCTCCCCAATCCTCCTCCGCCGCTCTCTCTGCCTCCCCAATCCTCCTCCGCCGCTCTCTCTGCCTCCCCAATCCTCCTCCGCCGCTCTCTCTGCCTCCCCAGTCCTCGTCCTCCTCCGCCGCTCTCTCTGCCTCCCCAATCCTCCTCCGCCGCTCTCTCTGCCTCCCCAGTCCTCATCCTCCTCTCTCTGCCTCCCCAGCCCTCGTCCTCCTCCCCAGTCCTCATCCTCCTCCGCCGCTCTCTCGGCCTCCCCGGTCCTCATCCTCCTCCGCCGCTCTCTCTGCCTCCCCAATCCTCCTCCGCCGCTCTCTCGGCCTCCCCGGTCCTCATCCTCCTCCGCCGCTCTCTCGGCCTCCCCGGTCCTCATCCTCCTCCGCCGCTCTCTCGGCCTCCCCGGTCCTCATCCTCCTCCGCCGCTCTCTCGGCCTCCCCGGTCCTCATCCTCCTCCGCCGCTCTCTCGGCCTCCCCGGTCCTCATCCTCCTCCGCCGCTCTCTCGGCCTCCCCGGTCCTCATCCTCCTCCGCCGCTCTCTCGGCCTCCCCGGTCCTCATCCTCCTCCGCCGCTCTCTCGGCCTCCCCGGTCCTCATCCTCCTCCGCCGCTCTCTCGGCCTCCCCGGTCCTCATCCTCCTCCGCCGCTCTCTCGGCCTCCCCGGTCCTCATCCTCCTCCGCCGCTCTCTCGGCCTCCCCGGTCCTCATCCTCCTCCGCCGCTCTCTCGGCCTCCCCGGTCCTCATCCTCCTCCGCCGCTCTCTCGGCCTCCCCGGTCCTCATCCTCCTCCGCCGCTCTCTCGGCCTCCCCGGTCCTCATCCTCCTCCGCCGCTCTCTCGGCCTCCCCGGTCCTCATCCTCCTCCGCCGCTCTCTCGGCCTCCCCGGTCCTCATCCTCCTCCGCCGCTCTCTCGGCCTCCCCGGTCCTCATCCTCCTCCGCCGCTCTCTCGGCCTCCCCGGTCCTCATCCTCCTCCGCCGCTCTCTCGGCCTCCCCGGTCCTCATCCTCCTCCGCCGCTCTCTCGGCCTCCCCGGTCCTCATCCTCCTCCGCCGCTCTCTCGGCCTCCCCGGTCCTCATCCTCCTCCGCCGCTCTCTCGGCCTCCCCGGTCCTCATCCTCCTCCGCCGCTCTCTCGGCCTCCCCGGTCCTCATCCTCCTCCGCCGCTCTCTCGGCCTCCCCGGTCCTCATCCTCCTCCGCCGCTCTCTCGGCCTCCCCGGTCCTCATCCTCCTCCGCCGCTCTCTCGGCCTCCCCGGTCCTCATCCTCCTCCGCCGCTCTCTCGGCCTCCCCGGTCCTCATCCTCCTCCGCCGCTCTCTCGGCCTCCCCGGTCCTCATCCTCCTCCGCCGCTCTCTCGGCCTCCCCGGTCCTCATCCTCCTCCGCCGCTCTCTCGGCCTCCCCGGTCCTCATCCTCCTCCGCCGCTCTCTCGGCCTCCCCGGTCCTCATCCTCCTCCGCCGCTCTCTCGGCCTCCCCGGTCCTCATCCTCCTCCGCCGCTCTCTCGGCCTCCCCGGTCCTCATCCTCCTCCGCCGCTCTCTCGGCCTCCCCGGTCCTCATCCTCCTCCGCCGCTCTCTCGGCCTCCCCGGTCCTCATCCTCCTCCGCCGCTCTCTCGGCCTCCCCGGTCCTCATCCTCCTCCGCCGCTCTCTCGGCCTCCCCGGTCCTCATCCTCCTCCGCCGCTCTCTCGGCCTCCCCGGTCCTCATCCTCCTCCGCCGCTCTCTCGGCCTCCCCGGTCCTCATCCTCCTCCGCCGCTCTCTCGGCCTCCCCGGTCCTCATCCTCCTCCGCCGCTCTCTCGGCCTCCCCGGTCCTCATCCTCCTCCGCCGCTCTCTGCCTGCCCAGTCCTCATCCTCCTCCGCCTCCGCCGCTCTCTGCCTCCCCAGTCCTCAGCCTCCTCCGCCGCTCTCTCGGCCTCCCCAGCCCTCGTCCTCCTCCCCAGTCCTCGTCCTCCTCCGCCGCTCTCTCTGCCTCCCCAGTCCTCATCCTCCTCTCTCTGCCTCCCCAGCCCTCGTCCTCCTCTCTCTGCCTCCCCAGCCCTCGTCCTCCTCTCTCTGCCTCCCCAGCCCTCGTCCTCCTCCCCAGTCCTCATCCTCCTCCGCCTCTCTCTGCCTCCCCAGTCCTCATCCTCCTCCGCCGCTCTCGGCCTCCCCAGTCCTCGTCCTCCTCCGCCGCTCTCGGCCTCCCCAGCCTCCTCCGCCTCTCTCTGCCTCCCCAGTCCTCATCCTCCTCCGCCGCTCTCGGCCTCCCCAGTCCTCGTCCTCCTCCGCCGCTCTCCGTCTCCCCAGCCTTCTCCGCCTCTCTCTGCCTCCCCAGTCCTCGTACTCCTCCGCCGCTCTCCGTCTCCCCAGTCCTCAGCCTCCTCCGTCGCTCTCTGCCTCCCCAGTCCTCGTCCTCCTCCTCCGCTCTCAGCCTCCCCGTCTTCAGCCTCCGCTCTCACCTTGCCTGCTCGGCCTCCAGCTCTCGCCATCCCTGCACAGTGTAACAGCTGCAGCCTTCTGCAACTTGTCAGTAGTGCGCCGGAAGTGTCTCCTTGGAAACCAACGACAACCGGAAGTTTGGGAGAGCGGCGCGCAGCGGCGGGAATAAAATAGTTACAGCTCACGTGACAGGAAGTGTCCGAGCCGCCATCTTTATTATGGGCAGTGTGAATGAGTGAGAAGACGGTGGCCCCCAGCGCACGTCATCGGGGGCCCTGCAGGTACATTCCAGGAAGGATTGTTTAGAAGTAACAGGCCTTTATCTGTAGTCCTGGGATCAGCAACATCTGGCACTGCAGCTGTGATGAAACTACGACTCCCAGCATGCACACAAGCTAACTCCTGTAGAAGTGAATGGAGCATGCAGGGAGTTGTAGTCTGAGCCCAGCAGGGGTGTCGCTGTAGCCCATGGTGAGCGGTGACCGCGTGCATGACGCGAGACGCCGCCATGTATTTCCTCCATATTGTCTGAAATCGACATCCTCTGGAACTACAACTCCCAGTAGAAAACAGACAGGAATTGTATCTGCAGGTTCAGACCACTGTCCCAAAAATCACAAGTGGTGAAAGGGAATCTCTGGAGCAAGAACACGGCCGGCGAGTTGTCAGAGACGAGCGGTGCCAACGGACGAGGTCATGCAACGCTTTCCTTGTGGTGCTGCCAATTCATTCTATTGGCGGTGGGCCACAGTGTGCGGACCGCCATTAATAGAGCGCTGATGTCACGAAGACCACGGACAAGACCCTGACACAAAATGACAGCTTATCTCCTATCTATAGGATACGAGGGCCGTCCTGTGCCCCCCCCCCCGTATAAATGAAGCAGCCGTCCTGTGCCCCCCCCTTATAAATGGAGCAGCCGTCCTGTGCCCCCCCCCTTATAAATGGAGCAGCCGTCCTGTGCCCCCCCCCCGTATAAATGAAGCAGCCGTCCTGTGCCCCCCCCGTATAAATGAAGCAGCCGTCCTGTGCCCCCCCTTATAAATGGAGCAGCCGTCCTGTGCCCCCCCCTTATAAATGGAGCAGCCGTCCTGTGCCCCCCCGTATAAATGGAGCAGCCGTCCTGTGCCCCCCCGTATAAATGGAGCAGCCGTCCTGTGCCCCCCCGTATAAATGGAGCAGCCGTCCTGTGCCCCCCCCCGTATAAATGAAGCAGCCGTCCTGTGCCCCCCCTTATAAATGGAGCAGCCGTCCTGTGCCCCCCCCCCTTATAAATGGAGCAGCCGTCCTGTGCCCCCCCCCGTATAAATGAAGCAGCCGTCCTGTGCCCCCCCCGTATAAATGAAGCAGCCGTCTTGTGCAACCGTATAAATGGAGCAGCCGTCCTGTGCCCCCCCGTATAAATGGAGCAGCCGTCCTGTACCCCCCCGTATAAATGGAGCAGCTGTCCTGTGCCCCCCCCCCCCCCCCCCGTATGAATGGAGCAGCCGTCCTGTTCCCCCTCGTATAAATAGAGCAGCCGTCCTGTGCCCCCCGTATAAATGGAGCAGCTGTCCTGTGCCCCCCCGTATTAATGGAGCAGCCGTCCTGTGCCCCCCCGTATAAATGAAGCAGCCGTCCTGTGCCCCCCCCTTATAAATGGAGCAGCCGTCCTGTGCCCCCCCCTTATAAATGGAGCAGCCGTCCTGTGCCCCCCCCCTTATAAATGGAGCAGCCGTCCTGTCCCCCCCCCTTATAAATGGAGCAGCCGTCTTGTGCCCCCGTATAAATGGAGCAGCCGTCCTGTGCCCCCCCGTATAAATGGAGCAGCCGTCCTGTGCGCCCCCGTATTAATGGAGCAGCCGTCCTGTGCCCCCCCGTATAAATGGAGCAGCCATCCTGTGCCCCCCCCGTATAAATGGAGCAGCCATGCTGTGCCCCCCGTATAAATGGAGCAGCCGTCTTGTGCCCCCCCATATGAATGGAGCAGCTGTCCTGTGCCCCCCGTATAAATGGAGCAGCTGTCCTGTGCCCCCCGTATAAATGGAGAAGCCGTCCTGTGCCCCCCGTATAAATGGAGCAGCCGTCCTGTGCCCCCCCCCGTATAAATGGAGCAGCCGTTCTGTGCCCCCCCTATAAATGGAGCAGCCGTCCTGTATATACAGTCACCACTAGGGGGAGCTCCTCACATACAGATTTATATACAGCCACCACTAGGGGGAGCTCCTCACATACAGATGTATATACAGCCACCACTAGGGGGAGCTCCTCACATACAGATGTATATACAGCCACCACTAGGGGGAGCTCCTCACATACAGATGTATATACAGTCACCACTAGGGGGAGCTCCTCACATACAGATTTATATACAGCCACCACTAGGGGGAGCTCCTCACATACAGATGTATATACAGCCACCACTAGGGGGAGCTCCTCACATACAGATGTATATACAGCCACCACTAGGGGGAGCTCTTCACATACAGATGTATATACAGCCACCACTAGAGGGAGCTCCTCACATACAGATGTATATACAGCCACCACTAGAGGGAGCTCCTCACATACAGATGTATATACAGCCACCACTAGAGGGAGCTCCTCACATACAGATGTATATACAGTCACCACTAGGGGGAGCTCCTCACATACAGATGTATATACAGCCACCACTAGGGGGAGCTCCTCACATACAGATGTATATACAGCCACCACTAGGGGGAGCTCCTCACATACAGATGTATATACAGCCACCACTAGGGGGAGCTCCTCACATACAGATGTATATACAGTCACCACTAGGGGGAGCTCCTCACATACAGATGTATATACAGCCTCCACTAGAGGGAGCTCCTCACATACAGATGTATATACAGTCACCACTAGAGGGAGCTCCTCACATACAGATGTATATACAGTCACCACTAGGGGGAGCTCCTCACATACAGATGTATATACAGTCACCACTAGGGGGAGCTCCTCACATACAGATGTATATACAGCCACCACTAGGGGGAGCTCCTCACATACAGATGTATATACAGTCACCACTAGGGAGAGCTCCTCACATACAGATGTATATACAGTCACCACTAGGGGGAGCTCCTCACATACAGATGTATATACAGCCACCACTAGGGGGAGCTCCTGACATACAGATGTATATACAGCCACCACTAGAGGGAGCTCCTCACATACAGATGTATATACAGCCACCACTAGGGGGAGCTCCTCACATACAGATGTATATACAGCCACCACTAGGGGGATCTCCTCACATACAGATGTATATACAGTCACCACTAGGGGGAGCTCCTCACATACAGATGTATATACAGTAACCACTAGGGGGAGCTCCTCACATACAGATGTATATATAGTCACCACTAGAGGGAGCTCCTCATATACAGATGTATATACAGTCACCACTAGAGGGAGCTCCTCACATACAGATGTATATACAGTAACCACTAGGGGGAGCTCCTCACATACAGATGTATATACAGCCACCACTAGAGGGAGCTCCTGACATACAGATGTATATACAGCCACCACTAGAGGGAGCTCCTCACATACAGATGTATATACAGCCACCACTAGGGGGAGCTCCTCACATACAGATGCATATACAGTCACCACTAGGGGGAGCTCCTCACATACAGATGTATATACAGCCACCACTAGGGGGATCTCCTCACATACAGATGTATATACAGTAACCACTAGGGGGAGCTCCTCACATACAGATGTATATATAGTCACCACTAGAGGGAGCTCCTCATATACAGATGTATATACAGTCACCACTAGAGGGAGCTCCTCACATACAGATGTATATACAGTCACCACTAGGGGGAGCTCCTCACATACAGATGTATATACAGCCACCACTAGGGGGAGCTCCTCACATACAGATGTATATACAGCCACCACTAGGGGGAGCTCCTCACATACAGATGTATATACAGCCACCACTAGAGGGAGCTCCTCACATACAGATGTATATACAGTCACCACTAGGGGGAGCTCCTCACATACAGATGTATATACAGTAACCACTAGGGGGAGCTCCTCACATACAGATGTATATATAGTCACCACTAGAGGGAGCTCCTCATATACAGATGTATATACAGCCACCACTAGGGGGAGCTCCTCACATACAGATGTATATACAGTCACTACTAGGGGGAGCTACTCACATACAGATGTATATACAGTCACCACTAGGGGGAGCTCCTCACATACAGATGTATATACAGTCACCACTAGAGGGAGCTCCTCACATACAGATGTATATACAGTCACCACTAGAGGGAGCTCCTCACATACAGATGTATATACAGTCACCACTAGGGGGAGCTCCTCACATACAGATGTATATACAGTCACCACTAGAGGGAGCTCCTCACATACAGATGTATATACAGCCACCACTAGGGGGAGCTCCTCACATACAGATGTATATACAATCACCACTAGGGGGAGCTCCTCACATACAGATGTATATACAGTCACCACTAGAGGGAGCTCCTCACATACAGATGTATATACAGTCACCACTAGGAGGAGCTCCTCACATACAGATGTATATACAGCCACCACTAGGGGGAGCTCCTCACATACAGATGTATATACAGTCACCACTAGGGGGAGCTCCTCACATACAGATGTATATACAGTCACCACTAGGGGGAGCTCCTCACATACAGATGTATATACAGCCACCACTAGGGGGAGCTCCTCACATACAGATGTATATACAGCCACCACTAGGGGGAGCTCCTCACATACAGATGTATATACAGCCACCACTAGAGGGAGCTCCTCACATACAGATGTACATACAGTCACCACTAGATATAGGAAGATGGAAAAATGGGCAGCACTCCGGTCTTGTGGTAGAAAATAGGTGATGTTTTATTCACACCCAAACGCAATGCAGCATTTCAGCCCTCTCAATGGAGCCTTTGTCAAGCTAGTGAACACAGTGCTCTCAATGCATTATATCATTATATAGGTGAAACTCATTACAGTAACATGATTGCTCATTAGGAACATATTCGGTGAACAAGAGTACAAAACAATAAAAACATGATTCTTTTTAAAAAAAATATTACAATGTGTCAATGTATGTGGACCATCATATTGTCCACATATTATACATATATGCGAGTCAACTATAAATCAGTGATAAATATGGAGAATGTCGCACTAGAATGAGATGGGGATCCAGCAGAGGTGCACCCACTAACAGACACCACCCAGTCTGATAAAGATAAAGTATATGAAAAATGGAAGTGGGGCACACTCTTAAGTATAAGGATCTTTATTGAAACACACTAATAATGATACAAGTAATATTGTCAGTAAAACCAACACAATATAATGACAATAAAAGAGCAGAAAGTTTAAAAAGATGATAAATATATTCAATGGATGATATAAATAGATGGATAAAATATGATTAAATTAGAATTAAATATACAATAACAATGGATAAAAATATATAAGATCCTAATAGGTATATGAATTTTCGTGAAGCGTACAAATAATTAAATATTGCTCCTCCATACACTGAGATTCACTCCGGTACCAGTCCTGAACAGGTGTTGGAAAACAGATTAAAGTTCCAGGCGCATACAGCAATGCAGGTAAAGTTATAGTAGATCAGCTGATTGTGCGCACAGCGGCGTCCCGCTGTATTGGTAAGAAGCGATCGCTTTTACTAGGTTATGCAAGGTCTTACCCGAGGATGCTTAATACTGGATGTTGGCCCCTCGACTCGGATTGTTGCTAATGTCTCCGGTCTCAAGGGGTAATGCTCAGATTTGAATTTGGCGCCCGTAGGGTTGTTTGCTACACGTGGTGAAGTCCGTCTCACGTAAAGTAGCCTTCAAGTATATCGGCGATTCTCTGGCAATAAGGTTGTCTCCAGGCTTCCTCGGACTTGCAGACCCTTTCCTGTTGATGGGGGGATACCAAACGCGTTTCTGGGATTTACAAGAAAGACCCCTTCTTCATACCACAATATTACTTGTATCATTATTAGTGTGTTTCAATAAAGATCCTTATACTTAAGAGTGTGCCCCACTTCCATTTTTCATAAATCAGTGTTACATACATAATTAGTGTTACTCCCCATATATAGTGCAGCTGTGCAAAACAGTGTTAATTAATTATAAATTAAAAGAGGGACAAACCCACACTATGAAATCCCATGATGCGATCCGATATTGGCGTCCTCTGGTGTGTACTGCACAAGCGCCGGCATACATCGGCGGATCGTGAGAGTCTGCAACATCCCGCGCATGCGCACAATATAGTACGTCAGTGCTGGGATGCTTCCAAAATTTGCGGCTTCTCCCCAGATCCCGCGCATGCGCGCGCCCATGGTTCCTGCATCTATCATAATCACAGTAACCTACTGCGCATGATCAGGAGGTTAGAGACCCATTTTGTCACTATGTGACCATGGTAACCGTGCTGTCGAGAGATATAAAGGATCAGTAAATACATGGAAAACGTTGACTGCAGTCAAATCCTTAGGCCAAACCAGACCCAGGCTCCGGTCACTGCGCCTCCGCTTCCAACAATTTTGGACGGGGGCAGTGAGGATGCGGTTGTTACACACAAGTCCCGCAGTCATTTCTGAGTGCATGGACCTATGCGGAACAAGGGACCGGGACATTCTCATGTCACATGTCCCCTGCTCTCCCACCCAACATCATCACCCATCCCCCTCTGACCCATATAAAAATCCCACATTATTCCAAAACTGGATATTAATATATACAGGTCTCGAGTCCCCTCATCATGGCTCATAATAAAAATTGGATATAGGGAGAAGTCCACAAAATAAATAATATTATCGGGGCACAAACAATATATGTAGATCGCATAGAGATTTCATGTCGGGCGATGTCCTCTCAGTTAAGACAATGATCTCCGTTGAGATAGTCTACTAGGGGGAGCTCTTCACATACAGATGTATATATAGCCACCACTAGGGGGAGCTCCTCACATACAGATTTATATACAGTCACCACTAGGGGGAGCTCCTCACATACAGATGTATATACAGCCACCACTAGGGGGAGCTCTTCACATACAGATGTATATATAGCCACCACTAGGGGGAGCTCCTCACATACAGATTTATATACAGTCACCACTAGGGGGAGCCCCTCACAGATGTATATACAGCCACCACTAGGGGGAGCTCCTCACATACAGATGTATATACAGTCACCACTAGAGGGTGCTCCTCACATACAGATGTATATACAGACACCACTAGGGGGAGCTCCTCACATACAGATGTATATACAGTCACCACTAGGGGGAGCTCCTCACATACAGATGTATATACAGTCACCACTAGGGGGAGCTCCTCACATACAGATGTATATACAGCCACCACTAGGGGGAGCTCCTCACATACAGCTGTATATACAGTCACCACTAGGGGGAGCTCCTCACATACAGATTTATATACAGCCACCACTAGGGGGAGCTCCTCACATACAGATGTATATACAGTCACCACTAGGGGGAGCTACTCACATACAGATGTATATACAGTCACCACTAGGGGGAGCTCCTCACATACAGATGTATATACAGTCACCACTAGAGGGAGCTCCTCACATACAGATGTATATACAGTCACCACTAGAGGGAGCTCCTCACAGATGTATATACAGCCACCACTAGAGGGAGCTCCTCACATACAGATGTATATACAGTCACCACTAGAGGGTGCTCCTCACATACAGATGTATATACAGACACCACTAGGGGGAGCTCCTCACATACAGATGTATATACAGTCACCACTAGGGGGAGCTCCTCACATACAGATGTATATACAGTCACCACTAGGGGGAGCTCCTCACATACAGATGTATATACAGTCACCACTAGAGGGAGCTCCTCACATACAGATGTATATACAGTCACCACTAGGGGGAGCTCCTCACATACAGATGTATATACAGCCACCACTAGGGGGAGCTCCTCACATACAGCTGTATATACAGTCACCACTAGGGGGAGCTCCTCACATACAGATTTATATACAGCCACCACTAGGGGGAGCTCCTCACATACAGATGTATATACAGTCACCACTAGGGGGAGCTACTCACATACAGATGTATATACAGTCACCACTAGGGGGAGCTCCTCACATACAGATGTATATACAGTCACCACTAGAGGGAGCTCCTCACATACAGATGTATATACAGTCACCACTAGAGGGAGCTCCTCACATACAGATGTATATACAGTCACCACTAGGGGGAGCTCCTCACATACAGATGTATATACAGTCACCACTAGAGGGAGCTCCTCACATACAGATGTATATACAGCCACCACTAGGGGGAGCTCCTCACATACAGATGTATATACAATCACCACTAGGGGGAGCTCCTCACATACAGATGTATATACAGTCACCACTAGAGGGAGCTCCTCACATACAGATGTATATACAGTCACCACTAGGAGGAGCTCCTCACATACAGATGTATATACAGCCACCACTAGGGGGAGCTCCTCACATACAGATGTATATACAGTCACCACTAGGGGGAGCTCCTCACATACAGATGTATATACAGTCACCACTAGGGGGAGCTCCTCACATACAGATGTATATACAGTCACCACTAGGGGGAGCTCCTCACATACAGATGTATATACAGCCTCCACTAGAGGGAGCTCCTCACATACAGATGTATATACAGCCTCCACTAGGGGGAGCTCCTCACATACAGATGTATATACAGCCTCCACTAGAGGGAGCTCCTCACATACAGATGTATATACAGCCACCACTAGAGGGTGCTCCTCACATACAGATGTATATACAGTCACCACTAGAGGGAGCTCCTCACTTATAAAATATCATTAACCCCTTCACCACTGTTAACCTGCTGGAATATTGTAAATATCATGGCCACCCTGGATATTACCATCAGCCCCTTCACTACTGTAGACCAACATAAATATTTAATAATCTATCACTCTGTAGAATTATACTATAATCGCTTTACTGTTATTGGCGCTAACACATTTGCACCCCCTTCCCTTCCTGTATCTGCCCTTAGAGGTAACACTGGGGCAGATTTCCAGAGCCAGATGAATTCTGAGTACAGCGGAGGCGCTGGATTTATCTTTAGAGACGTGTTTGTCTCATTAGGGAGCTGTTCACACTGGGCGCCGGCGCTCGGGTCTTCGGGCTTCTTTCTTTGTGTGATCAGTGATCTCTCCTCCAGGATGATAACGAGTTCTGCCTCCTCATCCACATCTGAGTCGTGTGAGATGGAAGTGACTTCCCCGCGCCGAGCTTCACTCGCTCATCTTTATTTGAAGTGTCTGCGTCTCTGACCTCGGAGTGCGCGGCGGCAGCAGGTGCCGTTGAATAGGAGTCCTGCAGCACAATAACCCGCGAGATGAGAGGCGACGTGCGAGAGAACGGACTGAAGTGGAGGAAAGATAAAAGAAGGAGGAAAAAAGGAGGATGCCACCTGCGAGCGGGAAGAGGGGGCGACGAGCAAGGCATGGAGGATGAAAGCTGCAGAGGTCAGCGACTGCTGGAGCGGGAACGGAGCCCGACGCAGATAGAAACCTAGAATGTGCCGGCAGATAAGAACCATTTGGCCCATCTAGTCTGCCCAATATACTGAGTATTATGGATAGCCCCCGGCCCTATCTTATATGAAGGATGGCCTTATGCCTATCCCATGCATGCTTAAACTCCTCCACTGTATTTGCAGCTACCACTTCTGCAGGAAGGCTATTCCATGCATCCACTACTCTCTCAGTAAAGTAATACTTCCTGATATTACTGTTAACCCTTTGCCCCTCTAATCTAACACTATCTCCTCTTGTAGCAGTTTTTCTTCTTGTAAATCTTCTCTCCTCTTTTACCGAGTTGATTCCCTTTATGTATTTAGCAGTTTCTCTCATATCCCCTCTGTCTCTTCTTTCTTCCAAGCTATACATATTAAGGTCCTTTAACCTTTCCTGGTAAGTTTTATCCTGCAATCCATGTACTAGTTTAGTAGCTCTTCTCTGAACTCTCTCTAGAGTATCTATATCCTTCTGGAGATATGGCCTCCAGTACTGCGCACAATACTCCAAGTGAGGTCTCACCAGTGTTCTGTACAGCGGCATAAGCACTTCACTCTTTCTACTGCTTATACCTCTCCCTATACATCCAAGCATTCTGCTGGCATTTCGTGCTGCTCTATTACATTGTCTTCCCACCTTTAAGTCTTCTGAAATAATTACTCCTAAATCCCTTTCCTCAGATACTGAGGTCAGGACTGTGTCAAATATTCTATATTCTGCCCTTGGGTTTTTACGCCCCAGGTGCATTATCTTGCACTTATCCACAATAAATTTCAGTTTCCAGAGTTCTGACCATTCTTCTAGTTTTCCTAAATCCTTTTCCATTTGGCGTTTCCCTCCAGGAACATCAACCCTGTTACAAATCTTTGTGTCATCAGCAAAAAGACAGACCTTACCATCGAGGCCTTTTGCAATATCACTTATGAAGATATTAAACAAAATCGGTCCCAGTACAGATCCCTGTGGAACCCCACTGGTAACATGACCTTGTTTTGAATGTTCTCCATTGACTACAACCCTCTGTTGTCTGTCACTCAGCCACTGCCTAATCCACTCAACAATATGGGAGTCCATGCTCAATGACTGCAGTTTATTGATAAGTCTTCTATGTGGGACAGTGTCAAAAGCCTTACTAAAATCTAGATATGCGATGTCTACTGCACCTCCACCGTCTATTATTTTATTCACCCAGTCAAAAAAATCTATAAGATTTGTTTGACATGATCTCCCTGAAGTAAACCCATGTTGTTTTTCATCTTGCAATCCATGGGATTTTAGATGTTCCACATAGGCGGAGGCGGGAGGGTCACACAATGTGTCCACCAGACTGAACCGCCGCTGTAGAAGGACGGAGCTCAGCGCAGATAGCGGAGTATATACAGATATATATACAGTCACCACTAGGGGGAGCTCCTCACATACAGATGTATATACAGTCACCACTAGGGGGAGCTCCTCACATACAGATGTATATACAGCCACCACTAGAGGGAGCTCCTCACATACAGATGTATATACAGTCCCCACTAGGGGGAGCTCCTCACATACAGATGTATATACAGTCACCACTAGAGGGAGCTCCTCACATACAGATGTATATACAGTCACCACTAGAGGGAGCTCCTCACATACAGATGTATATACAGCCACCACTAGGGGGAGCTCCTCACATACAGATGTATATACAGCCACCACTGGATGAGCTCCTCACATACAGATGTATATACAGTCACCACTAGGGGGAGCTCCTCACATACAGATGTATATACAGCCACCACTAGGGGGAGCTCCTCACATACAGATGTATATACAGCCACCATTAGGGTGGAGCTCCTCACATACAGATGTATATACAGTCACCACTAGGGGGAGCTACTCACATACAGATGTATATACGGCCACCACTAGGGGGAGCTCCTCACATACAGATGTATATACAGTCACCACTAGGGGGAGCTCCTCACATACAGATGTATATACAGTCACCACTAGGGGGAGCTCCTCACATACAGATGTATATACAGCCACCACTAGGGGGAGCTCCTCACATACAGATGTATATACAGCCACCACTGGATGAGCTCCTCACATACAGATGTATATACAGTCACCACTAGGGGGAGCTCCTCACATACAGATTTATATACAGCCACCACTAGGGGGAGCTCCTCACATACAGATTTATATAGTCACCACTAGGGGGAGCTCCTCACATACAGATTTATATACAGCCACCACTAGAGGGAGCTCCTCACATACAGATGTATATACAGCCACCACTAGGGGCAACTCCTCACATACAGATGTATATACAGCCACCACTGGATGAGCTCCTCACATACAGATGTATATATAGTCACCACTAGAGGGAGCTCCTCACATACAGATGTATATACAGCCACCACTAGGGGGAGCTCCTCACATACAGATGTATATACAGCCACCACTAGAGGGAGATCCTCACATACAGATGTATATACAGTCCCCACTAGAGGGAGCTCCTCACATACAGATGTATATACAGCCACCACTAGGGGAGCTCCTCACATACAGATGTATATACGGCCACCACTAGGGGGAGCTCCTCACATACAGATGTATATACAGTCACCACTAGGGGGAGCTCCTCACATACAGATGTATATATACAGTCCCCACTAGGGGGCGCTCCTCACATACAGATGTATATACAGTCACCACTAGGGGGAGCTCCTCACATACAGATGTATATACAGCCACCACTAGGGGGAGCTCCTCACATACAGATGTATATACAGTCACCACTAGGGGGAGCTCCTCACATACAGATTTGTATACAGTCACCACTAGAGGGAGCTCCTCACATACAGATGTATATACAGTCACCACTAGAGGGAGCTCCTCACATACAGATGTATATACAGTCACCACTAGGGGGAGCTCCTCACATACAGATGTATATACAGTCACCACTAGGGGGAGCTCCTCACATACAGATGTATATACAGCCACCACTAGGGGGAGCTCCTCACATACAGATGTGTATACAGCCACCACTGGATGAGCTCCTCACATACAGATGTATATACAGTCACCACTAGGGGGAGCTCCTCACATACAGATTTATATACAGCCACCACTAGGGGGAGCTCCTCACATACAGATTTATATAGTCACCACTAGGGGGAGCTCCTCACATACAGATTTATATACAGCCACCACTAGAGGGAGCTCCTCACATACAGATGTATATACAGCCACCACTAGAGGGAGCTCCTCACATACAGATGTATATACAGCCACCACTAGAGGGAGCTCCTCACATACAGATGTATATACAGCCACCACTAGGGGCAACTCCTCACATACAGATGTATATACAGCCACCACTGGATGAGCTCCTCACATACAGATGTATATATAGTCACCACTAGAGGGAGCTCCTCACATACAGATGTATATACAGTCACCACTAGGGGGAGATCCTCACATACAGATGTATATACAGCCACCACTAGAGGGAGATCCTCACATACAGATGTATATACAGCCACCACTAGAGGGAGCTCCTCACATACAGATGTATATACAATTCACCACTAGGGGGAGCTCCTCACATACAGATGTATATACAGCCACCACTAGGAGGAGCTCCTCACATACAGATGTATATACAGCCACCACTAGGGGGAGCTCCTCACATACAGATGTATATACAGCCACCACTAGAGGGAGCTCCTCACATACAGATGTATATACAGTCACCACTAGAGGGAGCTCCTCACATACAGATGTATATACAGTCACCACTAGAGGGAGCTCCTCACATACAGATGTATATACAGTCACCACTAGGGGGAGCTCCTCACATACAGATGTATATACAGTCACCACTAGAGGGAGCTCCTCACATACAGATGTATATACAGTCACCACTAGAGGGAGCTCCTCACATACAGATGTATATACAGTCACCACTAGAGGGAGCTCCTCACATACAGATGTATATACAGTCACCACTAGGGGGAGCTCCTCACATACAGATGTATATACAGTCACCACTAGAGGGAGCTCCTCACATACAGATGTATATACAGCCACCACTAGAGAGAGCTCCTCACATACAGATGTATATACAGTCACCACTAGAGGGAGCTCCTCACATACAGATGTATATACAGCCACCACTAGGGGGAGCTCCTCACATACAGATGTATATACAGTCACCACTAGAGGGAGCTCCTCACATACAGATGTATATACAGTCACCACTAGAGGGAGCTCCTCACATACAGATGTATATACAGTCACCACTAGAGGGAGCTCCTCACTCCTCACATACAGATGTATATACAGCCACCACTAGAGGGATCACAGAGACGTGTGCCAGACCGTTCCGCTGCTGGAGTACCTGTGGTGATGGCGGCGCTCGCCTTTTTTCTGAGGAGAATTTGTTTGTTGTTAGAGAACTGTTTTTTCTCTTATAAAGATAAATCTTATTTTCCAGCATCCTGCAAATAAAGCTTTATCATGGCAAATTTCTAATAGACTTTTTGTTTCAATTCCTTACCATTTTCAAGATCTTTGCTTGCTGTCAGCTTATGGGAATATTCTTGTCTCCTACCAAAGGTCAAAAATCTGTTCGGAACAGGTAGAAACGAACTCTGTGAGTAGGACTAGGCCATTAACAGCTATCAGCCTCTAAACAAAAAACTTCCATTCAGTGACAGAAAGCAAAAGAACAAAGTTCTTTTATTTTGTGATTATTCGTCACTTACATAAAACTAGAGGTCTCCCTTAATGATCGTCTGCAACTTACCCAGAAATATAGAGCAGCACGGTGGCTCAGTGGTTGCAGCGCTGGGGTCCTAGGCTTGAATCTGACCTAGGACAATATCTGCATGGAGTTTGTATGTTCTCCCCGTGTTGTCGTGGGTTTCCTCCGGTTTCTCTGGTTTTCCTCCCACACTCCAAAGACAGACTGATAGGGAACTTAGATTGTGAGCTCTTGGGGAACAGCGTGATGAGAATGTCTGTACAGCGCTGTGGAATATGTCAGTGATATATCAGTGATGAGAATGTCTGTACAGCGCTGTGGAATATGTCAGTGATATATCAGTGATGAGAATGTCTGTACAGAGCTGTGGAATATGTCAGTGATATATAAGTGATGAGAATGTCTGTACAGCGCTGTGGAATATGTCAGTGATATATAAGTGATGAGAATGTCTGTACAGCGCTGTGGAATATGTCAGTGATATATAAGTGATGAGAATGTCTGTACAGCGCTGTGGAATATGTCAGTGATATATAAGGGATGAGAACGTCTGTACAGCACTGTGGAATATGTCAGTGATATATAAGGGATGAGAATGTCTGTACAGCGCTGTGGAATATGTCAGTGATATATAAGTGATGAGAATGTCTGTACAGCGCTGTGGAATATGTCAGTGATATATCAGTGATGAGAATGTCTGTACAGAGCTGTGGAATATGTCAGTGATATATAAGTGATGAGAATGTCTGTACAGCGCTGTGGAATATGTCAGTGATATATCAGTGATGAGAATGTCTGTACAGCGCTGTGGAATATGTCAGTGATATATCAGTGATGAGAATGTCTGTACAGCGCTGTGGAATATGTCAGTGATATATCAGTGATGAGAATGTCTGTACAGCGCTGTGGAATATGTCAGTGATATATAAGTGATGAGAATGTCTGTACAGCGCTGTGGAATATGTCAGTGATATATAAGTGATGAGAATGTCTGTACAGCGCTGTGGAATATGTCAGTGATATATAAGTGATGAGAATGTCTGTACAGCGCTGTGGAATATGTCAGTGATATATAAGGGATGAGAACGTCTGTACAGCGCTGTGGAATATGTCAGTGATATATAAGGGATGAGAATGTCTGTACAGCGCTGTGGAATATGTCAGTGATATATAAGTGATGAGAATGTCTGTACAGCGCTGTGGAATATGTCAGTGATATATAAGTGATGAGAATGTCTGTACAGCGCTGTGGAATATGTCAGTGATATATAAGTGATGAGAATGTCTGTACAGCGCTGTGGAATATGTCAGTGATATATAAGTGATGAGAATGTCTGTACAGCGCTGTGGAATATGTCAGTGATATATAAGTGATGACAATGTCTGTACAGCGCTGTGGAATATGTCAGTGATATATAAATGATGAGAATGTCTGTACAGCGCTGTGGAATATGTCAGTGATATATAAGTGATGAGAATGTCTGTACAGCGCTGTGGAATATGTCAGTGATATATAAGTGATGAGAATGTCTGTGGAATATGTCAGTGATATATAAGGGATGAGAATGTCTACAGCGCTGTGGAATATGTCAGTGATATATAAGTGATGAGAATGTCTGTACAGCGCTGTGGAATATGTCAGTGATATATAAGTGATGACAATGTCTGTACAGCGCTGTGGAATATGTCAGTGATATATAAATGATGAGAATGTCTGTACAGCGCTGTGGAATAGGTCAGTGATATATAAGTGATGAGAATGTCTGTACAGCGCTGTGGAATATGTCAGTGATATATAAGTGATGAGAATGTCTGTACAGCGCTGTGGAATATGTCAGAGATATATAAGTGATGAGAATGTCTGTACAGCGCTGTGGAATATGTCAGTGATATATCAGTGATGAGAATGTCTGTACAGTGCTGTGGAATATGTCAGTGATATATCAGTGATGAGAATGTCTGTACAGCGCTGTGGAATATGTCAGTGATATATCAGTGATGAGAATGTCTGTACAGCGCTGTGGAATATGTCAGTGATATATAAGTGATGAGAATGTCTGTACAGCGCTGTGGAATATGTCAGTGATATATAAGTGATGAGAATGTCTGTACAGCGCTGTGGAATATGTCAGTGATATATAAGTGATGAGAATGTCTGTACAGCGCTGTGGAATATGTCAGTGATATATAAGGGATGAGAACGTCTGTACAGCGCTGTGGAATATGTCAGTGATATATAAGGGATGAGAACGTCTGTACAGCGCTGTGGAATATGTCAGTGATATATAAGTGATGAGAATGTCTGTACAGCGCTGTGGAATATGTCAGTGATATATAAGTGATGAGAATGTCTGTACAGCGCTGTGGAATATGTCAGTGATATATAAGTGATGAGAATGTCTGTACAGCGCTGTGGAATATGTCAGTGATATATAAGTGATGAGAATGTCTGTACAGCGCTGTGGAATATGTCAGTGATATATAAGTGATGACAATGTCTGTACAGCGCTGTGGAATATGTCAGTGATATATAAATGATGAGAATGTCTGTACAGCGCTGTGGAATATGTCAGTGATATATAAGTGATGACAATGTCTGTACAGTGCTGTGGAATATGTCAGTGATATATAAATGATGAGAATGTCTGTACAGCGCTGTGGAATATGTCAGTGATATATAAGTGATGAGAATGTCTGTACAGCACTGTGGAATATGTCAGTGATATATAAGTGATGACAATGTCTGTACAGCGCTGTGGAATATGTCAGTGATATATAAGTGATGAGAATGTCTGTGGAATATGTCAGTGATATATAAGGGATGAGAATGTCTACAGCGCTGTGGAATATGTCAGTGATATATAAGTGATGAGAATGTCTGTACAGCGCTGTGGAATATGTCAGTGATATATAAGTGATGACAATGTCTGTACAGCGCTGTGGAATATGTCAGTGATATATAAATGATGAGAATGTCTGTACAGCGCTGTGGAATAGGTCAGTGATATATAAGTGATGAGAATGTCTGTACAGCGCTGTGGAATATGTCAGTGATATATAAGTGATGAGAATGTCTGTACAGCGCTGTGGAATATGTCAGAGATATATAAGTGATGAGAATGTCTGTACAGCGCTGTGGAATATGTCAGTGATATATAAGTGATGGGAATGTCTGGACACGCTTTGGAATATGTCAGAGATATATAAGTGATGAGAATGTCTGTACAGCGCTGTGGATTATGTCAGTGATATATAAGTGATGAGAATGTCTGTACAGCGCTGTGGATTATGTCAGTGATATATAAGTGATGAGAATGTCTGTACAGCGCTGTGGAATATGTCAGTGATATATAAGTGATGAGAATGTCTGTACAGCGCTGTGGAATATGTCAGTGATATATAAGTGATGAGAATGTCTGTACAGCGCTGTGGATTATGTCAGTGATATATAAGTGATGAGAATGTCTGTACAGCGCTGTGGAATATGTCAGTGATATATAAGTGATGAGAATGTCTGTACAGCGCTGTGGAATATGTCAGTGATATATAAGTGATGACAATGTCTGTACAGCGCTGTGGAATATGTCAGTGATATATAAGTGATGTCTGTACAGCGCTGTGGAATATGTCAGTGATATATAAGGGATGAGAATGTCTGTACAGCGCTGTGGAATATGTCAGTGATATATAAGTGATGAGAATGTCTGTACAGCGCTGTGGAATATGTCAGTGATATATAAGTGATGAGAATGTCTGTACAGCGCTGTGGAATATGTCAGTGATATATAAGTGATGAGAATGTCTGTACAGCGCTGTGGAATATGTCAGTGATATATAAGGGATGAGAACGTCTGTACAGCGCTGTGGAATATGTCAGTGATATATAAGGGATGAGAATGTCTGTACAGCGCTGTGGAATATGTCAGTGATATATAAGTGATGAGAATGTCTGTACAGCGCTGTGGAATATGTCAGTGATATATAAGTGATGAGAATGTCTGTACAGCGCTGTGGAATATGTCAGTGATATATAAGTGATGAGAATGTCTGTACAGCGCTGTGGAATATGTCAGTGATATATAAGTGATGAGAATGTCTGTACAGCGCTGTGGAATATGTCAGTGATATATAAGTGATGACAATGTCTGTACAGCGCTGTGGAATATGTCAGTGATATATAAATGATGAGAATGTCTGTACAGCGCTGTGGAATATGTCAGTGATATATAAGTGATGAGAATGTCTGTACAGCGCTGTGGAATATGTCAGTGATATATAAGTGATGACAATGTCTGTACAGCGCTGTGGAATATGTCAGTGATATATAAGTGATGAGAATGTCTGTGGAATATGTCAGTGATATATAAGGGATGAGAATGTCTACAGCGCTGTGGAATATGTCAGTGATATATAAGTGATGACAATGTCTGTACAGCGCTGTGGAATATGTCAGTGATATATAAATGATGAGAATGTCTGTACAGCGCTGTGGAATAGGTCAGTGATATATAAGTGATGAGAATGTCTGTACAGCGCTGTGGAATATGTCAGTGATATATAAGTGATGAGAATGTCTGTACAGCGCTGTGGAATATGTCAGAGATATATAAGTGATGAGAATGTCTGTACAGCGCTGTGGAATATGTCAGTGATATATAAGTGATGGGAATGTCTGGACAGCGCTTTGGAATATGTCAGAGATATATAAGTGATGAGAATGTCTGTACAGCGCTGTGGAATATGTCAGTGATATATAAGTGATGAGAATGTCTGTACAGCGCTGTGGATTATGTCAGTGATATATAAGTGATGAGAATGTCTGTACAGCGCTGTGGAATATGTCAGTGATATATAAGTGATGAGAATGTCTGTACAGCGCTGTGGAATATGTCAGTGATATATAAGTGATGACAATGTCTGTACAGCGCTGTGGAATATGTCAGTGATATATAAGTGATGTCTGTACAGCGCTGTGGAATATGTCAGTGATATATAAGGGATGAGAATGTCTGTACAGCGCTGTGGAATATGTCAGTGATATATAAGTGATGAGAATGTCTGTACAGCGCTGTGGAATATGTCAGTGATATATAAGTGATGAGAATGTCTGTACAGCGCTGTGGAATATGTCAGTGATATATAAGGGATGAGAATGTCTGTACAGAGCTGTGGAATATGTCAGTGATATATAAGTGATGAGAATGTCTGTACAGCGCTGTGGAATATGTCAGTGATATATAAGTGATGAGAATGTCTGTACAGCGCTGTGGAATATGTCAGTGATATATAAGGGATGAGAATGTCTGTACAGCGCTGTGGAATATGTCAGTGATATATCAGTGATGAGAATGTCTGTACAGCGCTGTGGAATATGTCAGTGATATATAAGTGATGAGAATGTCTGTACAGCGCTGTGGAATATGTCAGTGATATATAAGGGAGGAGAATGTCTGTACAGCGCTGTGGAATAGGTCAGTGATATATAAGTGATGAGAATGTCTGTACAGCGCTGTGGAATATGTCAGTGATATATAAGGGATGAGAATGTCTGTACAGCGCTGTGGAATATGTCAGTGATATATAAGTGATAAGAATGTCTGTACAGAGCTGTGGAATATGTCAGTGATATATAAGGGATGAGAATGTCTGTACAGCGCTGTGGAATATGTCAGTGATATATAAGTGATGGGAATGTCTGTACAGCGCTGTGGAATATGTCAGTGATATATATGATGAGAATGTCTGTACAGCTCTGTGGAATATGTCAGTGATATATAAGTGATGAGAATGTCTGTACAGCGCTGTGGAATATGTCAGTGATATATAAGTGATGAGAATGTCTGTACAGCGCTGTGGAATATGTCAGTGATATATAAGGGATGAGAATGTCTGTACAGAGCTGTGGAATATGTCAGTGATATATAAGTGATGAGAATGTCTGTACAGCGCTGTGGAATATGTCAGTGATATATAAGGGATGAGAATGTCTGTACAGCGCTGTGGAATATGTCAGTGATATATAAGTGATGGGAATGTCCGTACAGCGCTGTGGAATATGTCAGTGATATATAAGGGATGAGAATGTCTGTACAGAGCTGTGGAATATGTCAGTGATATATAAGGGATGAGAATGTCTGTACAGTGCTGTGGAATATGTCAGTGATATATAAGGGATGAGAACGTCTGTACAGCGCTGTGGAATATGTCAGTGATATATAAGGGATGAGAATGTCTGTACAGCGCTGTGGAATATGTCAGTGATATATAAGTGATGAGAATGTCTGTACAGCGCTGTGGAATATGTCAGTGATATATAAGGGATGAGAATGTCTGTACAGTGCTGTGGAATATGTCAGTGATATATAAGGGATGAGAATGTCTGTACAGCGCTGTGGAATATGTCAGTGATATATAAGTGATGAGAATGTCTGTACAGAGCTGTGGAATATGTCAGTGATATATAAGTGATGAGAATGTCTGTACAGTGCTGTGGAATATGTCAGTGATATATAAGGGATGAGAATGTCTGTACAGCGCTGTGGAATATGTCAGTGATATATAAGTGATGAGAATGTCTGTACAGAGCTGTGGAATATGTCAGTGATATATAAGTGATGAGAATGTCTGTACAGCGCTGTGGAATATGTCAGTGATATATAAGTGATGGGAATGTCTGTACAGCGCTGTGGAATATGTCAGTGATATATAAGTGATGAGAATGTCTGTACAGCGCTGTGGAATATGTCAGTGATATATTAGTGATGGGAATGTCTGTACAGCGCTGTGGAATATGTCAGTGATATATAAGTGATGAGAATGTCTGGACAGCGCTGTGGAATATGTCAGTGATATATAAGTGATGGGAATGTCTGTACAGCGCTGTGGAATATATCAGTGATATATAAGTGATGAGAATGTCTGTACAGTGCTGTGGAATATGTCAGTGATATATAAGTGATGAGAATGTCTGTACAGCGCTGTGGAATATGTCAGTGATATATAAGTGATGGGAATGTCTGTACAGCGCTGTGGAATATGTCAGTGATATATAAGTGATGAGAATGTCTGTACAGCGCTGTGGAATATGTCAGTGATATATAAGTGATGAGAATGTCTGTACAGCGCTGTGGAATATGTCAGTGATATATAAGGGATGAGAATGTCTGTACAGCGCTGTGGAATATGTCAGTGATATATAAGTGATGAGAATGTCTGTACAGCGCTGTGGAATATGTCAGTGATATATAAGTGATGAGAATGTCTGTACAGTGCTGTGGAATATGTTAGTGATATATAAGTGATGAGAATGTCTGTACAGCGCTGTGGAATATGTCAGTGATATATAAGTGATGAGAATGTCTGTACAGCGCTGTGGAATATGTCAGTGATATATAAGGGATGAGAATGTCTGTACAGCGCTGTGGGATATGTCAGTGATATATAAGTGAGCAGAATCTTACATGACTGAGTGCAGGTTCTGACCATGGACACCAGAGGACGCTGCACCCCCACTAACAGATCTGCCATATCTGCAGCTGAACTGGTTGCAGTCACTCTGCGGGCCCTGCTGCTTGAAGGGCCGCAAACCCCACAAGAGAGCAGTGTCGATAATGTCATAGCCCTGCACATCTGCCTGTATGGCTGAACTCTGCACCTGTGCTCTACAGAAGCTCCTTGTGGTCTGGAAATACTGATAATCCGGCACATGGCAAAGAATATAGCCTCTAGAAAAGGACCGTGCGTCCTACGCAGAGCCGAGCCCCTGCCATACCTGCGCTGGAGCGCCCATTGACATGGGATGTTCCCTTCCAGCAGTCACGGTGCAGGCACAAATAATCAGCTCTAAAACGGATTAAGCAGTGAAGGTACAAACTGCGACCCTGCGTGAAGGGCGGCAATTCTTGCGATAGTTACCAGGAACATGGAGCCAGGCCGGCAGAATCAGCCCCTGATGTGGATGTAATCTTCAATAGATAATGCAACGCTCTGGAAAGATGCCTGGTCTTGTACACATCCTGTGCTATACTCCAGAGCTGAACTCAGAATTCTGCAGCTTCACAAATCTCCCAGCATTCCCTGCTCATTCAGTAACTGCCCAGAGCTTGTTCTGGTGATATGCAATCTGGGCTCTGTATACCAGTCTCTGTACCGTCATATGTAAGTGCCCCCTGCAGTACAGCCGCTCGGAATGGGAATTCCTCAATCCTTCTTTACAGTGCAAGGAATCCAGCCCTGAGCGGGATCAGTGCCCAAAAGGTTCCTGATGGCCGATCTCCCTGGAGGGGCGTCCTCTGCTCTTCCTCTCACACATCCGGAGGATAATCCGTAATCTGCTGGGTCTGCCCGGATTAGCAGCACGAGGAGTCCCTGGTACAGGGATTATAGATGGTGCCGCGTGAGGGGCGACCATGGACCCCATCATTACTACACCTATGATCAATTAGTAGCAGCTGGATGATGAGGAGATTACTTCTCCCGCCCAGTGCAGTCTGCCAGCTGGCACTCCATCAGTCTACCCTATAGCTTTACCACTACCACCATCCTCCTCCTCCAATATTCTCTCTTTCTGCACCATATTCATCTTTCTCCATCCTCCTCTTACTCATTCTCCTCCATCGGTAATCCTCATGGATGTCGTCCTTACATGTGAGCAGCCGAATGACAGAGAGAAAACGGGGCCTTTTAAATTGTCTTTTCCTTTCTGCAACAGAAAAGCTCAGGGACAAACATCCATTCATCTACACCTAAAGTCTCCCTCTTCAGTCCCTTGCTCGTATTCTTCCTCTTCTTTTTCTGCTTTTTGTTTTTCTTCACCTTCTTCCTCTACTTCAGCTTCTTTTTCATCTTTCTCTTCCTCCCTTTATATTATCTTTATTCTTCTTCTACTTCCTCTTCTTATTCTTCCTTTTCTTTAACTTCTTTCCCTCCTTCTCTCTCTTCCTCACAATCTTCTTTTTCTTATCCTTCTTCCTCCACACCTTCTTCATCACTTCCCTCTTCTCCTTTTACTCTTCTCTTTTTCTTCCCATTCTTATTTTAATTCTTTCGTTTTCCTCCTTCTTCCTTTTCTTTACTTTCCTCTTATTCGCCATCTCCTTCTTTTCTTCCTCTTCTTATTCCTCTTTTTCCTCTTCTTCCTTTTCTTTACATTCTTTATCTTCTTCATCTCCTTTTTCATTTTCTCCTTCATCGTCCTATCCTTATTTTCTTCCTCTGGTTATTCTTCTCCTTCCTTTTCTTTACCTTCTTCATCTCCTTCTTCATTTTCTCATTCTCCATCTTGTTATTCTTCTTCTTCCACTTCTCCTTCCTTTTCTTTACCTTCATCTCCATCTTGTTATTCTTCTTCTTCCACTTCTCCTTCCTTTTCTTTACCTTCATCTCCTTCTTCATTTTCTCCTTCTCCCTCTCCTTTTCTTCCTCTTGTTATTTTTCTTCTTCCAGTTCTCCTTCTTTTTCTGTTCCTTCTTCATCTCATTCATTTTCTCCTTCTCCCTCTTGTTATTCTTCTTCTTCCACTTCTCCTTATTTTTCTGTACCTTCTTCATCTCCTTCATTTTCTCCTTCTCCCTCTTGTTATTCTTCTTCTTCCACTTCTCCTTCCTTTTCTTTACCTTCATCTCCTTCTTCATTTTCTCCTTCTCCCTCTTGTTATTCTTCTTCTTCCACTTCTCCTTCTTTACCTTCTTCATCTCCTTCTTCGTTTTCTCCTTCTCCCTCTCCTTTTCTTCCTCTTGTTATTCTTCTTCTTCCACTTCTCCTTCCTTTTCTTTACCTTCTTCATTTTCTCCTTCTCCCTCTCCTTTTCTTCCTCTTGTTATTCTTCTTCCACTTCTCCTTCCTTTTCTTTACCTTCTTCATCTCCTTCTTCATTTTCTCCTTCTCCCTCTTGTTATTCTTCTTCCTCCACTTCTCCTTCCTTTTCTGTACCTTCTTCATCTCCTCCTTCTCCCTCTTGTTATTCTTCTTCCTCCACTTCTCCTTCCTTTTCTTTACCTTCTTCATTTTCTCCTTCTCCCACTACTTTTCTTCCTCTTGTTATTCTTCTTCCACTTCTCCTTCCTTTTCTGTACCTTCTTCATCTCCTTCTTCATTTTCTCCTTCTCCCTCTTGTTATTCTTCTTCCTCCACTTCTCCTTCCTTTTCTGTACCTTCTTCATCTCCTCCTTCTCCCTCTTGTTATTCTTCTTCCTCCACTTCTCCTTCCTTTTCTTTACCTTCTTCATTTTCTCCTTCTCCCACTACTTTTCTTCCTCTTGTTATTCTTCTTCCACTTCTCCTTCCTTTTCTGTACCTTCTTCATCTCCTTCTTCATTTTCTCCTTCTCCCTCTTGTTATTCTTCTTCCACTTCTCCTTCCTTTTCTTTACCTTCTTCATCTCCTTCATTTTCTCCTTCTCCCTCTTGTTATTCTTCTTCTTCCTCCACTTCTCCTTCCTTTTCTGTACCGTCTTTCTCTCCTTCTTCTCTTTCTTGCAGCCCACCCTGGACCAGTCCTCGGCAGCGGAGAATGCACAGCCTCTGCTCCTGAAAGCGCTGATTTGCAGGGTGAGTGCGTCTTTTCAGAAGAGCTAATCACACTGTAAGTAATGCGTTCTTTATTACAGGCCTCGTGCTGCTCGCTCGCTGCAGGGATCGGGTTGGGTTACAAGTGACACGGATCTGCGGCCCACTCCCATACACATCAGTCGGAATGATACAAGCGGCCGATCATATCATCAGTTTTGTCAGGGCGGATTTACTAATATCTTACACTGAGACGAGCAATTAAGAAATATGCCGCATTTTACCGCTCCACTTAGCCACGCCCCCTTTAGAAAGTCTCAGAAACACATTATACGTTTTTAGGCGCGGCAGGTCTCCCGATTCACTTCCCTCAGAATTATGGTGCATTTTGTTAGTAAATCTCCCTTCCCCCTTTGTATAAATCTCATCATCTCTGACCCCAGGAGCTCACAATCTAATCCCCACACATCACACAAAGTATCACTCCCATCATCTAATTCTATCCAGTGTATTATTCCCATCATCCCTGTCCGGATTAGTCCCCATCTCACACACCAAGGGGTCAGTTGACTTATTAGGCCTCATGCACCCAAACTTTTTTTTGGTCCGCATCCGATCCACATTTTTTGTGGGTCGGATTCGGACCCATTCACTTCAGTGGGGTCGCAAAAGATGCGGACAGCCTACCGCGTGTGTCCGCATCCGTATGTCCGTTTTACGGACAAGGATAGTACTGTTCAATTAGGGGCCAGATGTTCTGTCCCGCAAAATGCGGAAAACACACGCCCAGTATCCGTGTTTTGCGGATTCACAATTTGTGGACCACAAAACAGGCTACAGTCGTGTGAATGAGCCCTTGTATGATTTTAGAACACGGAGAAAGCTACAGGACCCCCAATCAGCAGCACAAATCTCTCTCCCGTCCTGATCATTTGTTACATTGTGTCAGTCTTGAATCCAGGTTGTTTACATCAGGGAGAACTCTCAGGACTGGATACAATTGTTACAAACCCTCAGTTGTGAGAAGTATTAGGTCTGTACAGGTTTTCTGACTCAGGATATAAGAAGGAATTTTCCAGTTCACTGACAGCAAGCCGAGGTCTTGACACTTGAAGTCTTATATAAGACCAGTCCTTTAACATAACGTCTGTCCTGAGAGCAGGGGACCCCGGTATGTGTGGGGGGGCGATGGCCGGACTGAGCATGTAAACATTTATTTTCTGTCTGATAAGGGGTTAAAGACGCATGTTCCAGCACATAGGGTCCTGGCCTGGACTGAACACTGCTCCTCTTGTTCACTCTGTTTAATGGAACATATTTGCAGCGCAGGATTCCTCGCCGTCATCCCCAGGTGCAGCGCTTATTTCATCACTCTCTGCGCCCCCATTATAAAACGCCAGGCGGCTGCAATCAGACGTATAGGATCTGTGCAGTGATGTCAACGTACAGACTGCGGCCAATCGCGCTGCCCTCCGGACTGCGTGTCCCCCCAAACCACAGTGAGGACACCCACCGTACTCAGTGTATTGGGGGACCAAGGAAAACACACAGATCTGCTGCCCCCGTATAATACAGGATAAGTAATGTATGTACACAGTGACTGCACCAGCAGAATAGTGAGTGCAGCTCTGGAGTATAATACAGGATGTAACTCAGGATCAGTACAGGATAAGTAATGTATGTACACAGTGACTGCACCAGCAGAATAGTGAGTACAGCTCTGGAGTATAATACAGGATGTAACTCAGGATCTGTACAGGATAAGTAATGTATATACACAGTGACTGCACCAGCAGAATAGTGAGTGCAGCTCTGGAGTATAATACAGGATGTAACTCAGGATCAGTACAGGATAAGTAATGTATGTACCCAGTAATTCCACCAGCAAAATAGTGAGTGCAGCTCTGGGGTATAATATGGGGGTCGTTAAGTATTTTGTGTTGCAGTCTTTCAGACTGGTCAACCCTGGATACCCATCTCACAGACCAGAGATGCCAACTATTAGGAACTATGTGGATTAAGTAACAATTAACATGTTATACTAATTACTGCTTTTTAGAAAAACAAGCAGCAACACAATTTCCGCATGTTACTCATGCCGAGCTGCCTCTCTCTAACTTAACTCCTGGAAAGTGTTATTTTGTGACAATACGGAGCAGTGTATGTCGCACCCTGAGATAAATGCGCTGGCATAACATTTATACCGGGAAGGGCTCATGAACATGGCTACAGCTTCAGCCCCCATCCGATCTGCCTTTTTAGCGGACCCATTTATTTCAATGGGGCTGCAAAAGATGTGTAGAGCTCACCGTGTGCTGTCTGAATCCACACGTCCGATCCGCAGTGAAAAAAATGGCAGCATGCGCTCGGCCGGGATCCACGATTGGCGGACCGCAAAACACTTATGGCAGTGTGAATAAGCCCTAATACTCTTACTTATTAGGTCACTTTCACACGGGCGAGTTTTCCGCGCGGGTGCAATGCATGAGGTGAACGCATTGCACCCGCACTGAATCCGGACCCATTCATTTCTATGGGGCTGTGCAGATGAGCGGTGATTTTCACGCATCACTTGTGCGTTGCGTGAAAATCGCAGCATGCTCTATATTGTGCGTTTTTCAAGCAACGCAGGGCCTATAGACATGAATAGGGCTGCGTGAAAATCGCAAGCAAGTGCGGATGCGGTGCGATTTTCACTCATGGTTTCTAGGTGACCATGGTGATGGATCATGTGATGAGCGCAGTGATGTCACCAAAGGTCCTTTTCCTCCCTGGTCCTCAAAGAAGAAGAATGAAGACGAGCCGGGTTGCACGAACAAGTGGATGAGGTGATTTTAATTTAATTTAATTTTTTTAACCCCTCCATCCCTAATTAACT
Organism: Bufo bufo; assembly: GCF_905171765.1. Classification (NCBI taxonomy): domain Eukaryota; kingdom Metazoa; phylum Chordata; class Amphibia; order Anura; family Bufonidae; genus Bufo; species Bufo bufo. Next base: position 232,675,293 of record NC_053395.1, read on the forward strand.
AAGCATTCTGTATTAGGAATGCTATTATTGTCCCGTGTAACCATGTTATAAGGGAAATAATAAAATCTACACAACACCGATCCCAAACCTCAACTTCTGTGAAGAAGACCGGGTTCGGGTCTCAGTACCAAACATGCCGATTTTTAAACGCTTTGCACTCGCGCAGAAAAATCGTGCATTTTCCAGCGACACATCTGCATCCTATCCGGCCCTCACACACAAGGCCCGTGTGAAAGAGGCCTAAGAGTCATGGGCAGCAAGTTACAATCAGATTATGTACAATTATATCAAGTAACTCATGTTAAAGAGTCTATCTACACAGTGCTGATAATATATGTCTATTATATGGCCCAACGTTAAACCATATGTCTATGACCCTCATTGTAACGCGTGACATATGTAATGAGTCTCCATAAACAGGAAAGTCACTGTGTACATACATTACTTATCCTGTACTGATCCTCAGTTACATCCTGTATTATACTCCAGAGCTGCACTCACTATTCTGCTGGTGCAGTCACTGTGTACATACATTACTTATCCTGTACTGACCCTGAGTTACATCCTGTACTATACTCCAGAGCTGCACTCACTATTCTGCTGGTGCAGTCACTGTGTACATACATTACTTATCCTGTACTGATCCTGAGTAACATCCTGTATTATACTCCAGAGCTGCACTCACTATTCTGCTGGTGCAGTCACTGTGTACATACATTACTTATCCTGTACTGATCCTCAGTTACATCCTGTATTATACTCCAGAGCTGCAATCACTATTCTGCTGGTGCAGTCACTGTGTACATACATTACTTATCCTGTACTGATCCTCAGTTACATCCTGTATTATACTCCAGAGCTGCACTCACTATTCTGCTGGTGCAGTCACTGTGTACATACATTACTTATCCTGTACTGATCCTGAGTTACATCCTGTATTATACTCCAGAGCTGCACTCACTATTCTGCTGGTGTAGTCACAGTGTACATACATTACTTATCCTGTACTGATCCTGAGTTACATCCTGTATTATACTCCAGAGCTGCACTCACTATTCTGCTGGTGCAGTCACTGTGTACATACATTACTTATCCTGTACTGATCCTGAGTTACATCCTGTATTATACTCCAGAGCTGCACTCACTATTCTGCTGGTGCAGTCACTGTGTACATACATTACTTATCCTGTACTGATACTGAGTTATATCCTGTATTATACTCCAGAGCTGCACTCACTATTCTGCTGGTGCAGTCACTGTGTACATACATTACTTATCCTGTACTGATCCTGAGTTACATCCTGTATTCTACTCCAGAGCTGCACTCACTATTCTGCTGGTGCAGTCACTGTGTACATACATTACTTATCCTGTACTGATCCTGAGTTACATCCTGCATTATACTCCAGAGCTGCACTCACTATTCTGCTGGTGCAGTCACTGTGTACATACATTACTTATCCTATATTATACTCCAGAGCTGCACTCACTATTCTGCTGGTGCAGTCACTGTGTACATACATTACTTATCCTGTACTGATCCTGAGTTACATCCTGTATTATACTCCAGAGCTGCACTCACTATTCTGCTGGTGCAGTCACTGTGTACATACATTACTTATCCTGTACTGATCCTCAGTTACATCCTGTATTATACTCCAGAGCTGCACTCACTATTCTGCTGGTACAGTCACTGTGTACATACATTACTTATCCTGTACTGATCCTGAGTTACATCCTGTATTATACTCCAGAGCTGCACTCACTATTCTGCTGGTGCAGTCACTGTGTACATACATTACTTATCCTGTACTGATCCTGAGTTACATCCTGTATTATACTCCAGAGCTGCACTCACTATTCTGCTGGTGCAGTCACTGTGTACATACATTACTTATCCTGTACTGATCCTCAGTTACATCCTGTATTATACTCCAGAGCTGCACTCACTATTCTGCTGGTACAGTCACTGTGTACATACATTACTTATCCTGTACTGATCCTCAGTTACATCCTGTGTTATACTCCAGAGCTGCAATCACTATTCTGCTGGTGCAGTCACTGTGTACATACATTACTTATCCTGTACTGATCCTCAGTTACATCCTGTATTATACTCCAGAGCTGCAATCACTATTCTGCTGGTGCAGTCACTGTGTACATACATTACTTATCCTGTACTGATCCTCAGTTACATCCTGTATTATACTCCAGAGCTGCACTCACTATTCTGCTGGTGCAGTCACTGTGTACATACATTACTTATCCTGTACTGATCCTGAGTTACATCCTGTATTATCCTCCAGAGCTGCACTCACTATTCTGCTGGTGCAGTCACTGTGTACATACATTACTTATCCTGTACTGATCCTCAGTCATATCCTGTATTATACCCCAGAGCTGCACTCACTATTCTGCTGGTGCAGTCACTGTGTACATACATTACTTATCCTGTACTGATCCTCAGTCATATCCTGTATTATACCCCAGAGCTGCACTCACTGTTCTGCTGGTGCAGTCACTGTGTACATACATTACTTATCCTGTACTGATCCTCAGTTACATCCTGTATTATACTCCAGAGCTGCACTCACTATTCTGCTGGTGCAGTTACTGTGTACATACATTACTTATCCTGTACTGATCCTCAGTTACATCCTGTATTATACTCCAGAGCTGCACTCACTATTCTGCTGGTGCAGTTACTGTGTACATACATTACTGTATTGATCCTCTAGTATACTCCAGAGCTGCAGAGACGATGAGGTATTGGTACATTTAAGAATGTGGATAACCACGCCCCCTTTCCCTGCCCCTTCGCTTTTGATTTACAGCCGATAGCTTTCGGCTGTTCCGCAAAGCCGTCCGAGTGTAAGGGCGCGTCAGACGTTCACGTTCGCGGCTGTCAATCAGAGGTGAAGGGGCAGGGAAAGGGGGCGTGGTTATCCTGACTTGAAGCGAGGAGGCCGCTGCCCCCTTGACTCCGCTGTTACATGGCGCCTGCAGGGAATTAAAGTTCGTTTTTTAAGATTTTGGTGCATCTGGCCCGAGAAAGAAAAGGATCTTTGGAACATACCGCTGGCTTCTTTAAGGTAATGCTGGCGGTTTGGGAGGCGTTTTTTAGGTGACAGGTTCCCTTTAACGTAATGCTCCTCCACAGCAGCCAATCACATTGCAGCTCTCTCTGAGCGGGGTCAGGAGGTGAATCCCCCTGGTCGTCCCGCTGCTCCTGGTGAAGGGGACGCGGCTCCTGATCGGTGTCCAGGGCGAGGATCGGGGCGGGCGGCAGGGCGGGCGCGGGGGGCGCAACACGCTTATAATGTCACGGTGTTGGTTCATTATGGTAAGCAGAAAGTCCTGCCGCAGCCATGGTACAAGCAGGTCTGTCGTCACAGTGTATCATCACTGCCCGGTACCAGCATCATGGCCGTCACCCAGCTTTCCCAGGAGCAGACGGAGCTCACAAGGAAACACAGACCAATAGTCTTGTATTTAGGCTACTTTCTCACTGGCGTTTGGTGCGGATCCGTCATGGATCTGCACAGACGGATCCGTTTGCATTATCTGTAACAAAGCCAAGACGTTTGGCTCAGTTTCGTCAGGCGGACACCAAAACGCTGCGGGCGGCCTCCAGAGCGGAACCGAGACGGATCGGAGGCAAACTGACGCATTCTGAGCGGATCCTTTTCCAATCAGAATGCATTAGTGCAAAACTGATCCGTTTTGGGCCGCTGAGCCCTGAACGGATCTCAGAAACGGAAAGCCAAAACGCCAGCGTGAGAGTAGCCTAAGGGGGAGGGGAAATTATATAAGTAGATCTTTGAGCTCCTCCCCTTACTGAGGCCCCTCCCTATGTATGAGGCTCCTCCTCTGTATATGTGCAGCAGTGACTCCTCTCCATGTGCTTACATACAGCAGCCAATCTGAACAAGCTGAGCTGCAGTGTAAAGCATAGCGGAGAGACAGAGCCACAGCCTGAGCCTCTGGTGAGACAGGAGGTGGAGTTCAGACTGAGCTGCAGTCAGCAGATACTTATACACAGTGTGTGTGCTTTAGTTCTTGTCTATAGGGGAACCCAAGCTCCGCCTTCTATAGTGGTATCGGTCGGACGATGCGGACAGGACTGCAGTAATCTGGGCGGGAGGCTGCGCGGAGGACTAAGGCGTCCAGGACCAAATGTAGAAAAAGAAATGGCAGACCTGAAGCCCCCGGGCCCAGTGCCTCTGTAATAGGGCCCCACCTACCCTTTGTCATCTTATGTGGCAGAGGGGCCCCGCACACTCTTGCCTAGCACCCCCTATAGCTACATCATTGGAAACAAGCATAGCTGCTCCAGGAATGCCTTGTGTTCCCTTCCCTCCTGTTTGCAGTCGTGTCCATGGTAACAGGTGCTGTCTGATGATGTCATCAGGCGGCCTGTCAGTGATCAGGGTGTTCTGATGAGGTCACCATGGATGGACGTCACCAGCATTTACTGATGATGATCATTTCCACCAAAGAACCAAGAACCACCAGCCTCAAAAAAATCTGAGCAAAAAAGTTGCCTATTTTTAAGGACTGTCTGAGAAATTTCTGGGGGGTTGTCTCTTCCTGCAGATTCTCTTGGTTACGTCCTTGGCTATGCTCCAGGATGACGCATGGCTAGCACTGACTACTGGCCGCACTTGGGGACGTCCTGCAGAACAGTCCGTGGGCTCCTCATCCAGACATGGCGCCCACCATCACAAGCAGACCCACCGAGCAAGGAAAACATAAAGAAGACTGGGCCTCGCTGGGCGCCACACTGACCTTGACCACCAATCCTTTACTATACGGGCTGCTGAGCCCCCCAGGATGTGACAGCCACATGGGTGGCAGGAGGAGGGGGTATTCCTGGATGATATAGGGGTATAATAGTCCAGGTGCCCCCCAGGATGTGATAGTCACATGGGCAGGGCCGTCTTTTATATTGATTGGACCCTGGGCAAAAATTTACTTGGCCCCCTGGATCCCGCCTTCCCGCACCTTAGCAGGCAGTCACGCCCTCCACCACAACACACAAAAAATCCACACACCTCATAGAGTCCAGTGAATTCCTGTAAATACTTCCAGTTCTGAAGACTCCAGCGGCTCAGGATCAGGGCTCTGGGCTCAGGCTGGAAGTGGGCACCGCTCTGCAGGAAGGAGACCGGGGCTCGGCTCACCCTAGTGTTACAGTGCACCCCACAGTATGCAGTATAGCACCCTATAGTATACAGCAACCCACAGCATAGCACCCTATAGTATACAGCACCCCACAGTATGCAGTATAGCACCCTATAGTATACAGCACCACACAGTATGCAGTAAAGCAGCCTATAGTATACAGCACCACACAGTATGCAGTATAGCACCCTATAGTATACAGCACCACACAGTATGCAGTATAGCACCCTATAGTATACAGCACCACACAGTATGCAGTATAGCACCCTATAGTATACAGCACCACACAGTATGCAGTATAGCACCCTATAGTATACAGCACCCCACAGCATGCAGTATAGCACCCTATAGTATACAGCACCCCACAGTATGCAGTATAGCACCCTATAGTATACAGCACCACACAGTATGCAGTATAGCACCCTATAGTATACAGCACCCCACAGTATGCAGTATAGCACCCTATAGTATACACCACCACACAGTATGCAGTATAGCACCCTATAGTATACAGCACCCACAGTATGCAGTAAAGCAGCCTATAGTATACAGCACCACACAGTATGCAGTATAGCACCCTATAGTATACAGCACCCCACAGTATGCAGTATAGCACCCTATAGTATACAGCACCAAACAGTATGCAGTATAGCACCCTATAGTATACAGCACCCCACAGTATGCAGTATAGCACCCTATAGTATACAGCACCCTACAGTATGCAGTATAGCACCCTATAGTATACAGCACCACACAGTATGCAGTATAGCACCCTATAGTATACAGCACCCCACAGTATGCAGTATAGCACCCTATAGTATACAGCACCACACAGTATGCAGTATAGCACCCTATAGTATACAGCACCCCACAGTATGCAGTATAGCACCCTATAGTATACAGCACCACACAGTATGCAGTATAGCACCCCACAGCATGCAGTATAGCACCCTATAGTATACAGCACCCCACAGTATGCAGTATAGCACCCTATAGTATACAGCACCCCACAGTATGCAGTATAGCACCCTATAGTATACAGCACCACACAGTATGCAGTATAGCACCCTATAGTATACAGCACCACACAGTATGCAGTATAGCACCCCACAGTATATAGTAGAGCAGTATAGCACCCCACAGTATACAACACCTCACAGTATACAGTAGAGCAGTATAGCACCTCACCGTATACAGCACCCCAAACTATACACGATACAGCAGCCCACACGATACAGCCCCCCACACTATACAGTACAACAGTATAGCACTCCACACTATACAACACCCACAGTATACAGGCCCCCACAGTATACAGGCCCCCCACAGTATACAGGCCCCCCACAGTATACAGGCCCACACAGTATACAGGCCCCCCACAGTATACAGGCCCACACAGTATACAGGCCCCCCACAGTATACAGCACCCCACTATACAGTAGTTTACAGTATATTAGCATAACAGCCCCTGTCACCTTTTTCTGATGTAATCTTCACAAAAAAAGCTCCACAGAAACTTCTCCTGCAACACTCCTGGTAGGACCTGTGATGACCTCATAGCCATGTGACCAGTAATATTGCTAGGTGACTGGTCACATGGTGATGAGGTCATCTAAGGTCCTAGATCACAGCTCTCACAGACACAGTACGCTGGCGGGACTCAGTGCCGGCAGGCATGGCATGGCAGCACCCCCTGTGTAGCTGACACCCGGGGCAGTGGCTAGCAGGGCTCAAGAGGCAGCTGCCTTGGGCCCCCCAGGAGCAACTGGGCCCGGGGCAGCTGCCCCTTTTGTCTCTTGGTAAAGATGGCCCTGCACATCGGTGGCAGGAGGAGGGGGTATTCCTGGGTGATATAGGGGTATAATAGAGCAGGAGCCCCCCAGGATGTGACAGCCACATGGGTGGCAGGAGGAGGGGGTATTCCTGGGTGATATAGGGGTATAATAGTCCAGGAGCCCCCCAGGATGTGATAGTCACATGGGTGGCAGGAGGAGGGGGTATTCCTGGGTGAAATAGGGGTATAATAGTCCAGGTGCCCCCCAGGATGTGATAGTCACATGGGTGGCAGGAGGAGGGGGTTTTCCTGGGTGATATAGGGGTATAATAGTGCAGGAGCCCCCCAGGATGTGACAACCACATGGGTGGCAGGAGGAGGGGGTATTCCTGGGTGATATAGGGGTATAATAGTCCAGGTGCCCCCCAGGATGTGATAGTCACATGGGTGGCAGGAGGAGGGGGTATTCCTGGGTGATATAGGGGTATAATAGTCCAGGTGCCCCCCAAGATGTGATAGTTACATGGGTGGCAGGAGTAGGGGGTATTCCTGGGTGATATAGGGGTATAATAGTCCAGGTGCCCCCCAGGATGTGACAGTCACATGGATGGCAGGAGGAGGGGGTATTCCTGGGAGATATAGGGGTATAATAGTGCAGGAGCCCCCCAGGATGTGATAGTCACATGGGTGGCAGGAGGAGGGGGTATTCCTGGGTGATATAGGGGTATAATAGTGCAGGAGCCCCCCAGGATGTGACAGTCACATGGGTGGCAGGAGGAGGGGGTATTCCTGGGTGATATAGGGGTATAATAGTCCAGGTGCCCCCCAGGATGTGATAGTCACATGGATGGCAGGAGGAGGGGGTATTCCTGGGTGATATAGGGGTATAATAGTGCAGGAGACCCCCAGGATGTGATAGTCACATGGGTAGCAGGAGGAGGGGGTATTCCTGGGTGATATAGGGGTATAATAGTCCAGGAGCCCCCCAGAATGTGACAGTCACATGGGTGGCAGGAGGAGGGGGTATTCCTGGGTGATATAATGGTATAATAGTCCAGGAGCCCCCCCAGGATGTGACAGTCACATGGGTGGCAGGAGGAGGGGGTATTCCTGGGTGATATAAGGGTATAATAGTGCAGGAACCCCCCAGGATGTAATAGTCACATGGGTGGCAGGAGGAGGGGGTATTCCTGGGTGATATAGGGGTATAATAGTCCAGGAGCCCCCCAGGATGTGACAGTCACATGGATGGCAGGAGGAGGGGGTATTCCTGGGTGATATAGGGTATAATAGTGCAGGAGCCCCCCAGGATGTGATAGTCACATGGGTGGCAGGAGGAGGGGGTATTCCTGGGTGATATAGGGGTATAATAGTCCAGGAGCCCCCCAGGATGTGATAGTCACATGGGTGGCAGGAGGAGGGGGTATTCCTGGGTGATATAGGGGTATAATAGTCCAGGAGCCCCCCAGGATGTGACAGTCACATGGATGGCAGGAGGAGGGGGTATTCCTGGGTGATATAGGGTATAATAGTGCAGGAGCCCCCCAGGATGTGATAGTCACATGGGTGGCAGGAGGAGGGGGTATTCCTGGGTGATATAGGGGTATAATAGTCCAGGAGCCCCCCCAGGATGTGATAGTCACATGGGTGGCAGGAGGAGGGGGTATTCCTGGGTGATATATAGTGGAATAATAGTGCAGGAGCCCCCCAGGATGTAATAGTCACATGGGTGGCAGGAGGAGGGGGTATTCCTGGGTGATATAGGGGTATAATAGTCCAGGAGCCCCCCAGGATGTGACAGTCACATGGGTGGCAGGAGGAGGGGGTATTCCTGGGTGATATAGGGGTATAATAGTGCAGGAGCCCCCCAGGATGTGATAGTCACATGGGTGGCAGGAGGAGGGGGTATTCCTGGGTGATATAGGGGTATAATAGTCCAGGTGCCCCCCAGGATGTGAAAGTCACATGGGTGGCAGGAGAAGGGGGTATTCCTGGGTGATATAGGGGTATAATAGTCCAGGTGCCCCCCAGGATGTGAAAGTCACATGGGTGGCAGGAGGAGGGGGTATTCCTGGGTGATATAGGGGTATAATAGTCCAGCAGCCCCCCAGGATGTGAGTGACAGTCACATGGGTGGCAGGAGGAGGGGGTATTCCTGGGTGATATAGGGGTATAATAGTCCAGGAGCCCCCCAGGATGTGACAGTCACATAGGTGGCAGGAGGAGGGGGTATTCCTGGGTGATATAGGGGTATAATAGTGCAGGAGCCCCCCAGGATGTGATAGTCACATGGGTGGCAGGAGGAGGGGGTATTCCTGGGTGATATAGGGGTATAATAGTCCAGGAGCCCCCCAGGATGTGACAGTCACATGGGTGGCAGGAGGAGGGGGTATTCCTAGGTGATATAGGGGTATAATAGTGCAGGAACCCCCCAGGATGTGATAGTCACATGGGTGGCAGGAGGAGGGGGTATTCCTGGGTGATATAGGGGTATAATAGTGCAGGAGCCCCCCAGGATGTGATAGTCACATGGGTGGCAGGAGGAGGGGGTATTCCTGGGTGATATAGGGTATAATAGTCCAGGAGCCCCCCAGGATGTGATAGTCACATGGGTGGCAGGAGGAGGGGGTATTCCTGGGTGATATATAGTGGAATAATAGTCCAGGAGCCCCCCAGGATGTGACAGTCACATGGATGGCAGGAGGAGGGGGTATTCCTGGGTGATATAGGGTATAATAGTGCAGGAGCCCCCCAGGATGTGATAGTCACATGGGTGGCAGGAGGAGGGGGTATTCCTGGGTGATATAGGGGTATAATAGTCCAGGAGCCCCCCCAGGATGTGATAGTCACATGGGTGGCAGGAGGAGGGGGTATTCCTGGGTGATATATAGTGGAATAATAGTGCAGGAGCCCCCCAGGATGTAATAGTCACATGGGTGGCAGGAGGAGGGGGTATTCCTGGGTGATATAGGGGTATAATAGTCCAGGAGCCCCCCAGGATGTGACAGTCACATGGGTTGCAGGAGGAGGGGGTATTCCTGGGTGATATAGGGGTATAATAGTGCAGGAGCCCCCCAGGATGTGATAGTCACATGGGTGGCAGGAGGAGGGGGTATTCCTGGGTGATATAGGGGTATAATAGTCCAGGTGCCCCCCAGGATGTGAAAGTCACATGGGTGGCAGGAGAAGGGGGTATTCCTGGGTGATATAGGGGTATAATAGTCCAGGTGCCCCCCAGGATGTGAAAGTCACATGGGTGGCAGGAGGAGGGGGTATTCCTGGGTGATATAGGGGTATAATAGTCCAGCAGCCCCCCAGGATGTGAGTGACAGTCACATGGGTGGCAGGAGGAGGGGGTATTCCTGGGTGATATAGGGGTATAATAGTCCAGGAGCCCCCCAGGATGTGACAGTCACATAGGTGGCAGGAGGAGGGGGTATTCCTGGGTGATATAGGGGTATAATAGTGCAGGAGCCCCCCAGGATGTGATAGTCACATGGGTGGCAGGAGGAGGGGGTATTCCTGGGTAATATAGGGGTATAATAGTCCAGGAGCCCCCCAGGATGTGACAGTCACATGGGTGGCAGGAGGAGGGGGTATTCCTAGGTGATATAGGGGTATAATAGTGCAGGAACCCCCCAGGATGTGATAGTCACATGGGTGGCAGGAGGAGGGGGTATTCCTGGGTGATATAGGGGTATAATAGTGCAGGAGCCCCCCAGGATGTGACAGTCACATGGATGGCAGGAGGAGGGGGTATTCCTGGGTGATATAGGGTATAATAGTGCAGGAGCCCCCCAGGATGTGATAGTCACATGGGTGGCAGGAGGAGGGGGTATTCCTGGGTGATATAGGGGTATAATAGTCCAGGAGCCCCCCAGGATGTGATAGTCACATGGGTGGCAGGAGGAGGGGGTATTCCTGGGTGATATAGGGGTATAATAGTCCAGGAGCCCCCCAGGATGTGACAGTCACATGGATGGCAGGAGGAGGGGGTATTCCTGGGTGATATAGGGTATAATAGTGCAGGAGCCCCCCAGGATGTGATAGTCACATGGGTGGCAGGAGGAGGGGGTATTCCTGGGTGATATAGGGGTATAATAGTCCAGGAGCCCCCCCAGGATGTGATAGTCACATGGGTGGCAGGAGGAGGGGGTATTCCTGGGTGATATATAGTGGAATAATAGTGCAGGAGCCCCCCAGGATGTAATAGTCACATGGGTGGCAGGAGGAGGGGGTATTCCTGGGTGATATAGGGGTATAATAGTCCAGGAGCCCCCCAGGATGTGACAGTCACATGGGTGGCAGGAGGAGGGGGTATTCCTGGGTGATATAGGGGTATAATAGTGCAGGAGCCCCCCAGGATGTGATAGTCACATGGGTGGCAGGAGGAGGGGGTATTCCTGGGTGATATAGGGGTATAATAGTCCAGGTGCCCCCCAGGATGTGAAAGTCACATGGGTGGCAGGAGAAGGGGGTATTCCTGGGTGATATAGGGGTATAATAGTCCAGGTGCCCCCCAGGATGTGAAAGTCACATGGGTGGCAGGAGGAGGGGGTATTCCTGGGTGATATAGGGGTATAATAGTCCAGCAGCCCCCCAGGATGTGAGTGACAGTCACATGGGTGGCAGGAGGAGGGGGTATTCCTGGGTGATATAGGGGTATAATAGTCCAGGAGCCCCCCAGGATGTGACAGTCACATAGGTGGCAGGAGGAGGGGGTATTCCTGGGTGATATAGGGGTATAATAGTGCAGGAGCCCCCCAGGATGTGATAGTCACATGGGTGGCAGGAGGAGGGGGTATTCCTGGGTAATATAGGGGTATAATAGTCCAGGAGCCCCCCAGGATGTGACAGTCACATGGGTGGCAGGAGGAGGGGGTATTCCTAGGTGATATAGGGGTATAATAGTGCAGGAACCCCCCAGGATGTGATAGTCACATGGGTGGCAGGAGGAGGGGGTATTCCTGGGTGATATAGGGGTATAATAGTGCAGGAGCCCCCCAGGATGTGATAGTCACATGGGTGGCAGGAGGAGGGGGTATTCCTGGGTGATATAGGGTATAATAGTCCAGGAGCCCCCCAGGATGTGATAGTCACATGGGTGGCAGGAGGAGGGGGTATTCCTGGGTGATATATAGTGGAATAATAGTCCAGGAGCCCCCCAGGATGTGACAGTCACATGGGTTGCAGGAGGAGGGGGTATTCCTGGATGATATAGGGGTATAATAGTCCAGGTGCCCCCCAGGATGTGAAAGTCACATGGGTGGCAGGAGGAGGGGGTATTCCTGGGTGATATAGGGGTATAATAGTCGAGGAGCCCCCCAGGATGTGAAAGTCACATGGGTGGCAGGAGGAGGGGGTATTCCTGGGTGATATAGGGGTATAATAGTCCAGGAGCCCCCCAGGATGTGACAGTCACATTGGTGGCAGGAGGAGGGGGTATTCCTGGGTGATATAGGGGTATAATAGTCCAGGAGCCCCCCAGGATGTGAAAGTCACATGGGTGGCAGGAGGAGGGGGTATTCCTGGGTGATATAGGGGTATAATAGTCCAGCAGCCCCCCAGGATGTGAGTGACAGTCACATGGGTGGCAGGAGGAGGGGGTATTCCTGGGTGATATAGGGGTATAATAGTCCAGGAGCCCCCCAGGATGTGACAGTCACATAGGTGGCAGGAGGAGGGGGTATTCCTGGGTGATATAGGGGTATAATAGTGCAGGAGCCCCCCAGGATGTGATAGTCACATGGGTGGCAGGAGGAGGGGGTATTCCTGGGTAATATAGGGGTATAATAGTCCAGGAGCCCCCCAGGATGTGACAGTCACATGGGTGGCAGGAGGAGGGGGTATTCCTAGGTGATATAGGGGTATAATAGTGCAGGAACCCCCCAGGATGTGATAGTCACATGGGTGGCAGGAGGAGGGGGTATTCCTGGGTGATATAGGGGTATAATAGTGCAGGAGCCCCCCAGGATGTGATAGTCACATGGGTGGCAGGAGGAGGGGGTATTCCTGGGTGATATAGGGTATAATAGTCCATGAGCCCCCCAGGATGTGATAGTCACATGGGTGGCAGGAGGAGGGGGTATTCCTGGGTGATATATAGTGGAATAATAGTCCAGGAGCCCCCCAGGATGTGACAGTCACATGGGTTGCAGGAGGAGGGGGTATTCCTGGATGATATAGGGGTATAATAGTCCAGGTGCCCCCCAGGATGTGAAAGTCACATGGGTGGCAGGAGGAGGGGGTATTCCTGGGTGATATAGGGGTATAATAGTCGAGGAGCCCCCCAGGATGTGAAAGTCACATGGGTGGCAGGAGGAGGGGGTATTCCTGGGTGATATAGGGGTATAATAGTCCAGGAGCCCCCCAGGATGTGACAGTCACATTGGTGGCAGGAGGAGGGGGTATTCCTGGGTGATATAGGGGTATAATAGTGCAGGAGCCCCCCAGGATGTGATAGTCACATGGGTGGCATTAGGAGGGGGTATTCCTGGGTGATATAGGGGTATAATAGTCCAGGAGCCCCCCAGGATGTGACAGTCACATGGATGGCAGGAGGAGGGGGTATTCCTGGGTGATATATAGTGGAATAATAGTGCAGGAGCCCCCCAGGATGTAATAGTCACATGGGTGGCAGGAGGAGGGGGTATTCCTGGGTGATATAGGGGTATAATAGTCCAGGAGCCCCCCAGGATGTGACAGTCACATGGGTTGCAGGAGGAGGGGGTATTCCTGGGTGATATAGGGGTATAATAGTCCAGGAGCCCCCCAGGATGTGATAGTCACATGGGTGGCAGGAGGAGGGGGTATTCCTGGGTGATATAGAGTATAATAGTCCAGGAGCCCCCCAGGATGTGATAGTCACATGGGTGGCAGGAGGAGGGGGTATTCCTGGGTGATATAGGGGTATAATAGTCCAGGAGCCCCCCAGGATGTGATAGTCACATGGGTGGCAGGAGGAGGGGGTATTCCTGGGTGATATAGGCTATAATAGTGCAGGAGCCCCCCAGGATGTAATAGTCACATGGGTGTCAGGAGGAGGGGGTATTCCTGGGTGATATAGAGTATAATAGTCCAGGAGCCCCCCCAGGATGTGATAGTCACATGGGTTGCAGGAGGAGGGGGTATTCCTGGGTGATATAGGAGTATAATAGTCCAGGAGCCCCCCCAGGATGTGATAGTCACATGGGTGGCAGGAGGAGGGGGTATTCCTGGGTGATATAGGGGTATAATAGTGCAGGAACCCCCAAGGATGTGATAGTCACATGGGTGGCAGGAGGAGGGGGTATTCCTGGGTGATATAGGGGTATAATAGTGCAGGAGCCCCCCAGGATGTGATAGTCACATGGGTGGCAGGAGGAGGGGGTATTCCTGGGTGATATAGGGGTATAATAGTCCAGGTGCCCCCCAGGATGTGAAAGTCACATGGGTGGCAGGAGGAGGGGGTATTCCTGGGTGATATAGGGGTATAATAGTCGAGGAGCCCCCCAGGATGTGATAGTCACATGGGTGGCAGGAGGAGGGGGTATTCCTGGGTGATATAGGGGTATAATAGTGCAGGAGCCCCCCAGGATGTGATAGTCACATGGGTGGCAGGAGGAGGGGGTATTCCTGGGTGATATAGGGTATAATAGTCGAGGAGCCCCCCAGGATGTGATAGTCACATGGGTGGCAGGAGGAGGGGGTATTCCTGGGTGATATAGGGGTATAATAGTGCAGGAGCCCCCCAGGATGTGATAGTCACATGGGTGGCAGGAGGAGGGGGTATTCCTGGGTGATATAGGGGTATAATAGTCCAGGTGCCCCCCAGGATGTGATAGTCACATGGGTGGCAGGAGGAGGGGGTATTCCTGGGTGATATAGGGGTATAATAGTGCAGGAGCCCCCCAGGATGTGATAGTCACATGGGTGGCAGGAGGAGGGGGTATTCTGGGTGATATAGAGTATAATAGTTCAGGAGCCCCCCAGGATGTGATAGTCACATGGGTGGCAGGAGGAGGGGGTATTCCTGGGTGATATAGAGTATAATAGTGCAGGAGCCCCCCAGGATGTGATAGTCACATGGGTGGCAGGAGGAGGGGGTATTCCTGGGTGATATAGGGGTATAATAGTGCAGGAGCCCCCCAGGATATGATAGTCACATGGGTGGCAGGAAGAGGGGGTATTCCTGGGTGATATAGGGGTATAATAGTGCAGGAGCCCCCCAGGATGTGACAGTCACATGGGTGGCAGGAGGAGGGGGTATTCCTGGGTGATATAGGGGTATAATAGTCCAGGTGCCCCCCAGGATGTGAAAGTCACATGGGTGGCAGGAGGAGGGGGTATTCCTGGGTGATATAGGGGTATAATAGTGCAGGAGCCCCCCAGGATGTGACAGTCACATTGGTGGCAGGAGGAGGGGGTATTCCTGGGTGATATAGGGGTATAATAGTGCAGGAGCCCCCCAGGATGTGATAGTCACATGGGTGGCAGGAGGAGGGGGTATTCCTGGGTGATATAGGGGTATAATAGTCCAGGAGCCCCCCCAGGATGTGATAGTCACATGGGTGGCAGGAGGAGGGGGTATTCCTGGGTGATATAGGGGTATAATAGTGCAGGAACCCCCCAGGATGTGATAGTCACATGGGTGGCAGGAGGAGGGGGTATTCCTGGGTGATATAGGGGTATAATAGTGCAGGAGCCCCCCAGGATGTGATAGTCACATGGGTGGCAGGAGGAGGGGGTATTCCTGGGTGATATAGGGGTATAATAGTGCAGGAGCCCCCCAGGATGTGATATACACATGGGTGGCAGGAGGAGGGGGTATTCCTGGGTGATATAGGGTATAATAGTCGAGGAGCCCCCCAGGATGTGATAGTCACATGGGTGGCAGGAGGAGGGGGTATTCCTGGGTGATATAGGGTATAATAGTGCAGGAGCCCCCCAGGATGTGATAGTCACATGGGTGGCAGGAGGAGGGGGTATTCCTGGGTGATATAGGGTATAATAGTGCAGGAGCCCCCCAGGATGTGATAGTCACATGGGTTGCAGGAGGAGGGGGTATTCCTGGGTGATATAGGGTATAATAGTCGAGGAGCCCCCCAGGATGTGATAGTCACATGGGTGGCAGGAGAAGGGGGTATTCCTGGGTGATATAGGGTATAATAGTCCAGGAGCCCCCCAGGATGTGATAGTCACATTGGTGGCAGGAGGAGGGGGTATTCCTGGGTGATATAGGGTATAATAGTGCAGGAGCCCCCCAGGATGTGATAGTCACATGGGTGGCAGGAGGAGGGGGTATTCCTGGGTGATATAGGGTATAATAGTGCAGGAGCCCCCCAGGATGTGATAGTCACATGGGTTGCAGGAGGAGGGGGTATTCCTGGGTGATATAGGGTATAATAGTCGAGGAGCCCCCCAGGATGTGATAGTCACATGGGTGGCAGGAGAAGGGGGTATTCCTGGGTGATATAGGGTATAATAGTGCAGGAGCCCCCCAGGATGTGACAGTCACATTGGTGGCAGGAGGAGGGGGTATTCCTGGGTGATATAGGGTATAATAGTGCAGGAGCCCCCCAGGATGTGATAGTCACATGGGTTGCAGGAGGAGGGGGTATTCCTGGGTGATATAGGGTATAATAGTGCAGGAGCCCCCCAGGATGTGATAGTCACATGGGTTGCAGGAGGAGGGGGTATTCCTGGGTGATATAGGGTATAATAGTCGAGGAGCCCCCCAGGATGTGATAGTCACATGGATGGCAGGAGGAGGGGGTATTCCTGGGTGATATAGGGTATAATAGTGCAGGAGCCCCCCAGGATGTGATAGTCACATGGGTGGCAGGAGGAGGGGGTATTCCTGGGTGATATAGGGGTATAATAGTGCAGGAGCCCCCCAGGATGTGATAGTCACATGGGTGGCAGGAGGAGGGGGTATTCCTGGGTGATATAGGGTATAATAGTGCAGGAGCCCCCCAGGATGTGATAGTCACATGGGTGGCAGGAGGAGGGGGTATTCCTGGGTGATATAGGGGTATAATAGTGCAGGAGCCCCCCAGGATGTGATAGTCACATGGGTGGCAGGAGGAGGGGGTATTCCTGGGTGATATAGGGGTATAATAGTGCAGGAGCCCCCCAGGATGTGATAGTCACATGGGTGGCAGGAGGAGGGGGTATTCCTGGGTGATATAGGGTATAATAGTGCAGGAACCCCCCAGGATGTGATAGTCACATGGGTGGCAGGAGGAGGGGGTATTCCTGGGTGATATAGGGGTATAATAGTCGAGGAGCCCCCCAGGATGTGATAGTCACATGGGTGGCAGGAGGAGGGGGTATTCCTGGGTGATATAGGGGTATAATAGTGCAGGAGCCCCCCAGGATGTGACAGTCACATGGGTGGCAGGAGGAGGGGGTATTCCTGGGTGATATAGGGTATAATAGTGCAGGAGCCCCCCAGGATGTGATAGTCACATGGGTGGCAGGAGGAGGGGGTATTCCTGGGTGATATAGGGTATAATAGTGCAGGAGCCCCCCAGGATGTGATAGTCACATGGGTGGCAGGAGGAGGGGGGCGCAGGATGTGAACAATAGGAGGAGGAGGAGGGAGGCAGAGTCTGGGGCTGATCTGGGTCCGGGCGGCAGAGATCTCGGCGTTACACGGGAGATGGAGCCGGGGAGCGCCCCTCACTGACCGCACACCGTGGAGCCCCCCGGAGGATCGAGCTCCCCGGCCCCGGCGGCTGCAGCCATGAACGCGGCGGAGGTCACGGAGGATGGCGGCGGCGGCGGAGGAACGGATTCGGAGGTGGAGGCGTTTTTCCGGACAGGTAGGAGCCGAGGCCTGGGCAGGGGCAGTGCGGGAGAAGGGGATGAATGGACGGCAACTCCCCTCCGCCCATACATTCTATTACTACCCCCATCATACCCAACTGTACACTGTATTACAACCCCCATCATATCATGTATTACTACCCCCATCATACCCAACTGTACACTGTATTACAACCCACCATATCATGTATTACTACCCCAATCATACCTAACCATATACTGTATTACAACCCACACTATACAATGTGTTACTACCCCCACCATATCATGTATTACTACCCCCATTATACCCAATCCTATCATGTTTTAAAACCTACACCATATAGAGTATTACTACCTCCACAATAACATATAATATAAGCACCACCAAATAATGTATCACTACCCCCATACTACCCCCTTCGCTGCTACATTAACCCCCCAACGTGACGAAGCCTCTACTTGTAAATCCATAAAATGACCCCATTATACAATGTATCACTATCTGCCCCATTATACAATGTATCACTATCTGCCCCATTATACAATGTATCACTATCTGCCCCATTATACAATGTATCACTATCTGCCCCATTATACAATGTATCACTATCTGCCCCATTATACAATGTATCACTATCTGCCCCATTATACAATGTATCACTGTCTGCCCCATTATACAATGTATCACTGTCTGCCCCATTATACAATGTATCACTGTCTGCCCCCATTATACAATGTATCACTGTCTGCCCCCATTATACAATGTATCACTATCTGCCCCAATATACAATGTATCACTATCTGCCCCCAATATACAATGTATCACTATCTGCCCCCAATATACAATGTATCATTATCTGCCCCCAATATACAATGTATCACTATCTGCCCCTATTGTACAATGTAACACTGCATTATGGGGGCAGATAGTGAATCACTCCCCTCCTCTTATATTAATGTCCCCTATATACAGTAATTTAATGTCCCCTATATACAGTAACCCCTCCTCATATTAATGTCCCCTATATACAGTAACCCCCCTCCTCTTATATCAATGTACCCTATATACAGTAATCCCCCTCCTCTTATATTAATGCCCCCTATATACAGTAATCCCCCTCTTATATTAATGTCCCCTATATACAGTAACCCCCTCCTCTTATATTAATGTCCCCTATATACAGTAACCCCCTCCTCTTATATTAATTCCCCATATATACAGTAATCCCCCTCCTCTCATATTAATGCCCCTATATACAGTAATCCCCCTCCTCTCATATTACTGTCCCCTATATACAGTAATCCTCCTCTTATATTAATGTCCCCTATATACAGTAATCCCCCTCCTCTTATATTAGTGCCCCTATATACAGTAACCCCCCTCCTCTTATATTAATGCCCCATATATACAGTAATCCCCCTCTCATATTAATGCCCCCTATATACAGTAATCCCCCTCCTCTCATATTAATGCCCCTATATACAGTAATCCCCCTCCTCTCATATTACTGTCCCCTATATACAGTAATCCCCTCCTCTTATATTACTGTCCCCTATATACAGTAATCCCCCTCCTCTCATATTAATGCCCCTATATACAGTAATCCCCCTCCTCTCATATTAATGCCCCCTATATACAGTAATCCCCCTCTTATATTAATGTCCCCTATATACAGTAACCCCCTCCTCTCATATTAATGCCCCCTATATACAGTAATCCCCCTCCTCTCATATTACTGTCCCCTATATACAGTAATCCCCCTCCTCTCATATTAATGTCCCCTATATACAGTAATCCCCCTCCTCTCATATTAATGTCCCCTATATACAGTAATCCTCCTCTTATATTAATGTCCCCTATATACAGTAATCCCCCTCCTCTTATATTACTGTCCCCTATATACAGTAATCCCCCTCCTCTAATATTACTGTCCCCTATATACAGTAATCCCCTCCTCTTATATTACTGTCCCCTATATACAGTAATCCCCCTCCTCTCATATTAATGTCCCCTATATACAGTAATCCCCCTCCTCTCATATTAATGTCCCCTATATACAGTAATCCTCCTCTTATATTAATGTCCCCTATATACAGTAATCCCCCTCCTCTTATATTACTGTCCCCTATATACAGTAATCCCCCTCCTCTCATATTACTGTCCCCTATATACAGTAATCCCCTCCTCTTATATTACTGTCCCCTATATACAGTAATCCCCCTCCTCTCATATTAATGTCCCCTATATACAGTAATCCCCCTCCTCTCATATTACTGTCCCCTATATACAGTAATCCTCCTCTTATATTAATGTCCCCTATATACAGTAATCCCCCTCCTCTCATATTAATGTCCCCTATATACAGTAATCCCCCTCTTATATTAATGCCCCCTATATACAGTAATCCCCCTCCTCTTATATTAATGCCCCTATATACAGTAACCCCCTCCTCTTATATTAGTGCCCCTATATACAGTCACCCCCCTCCTCTTATATTAATGCCCCATATATACAGTAATCCCCCTCCTCTTATATTAATGCCCCATATATACAGTAATCCCCCTCCTCTCATATTACTGTCCCCTATATACAGTAATCCCCCTCCTCTTATATTACTGTCCCCTATATACAGTAATCCCTCTTCTCTTATATTAATGCCCCCTATATACAGTAATCTCCCTCCTCTTATATTAATGTCCGCTATATACAGTAATCTCCCTCCTCTTATATTAATGTCCCCTATATACAGTAATCCCCCTCCTCTCATATTAATGTCCCCTATATACAGTAATCCCCCTCCTCTCATATTAATGTCCCCTATATACAGTAATCCCCCTCCTCTCATATTACTGTCCCCTATATACAGTAATCCCCCTCCTCTCATATTACTGTCCCCTATATACAGTAATCCCCCTCCTCTCATATTACTGTCGCCTATATACAGTAATCCCCCTCCTCTCATATTAATGTCCCCTATATACAGTAATCCCCCTCCTCTCATATTACGGTCCCCTATATACAGTAATCCCCCTCCTCTCATATTAATGTCCCCTATATACAGTAATCCCCCTCCTCTCATATTACTGTCCCCTATATACAGTAATCCCCTCCTCTTATATTAATGTTGGATATTGGGTCCCATGTGTAGTATATCCTCCCCTATACATTGCTCCTGACATTGGGCTGTCACATGTTGTGGCCCAGTCCGGGGCCCGTGGTGTTTGTTGGGCCCTCGGTCCTGTTTGAATTGGACTCTGATGTTTACATGAATCGTTGTCCTGGTGACGTCATAGCGTGTAGCGTGCTGGTTCTGCGTGTAGTCGTGAGCCAGGCCCAGTGACCTCTGGATCTGTTGTCAGAAGCCAAATCTGACTGCACTTGACCTTAGCTCAAAAAATGGGCGTCCAGAGCCGCCTCTCAGGGGTGGACTTTACCACCATGAGAACCAAGCGAATCGGGGGCCCCAGAGATGGGAAGGGGGGGGCCATGCTGGCCACAGGCAATCAGCTGAAAAAGGAGGCATCCGACAAACCAGTGGCAGACATACTGGGGGAGATTTATCAAACTGGTGTAAAGTAGAACTGGTTTAGTTGCCCATAGCAACCAATCAGAATCTACCTTTCATTTTGGACAGCTCCTATGGAAAATGAAAGGTGGAATCTGATTGGTTGCTGTGGGCAGCTCAGCCAGTTCTACCTTTACCAGATTGATAAGTCTCCCCCGCTGTATGTGCGGCCGGTGTGGGAGGGCATGCAGATACCTGCCGGCAGATTTGAGAAGCTGAGGGCGAGTTTTGTTCCGGGCCCTCGTCGCAGATTCCGTCAAAAAACACCGGAGGAAAATGTCCTGCATGTTGAAAAAAAGAAAGTGAACAGACTCCATTGTGCTTTTTGTGTAATTCTGTACATCTGTGATGTGAACTCGGCCCCACTGAAAAAAAAAACCCCATAAGAAATGAAAGCTGAGCTCTGATTGGTTACTGTGGACAAGAAAGACGTGGTAACCAATTACTGTGCACCTTTCATGTGTCAGAGCAGTTCACAGAATGACAGCTGAGCTCTGATTGGCTGCTGTGGACAACAAATTCATGGTAACCAATCACTGTTCACCTTTCATGTGTCAGAGCAGTTCACAGAATGACAGCTGAGCTCTGATTGGTTGCTATGGGGACAGCAGTTTAGGTTAAGGTGAATGTGGTGCTTTCCTTTTCCTCCCCTTATCGAAGCCCCTATTTCAGACTCTGGTAAACTGATCTGGAGCAGAGCTGCAGTGTAAAGCATGAGTACGGATGGCATTCTGAGCCTCCGATGTAACCGGTTGTGGATTTTTCTGACGGTTTGTCTTCTGATCCCTGTACACAATTGGGGTGTGGTCCGGCCAGAAATGATGCGACTATGGAGTAATTCATGTTATCACCCAGGGGTCTGCCCAGCGGCGGGGGACACCTATAATCTGCAAGATACGGGGCGCCATTACACCCAGTATTACGATTCATGTAGCCTGTGTGCGGAACGCTGGGGAAGGTCATGTGACCGCCTAATCCCAGTGTACGCTGCAGGTCATGTGACCGCCTAATCCCAGTGTACGCTCCAGGTCATGTGACCGCCTAATCCCAGTGTACGCTCCAGGTCATGTGACCGCCTAATCCCAGTGTACGCTGCAGGTCATGTGGCCGCCTAATCCCAGTGTACGCTGCAGGTCATGTGGCCGCCTAATCCCAGTGTACGCTGCAGGTCATGTGACCGCCTAATCCCAGTATACGGTGCAGGTCATGTGACCGCCTAATCCGAGTGTACGCTGCAGGTCATGTGACCGCCTAATCCCAGTGTACGCTGCAGGTCATGTGACCGCCTAATCCCAGTGTACGCTGCAGGTCATGTGGCCGCCTAATCCCAGTGTACGCTCCAGGTCATGTGACCGCCTAATCCCAGTGTACGCTGCAGGTCATGTGGCCGCCTAATCCCAGTGTACGCTCCAGGTCATGTGACCGCCTAATCCCAGTGTACGCTGCAGGTCATGTGGCCGCCTAATCCCAGTGTACGCTGCAGGTCATGTGGCCGCCTAATCCCAGTGTACACTGCAGGTCATGTGACCGCCTAATCCCAGTGTACGGTGCAGGTCATGTGACCGCCTAATCCCAGTATACGGTGCAGGTCATGTGACTGCCTAATCCGAGTGTACGCTGCAGGTCATGTGACCGCCTAATCCCAGTGTACGCTGCAGGTCATGTGGCCGCCTAATCCCAGTGTACGCTGCAGGTCATGTGGCCGCCTAATCCCAGTGTACGCTGCAGGTCATGTGGCCGCCTAATCCCAGTGTACGCTGCAGGTCATGTGACCGCCTAATCCCAGTATACGGTGCAGGTCATGTGACCGCCTAATCCCAGTATACGGTGCAGGTCATGTGACTGCCTAATCCCAGTGTACGCTGCAGGTCATGTGACCGCCTAATCCCAGTGTACGCAGCAGGTCATGTGGCCGCCTAATCCCAGTGTACGCAGCAGGTCATGTGACCGCCTAATCCCAGTGTACGCAGCAGGTCATGTGACCGCCTAATCCCAGTGTACGCTGCAGGTCATGTGGCCGCCTAATCCCAGTGTACGCTACAGGTCATTTGACCGCCTAATCCCAGTGTACGCTGCAGGTCATGTGGCCGCCTAATCCCAGTGTACGCTGCAGGTCATGTGACCGCCTAATCCCAGTGTACGCTGCAGGTCATGTGGCCGCCTAATCCCAGTGTACGCTGCAGGTCATGTGGCCGCCTAATCCCAGTGTACGCTGCAGGTCATGTGACCGCCTAATCCCAGTGTACGCAGCAGGTCATGTGACCGCCTAATCCCAGTGTACGCTGCAGGTCATGTGGCCGCCTAATCCCAGTGTACGCTGCAGGTCATGTGACCGCCTAATCCCAGTGTACGCTGCAGGTCATGTGGCCGCCTAATCCCAGTGTACGCTGCAGGTCATGTGGCCGCCTAATCCCAGTGTACGCTGCAGGTCATGTGGCCGCCTAATCCCAGTGTACGCTGCAGGTCATGTGGCCGCCTAATCCCAGTGTATGCTGCAGGTCATGTGGCCGCCTAATCCCAGTGTACGCTGCAGGTCATGTGGCCGCCTAATCCCAGTGTACGCAGCAGGTCATGTGACCGCCTAATCCCAGTGTACGCTGCAGGTCATGTGGCCGCCTAATCCCAGTGTACGCTGCAGGTCATGTGACCGCCTAATCCCAGTGTACGCTGCAGGTCATGTGACCACGCATTCCATGCTCCAGAATCTGGACGTCTCTGACAATGGATGGAATCGCGTTCCGTGGGTGACATTTGACAAGTTGTCGATGTTTCTGTGATTGCGTCGCTCTGAGTATAGGAGTGTCTGTAGCTCGGCCTCTTACAATGGCCGACCGCGCTCTATGTCCTCTGGGTTGGGAGTCACTTCTTCATGTAACGCTGAGGAGCGGAGCACTGTTTTACATCATGCCTGATACTCCAGTCACATCCAGAGCTGCATTCACAATTCTGCTGGATTGCATGAGGTTCTGACCTTAAATTTCTCTCCTGCCCATTCCCCAGAATACAATGCAGTGGACGGTGAGGGCGGGGTGGGATGGAGATGACAGCCTGCAGAATGGTGACTGAAGCTCTGGATGTGACTAGAGAAGAAGACACAATGTCACCCAGGGTGAGTGCACAATGCTGCTGGTTGCCTTGGATACAGACAGTGGCTCATCATCCACCCTCTGCGGACATGCTTGTCACCCGCCAGCCTATTCTGTGCATCTGTTATTTCAGCTCTGTATGGGACTGGTGACAGCAGAATTATAACTGCAGCTCTGGATGGGACTGGTGACAGCAGAATTATAACTGCAGCTCTGGGTGGGACTGGTAACAGCAGAGTTATAACTGCAGCTCTGGATGGGACTGGTGACAGCAGAATTATAACTGCAGCTCTGGATGTTACTGGAACAGCAGAATTATAACTGCAGCTCCTGGCGCCGCTGATCTCTGATGAGCTGTCAGTCTCAGGTCACGTTGCGCTCAGTCTTCAGTCCCTTACTTCGCGGTGAATGGCGGTCATGGGTGTAACTGGCGGTTTATTTTATAAGGTTAGTGACGGGCCGGTTATTTCCTGTGACGATTCTAGGATTTATGTGAATCACGGGACACATTTGGTCGCCGATTACCGCCTGCAGTGCACTGGACGTGGTGCACACTCGCAGCACTGGGGTAAATACAGCGCCATCCAGCTACATCAAGGGGTTCTAACAGGCGTTGTGTGTTTGTCATTACTCTCAAGATCTCTGCTTGCAGCCAATGTACATCTCACCACTGAGGTTTTGATATAATGTATCAGTGTAGTTGAGAGGCAAGATCAGGCGCAGCATTTATGGTGTGATCTACACTGATACATTGTTCCATACCCTCAGCTGTGTGAGCGGAGTAGGTCAGAACAGGTTTTCAGTGTCTACATTTAAACAAGAACATTCCTATTCACTGAAAGCAAGCAGAGATCTTGAACATGACGAGAAATTGAAGCACAGCGTCTCTCAGGAGCTTGCAGTGTGCGGCCGGTCGGGGGGACGTGACCATACATTGGCGCTGCGGTGGGTGCGTCCTCTGTGGCGCTCGGCTGTTGAAGAAGTGGAGGGTGAAGGGCAGCGGGGCAGCGGCCGATCGATGGACGCGCTTATTGCGATCTCCGCAACACCGGTCGAAGTGGATTTAATTGGCAGAAAGTATGTGCACAGTGCTCCGGGCCTGAGATCAATGGCCGCCCTCCCGTCAGCGCATGGCTGGATCAGGTCATGTATGTAACACGTATGACGCCGCTGCTCTGTTCCTGCTTACACCAGAAGTTATGTCATGCATGACGTTGTCCCTGTGATTGGCCGCAGTGGTTGTCATGGTTACAGGCTACGTGCTTGCTTCATCTTCTAAAAAATGCAGGCTCCGTCCAAGTTCTGATGCTGACGACATAAAACGGGAGAAAGATGGAAACGCGGGAGGACGGCGCGAACAGATGTGAGCGTCACGGGGCGTGCGGTGTGGGTGAGCCGCTTCGTGTCCTTCTGTCCAGTGTTACATGGGAATGACACAGATACATTGTAACCATCAGAGCCCTGGCGATAATCATTACCCACATCCCAGCGTTACCCCGGGGGCGCAAAAATCCCGAATATTACATGTACAAACCGGACATGGCGACATTTCTGTGCGTCACCGAGCATCCGGCCGCAGCCCGTTCTGTCTTCAATTTCCTCCATGTTTTGAATCCTCTGCTCGCGGTTTTTCACGGCTGCGTTCCTGTTTGGGAGCCGCCGCTGCTCTGCAGGTGTCCCCCGCTCTTCTCTCTGACCTTGCGTGACCTTGGAGCGTGACATCATCATTTACCTGTTGCATGCATCTGCAAATCTCAAATCATTCTCCCAAAAACAAGTGTGCGAAGTGTGGGCCGACGCTTGTGTCTTTTTCCAACAGTTTGTGCCTGTCCCCAGGAGCTGACAATCTAAGTCCCGCATATAGAGTAATTAGCCGTCGGTGACCTGTGATTGTACGGATACGACTGTGACAAACCCTCAGCTATGATGTGCAGGGTCAAAACGACTCTCTAGATGCAAATGATCATTTTCTCATTTACTGACTGCAAGCAGAGATCTTAATAATGGGGAAAGTTGCAGAATTTCTTATTATACAATTGTATTGAAGTGTTCAGAAAAGTCAGTGTGGAGCCGCCAAACCATGTGCACAGACCCTACCGCACCCCTCTGCACACCTCTCCATACCCTTTGTGCACCCTGCACCACTGTATAACCCCCCGCACATTTTGCATACCCCTGCACCACTCTATACCCCCTGCACACCCGTCTGTGCACCCTGCATACCCCCCTCACTACTCTGTACCCCCTGCACATCTGGCATACCTCCCGCACCCCTATATACCCCCCCTCACTACTCTGTACCCCCTGCACATCTGGCATACCTCCCGCACCCCTATATACCCCCCCTCACTACTCTGTACCCCCTGCACCTCTGGCATACCTCCCGCACCCCTATATACCCCCTCACTACTCTGTACCGCCCGCACCCCTCTGTACACCCTGTATATCCCTGCACCCCTATATACCCCCCCCCCCACACCCTCTCATAGAAGTGGCAGTTGTTGTGCTGAGCCTGTAAGATGCTGGCACATCTGTTCGGGGCCCGCACTGTGGCCCCTGCTGTTTGTAGTGGCGGCTCTGAGGCCTCTGACGGATGCAGCAGAGCCGGCCGCCCCTGGTCTGAGCTGTGCAGCCCTTGCTGGGGATATCTTGTTACCTTGTGACAAATGTTGAGGACCCTACAGATGACTGGAGACCCCCCCCCCCCCCCCATCCACTGCAGGGCTCGAGGGGGCTACGTCTGCGACAGACAGAAATAGCAGCGACAATCTACCGGCGTCACATCACAGGCCGTGGATCATACACCGCGCAGTATCCGGCAAATGGTGGACGCAGGACACGGCAACAGCTGCCGCCTAACAATGGGATTTACTAGATTAGTCCTCATCTGTTATTTATATGTGCTGGACACACAGTGTATCACCCCCATCATCCATCTCACACACAGTGTATCACCCCCATCATCCATCTCACACACAGTGTATCGCTCCCATCATCCATCTCACACACACTGTATCGCTCCCATCATCCATCTCACACACAGTGTATCGCTCCCATCATCCATCTCACACACAGTGTATCACTCCCATCATCCATCTCACACACAGTGTATCGCTCCCATCATCCATCTCACACACAGTGTATCACTCCCATCATCCATCTCACACACAGTGTATCACTCCCATCATCCATCTCACACACAGTGCATCACCCCCATCATCCATCTCACACACAGTGTATCACTCCCATCATCCATCTCACACACAGTGTATCACTCCCATCATCCATCTCACACACAGTGTATCGCTCCCATCATCCATCTCACACACACTGTATCGCTCCCATCATCCATCTCACACACAGTGTATCGCTCCCATCATCCATCTCACACACAGTGTATCACTCCCATCATCCATCTCACACACAGTGTATCGCTCCCATCATCCATCTCACACGCAGTGTATCACTCCCATCATCCATCTCACACGCAGTGTATCACTCCCATCATCCATCTCACACACAGTGTATCGCTCCCATCATCCATCTCACACGCAGTGTATCACTCCCATCATCCATCTCACACACATTGTATCGCTCCCATCATCCATCTCACACACAGTGTATCGCTCCCATCATCCATCTCGCACACAGTGTAACGCTCAAATCATCCCTGCCCCCAGGAGCTCACAATCTAATCTCCTATCTCACACACCATGTACTGGAGACCCTGTGACCCTCGTAGTAGCCGCTCACGCTCTTGCGCTTGCTCATGTCTCCTGCTTCCAGTACATCGACTTCAATACCTGACTGTTCACCCCCGACAGGCGCCATCGTCACCTGGTGATCCGCGCTGTTCCCTGCACCTCTCAGTGATTTTAATGTTATGGCTGCTCGGTACACACGCCGTTGTGCTTGGCCGGTGACACTGCGGGAGGGGGGCGATCCTATAATACCCCCCCCCCCTCTCCGTGCTTGTACGGTAGACCAGCCATGTACTGTAGGTCTCGGCCGATGTCGCCTAAGTGATTGCTGATTGTGTAGACGAGCAGTGTCCTTGCTGCCATTGTCCCCGGAGGAGTCTTCCTACCGCGGGCGGCCGCGTGCTCCGTGTACGGTTTATGGAGAATGTGGCGCAATAAATAGTATTGAATCCCCCAACACACAGCAGCACGGGGGGCTTCACATGGCCGCAGATGAATGCTCACATGTAAGAGCTGACGCCGAGGCATGTCGTGCCTCATGCCTCAGTGAAGCTCTTTACTTCATGACAGCGGGTCCTGGGACCTGACCAGGGGCCACATCTCTGTGCAGTCTGGACCTTCTCCCCATGTTCATGTGGGGTTCCTCCGGTTTCCAGAATCCTCCTCTGGTCGTGATTTGTGGGGGAGGAGGCCTGAGCGGCGGCAACCTGTGTACAGCACTGCGCAATATGTAGGTGCCATCAGTGTACAGTAAGGTGCGGAGATCAGCGGTGGATAATACAGCATGTAACGCTGAGCGCCTCGTACCCCCGAGGGGCTGTATCACAGGAAGGTGGCCTGGATGTAAGGGGTTAATCTGTTCACTAATAGCCGGAGAGACGCAGACCGCGAGGAATTACAGAGCGAATCCGTGTCCAGCGTAAGAGGCCTGAAGGACGCGGAGGAGGGGAGTAGGATGATTGAGGAAGGATGATGGAGGAGGGGAGGAAGAAGAAGAGGGGAGGAAAATGGAGGGTGGATGATAGAGAAGGGAGAGGAAGATGAAGGGGAGGATGGATGATGGAGGAGGGGAAAAACATGGAGGGAGAATGATGGAGGAGGATGACTGAGGTGGGGGGATATATGATGGAGGAAGATAGAGGGAAATGATGGACAAGGAGGATGATGGAGGTGGGGGAGGAAGAGTATTATGATGGAGGTGGGGGAGGAGGAGTATGATGATGGAGGTGGGGGAGGAAGAGTATGATGATGGAGGTGGGGGAGGAGGAGTATGATGATGGAGGTTGGGGAGGAGGGGTATGATGATGGAGGTGGGGGAGGAGGGGTATGATGGAGGTGGGGGAGGAAGAGTATGATGATGGAGGAGGGGTATGATGATGGAGGTGGGGGAGGAGGAGTATGATGATGGAGGTGGGGGAGGAGGGGTATGATGGAGGTGGGGGAGGAAGAGTATGATGATGGAGGAGGGGTATGATGATGGAGGTGGGGGAGGAGGAGTATGATGATGGAGGTGGGGGAGGAGGAGTATGATGATGGAGGTGGGGGAGGAGGAGTATGATGATGGAGGTGGGGCAGGAGGGGTATGATGATGGAGGTGGGGGAGGAGGGGTATGATGATGGAGGTGGGGGAGGAAGAGTATGATGATGGAGGTGGGGGAGGAGGGGTATGATGATGGAGGTGGGGTATGATGGAGGTGGGGGAGGAGGGGTATGATGATGGAGGTGGGGGAGGAGGGGTATGATGATGGAGGTGGGGGAGGAGGAGTATGATGATGGAGGGGGAGGAGAAAGGATGATGGAGTCCAGCCCTGACTCGTCTTCTGATTGGCTCCGCAGGACATGACCGGTGATCTCTATCACGGTGAGGACAGAACTATTATAAAGAAGATGATTATCAGGAAGGGCGGCCCATAGGCTGAGGGGAGCCGGGGTGCGGGGGAGCTGGGAGGGGCTTTGAAGGGTGTGTAGACTTTTGCCACCAGCTTGGTTATTGCTTGAATTCATCTAAAATAAAAGATTAAACTACTTTGCAAATAGCGTTGTTTTAAAAAAATAAAAAATAAAATCCCCCATTTTGTGTGCAGGTCCTGTGCAGATCTATGTGTCTCCATGGTTACGTGTAGTCCTGGTCCTGCTGCTTCTCCTCCTGATAAACCACAGTTAGTAAGAGGAGGGAGCTGGAGCCCAGGAGGATCACACTGCGCAGGGGCTGCTTGGAGGCTGTAACCATGGAGACGCATCACTCTGCATAGGAGCTGGAGCCCAGGAGGATCACACTGCGCAGGGGCTGCTTGGAGGCTGTAACCATGGAGACATCACTCTGCATAGGAGCTGGAGCCCAGGAGGATCACACTGCGCAGGGGCTGCTTGGAGGCTGTAACCATGGAGACATCACTCTGCATAGGAGCTGGAGCCCAGGAGGATCACACTGCGCAGGGGCTGCTTGGAGGCTGTAACCATGGAGACATCACTCTGCATAGGAGCTGGAGCCCAGGAGGATCACACTGCGCAGGGGCTGCTTGGAGGCTGTAACCATGGAGACATCACTCTGCATAGGAGCTGGAGCCCAGGAGGATCACACTGCGCAGGGGCTGCTTGGAGGCTGTAACCATGGAGACATCACTCTGCATAGGAGCTGGAGCCCAGGAGGATCACACTGCGCAGGGGCTGCTTGGAGGCTGTAACCATGGAGACATCACTCTGCATAGGAGCTGGAGCCCAGGAGGATCACACTGCGCAGGGGCTGCTTGGAGGCTGTAACCATGGAGACATCACTCTGCATAGGAGCTGGAGCCCAGGAGGATCACACTGCGCAGGGGCTGCTTGGAGGCTGTAACCATGGAGACGCATCACTCTGCATAGGAGCTGGAGCCCAGGAGGATCACACTGCGCAGGGGCTGCTTGGAGGCTGTAACCATGGAGACGCATCACTCTGCATAGGAGCTGGAGCCCAGGAGGATCACACTGCGCAGGGGCTGCTTGGAGGCTGTAACCATGGAGACGCATCACTCTGCATAGGAGCTGGAGCCCAGGAGGATCACACTGCGCAGGGGCTGCTTGGAGGCTGTAACCATGGAGACGCATCACTCTGCATAGGAGCTGGAGCCCAGGAGGATCACACTCCGCAGGGGCTGCTTCGAGGCTGTAACCATGGAGACGCATCACTCTGCATAGGAGCTGGAGCCCAGGAGGATCACACTCCGCAGGGGCTGCTTCGAGGCTGTAACCATGGAGACGCATCCCTCTGCATAGGAGCTGGAGCCCAGGAGGATCACACTCCGCAGGGGCTGCTTCGAGGCTGTAACCATGGAGACGCATCCCTCTGCATAGGAGCTGGAGCCCAGGAGGATCACACTCCGCAGGGGCTGCTTCGAGGCTGTAACCATGGAGACGCATCCCTCTGCATAGGAGCTGGAGCCCAGGAGGATCACACTGCGCAGGGGCTGCTTGGAGGCTGTAACCATGGAGACGCATCACTCTGCATAGGAGCTGGAGCCCAGGAGGATCACACTGCGCAGGGGCTGCTTGGAGGCTGTAACCATGGAGACATCACTCTGCATAGGAGCTGGAGCCCAGGAGGATCACACTGCGCAGGGGCTGCTTGGAGGCTGTAACCATGGAGACATCACTCTGCATAGGAGCTGGAGCCCAGGAGGATCACACTGCGCAGGGGCTGCTTGGAGGCTGTAACCATGGAGACATCACTCTGCATAGGAGCTGGAGCCCAGGAGGATCACACTGCGCAGGGGCTGCTTGGAGGCTGTAACCATGGAGACATCACTCTGCATAGGAGCTGGAGCCCAGGAGGATCACACTGCGCAGGGGCTGCTTGGAGGCTGTAACCATGGAGACGCATCACTCTGCATAGGAGCTGGAGCCCAGGAGGATCACACTGCGCAGGGGCTGCTTGGAGGCTGTAACCATGGAGACGCATCACTCTGCATAGGAGCTGGAGCCCAGGAGGATCACACTGCGCAGGGGCTGCTTGGAGGCTGTAACCATGGAGACGCATCACTCTGCATAGGAGCTGGAGCCCAGGAGGATCACACTTCGCAGAGGCTGCTTCGAGGCTGTAACCATGGAGACGCATCACTCTGCATAGGAGCTGGAGCCCAGGAGGATCACACTCCGCAGGGGCTGCTTCGAGGCTGTAACCATGGAGACGCATCCCTCTGCATAGGAGCTGGAGCCCAGGAGGATCACACTCCGCAGGGGCTGCTTCGAGGCTGTAACCATGGAGACGCATCCCTCTGCATAGGAGCTGGAGCCCAGGAGGATCACACTCCGCAGGGGCTGCTTCGAGGCTGTAACCATGGAGACGCATCCCTCTGCATAGGAGCTGGAGCCCAGGAGGATCACACTGCGCAGGGGCTGCTTGGAGGCTGTAACCATGGAGACGCATCACTCTGCATAGGAGCTGGAGCCCAGGAGGATCACACTGCGCAGGGGCTGCTTCGAGGCTGTAACCATGGAGACGCATCACTCTGCATAGGAGCTGGAGCCCAGGAGGATCACACTCCGCAGGGGCTGCTCGGAGGTTGTAACCATGGAGACGCATCACTCTGCATAGGAGCTGGAGCCCAGGAGGATCACACTCCGCAGGGGCTGCTCGGAGGTTGTAACCATGGAGACGCATCCCTCTGCATAGGAGCTGGAGCCCAGGAGGATCACACTCCGCAGGGGCTGCTTCGAGGCTGTAACCATGGAGACGCATCCCTCTGCATAGGAGCTGGAGCCCAGGAGGATCACACTTCGCAGGGGCTGCTTGGAGGCTGTAACCATGGAGACGCATCACTCTGCATAGGAGCTGGAGCCCAGGAGGATCACACTGCGCAGGGGCTGCTTCGAGGCTGTAACCATGGAGACGCATCCCTCTGCATAGGAGCTGGAGCCCAGGAGGATCACACTTCGCAGGGGCTGCTTGGAGGCTGTAACCATGGAGACGCATCACTCTGCATAGGAGCTGGAGCCACAAAACGGAATCTAATTACTTGATTGCTTTTTTCCTTTAGATTGATGTGAATGAAACCACTGTTTACACGGTCCTCGCGCCCCCAAAACCTCTCCTATTGGCTGCGCCCTTTGTGTTGGCGGTTTTATTTCCGGCCACTCCCCCTGGTATCCATGATGCCTCCCTCATTAGCCGTGACCTCGGGGAGCAGCGAGCCTCCTATCTCCCCGCAGCTGTCATGGAGTCCCGATTGCTTAGATGACAGGCGGCGGAGTTATTTGCTCAGCTGTCCCCGCTGTTAACACCATAATGTGATGTAAATCCAGAGACGCCGCTGACATCGACCAATCACCAGCTGTCCCAGGCCTCGGAGCGTGCGGTCTGCCCTGGAGTCAGAGGCCTAGGAAAGCTGGGTGACCCTGCATGTGGGAGCTGTGCCAGCAGACGTATTGCTTGTCGCCCAGCGTTCTCGGAAGGGCGTCTTCTGTACGCGGATGCATCCTCGTGTCACACGCTGGCAGGGATCACTTTGTGTTTCGCTCCTCGTACATCACCCTGTGGTGCGGTGGCCGCTTACTGACAGACTCCAGCCGCAAATCGCGAACTAGACCAAGCGGCCATTTAATGCGTGCGGTCAGCTGTGTAACACTTCCTCAGACTGCAGGGACATGATCCCCCAGTAGAGGGGGCAGCGGCTGTGTAGACCCGTCACCCCCATCTCCCCCCTGCAGCCCCAAGATCACGGAGTGTCAGCTGCCACAATGGCGAGGCTGAGACCTGGCAGATGGCGGATGAAGCGTCCTGCGGGGGTCACGTGTTACATTGGGGCTGCTGGCAGCTGGGGCTATGTCATTATCATGTGGGGGCACGGGCACTAGAAGGCCCAGCAAGACCCCCATAGATCCCAGCATCCTTACTGGTGATAATCACAGGGTTATTGTGTATCTCCTGCACTGCCATCTGACCAGGACATCTTAATCTGTTCATCCTGAGCTGCCTGGTCCATGAGTAGAATGCCAGAACTACAGTGAACACAATACCCACTGAGGAAGAAATAGGGATCCATTTCAAAACGCGTCTGGGATCGATGGGATATTCATAAAGAGTCCGAAATTTAAAGCATGGCCATGAAATATTGAAAGAGACCTTGGAAATTTATCATCCGAAATTAATGTAAGCAAACCGACTGGTGGTGGATTTTATTAACGGCCGGCGACTGACAATAATCCATGATCACAAGATCGAAGCTTCATTACGACCCGCGATTGACAGTCTGTATTATCCGAAAGAGAAAGGAAACAGCTCATCTCATGATAATTGAAGCGATCATACGGAGATCCGATTTTATGATGTCAGCTAAGGAACCATACTTTGCCGTCTGTATCTGATTAAACCGACACCAAGGTAAGCGCTCTTACACGTGGGACGCCACAGAACTGCGCAAAAAGTGAGTATCCTACTCATTACAGCGGAAGACTGTTTGCTATCGATTTTTCCTATTCACCATTTGGAAAGTCGATTTTCCAGAAAATATTCGTACAAACGCGGGACATTATTAATTCCTCTCAATAATTTGCATCGTATGGACTTTATATGAGCTACTTTACCCATTACCTCGTCCACCCCACTATTATGTGTAGGTTTTATTACATTGCACTATTTTACCGTACTATACTGGCTCTCTGCGTGAACCCATATGTTCATGTGCCCGGCCAATACTATTTAGATTTTTACTGTTTTGAAGGGGTGATTGTATTTTGGACGTTGGCACCAATCCGTGTATATAGAGGGTGATATCACTGAGAGGCTGTAGAATATGACAGAAGGGGACGGCAGTGAAAGTGCTCCTGCGCTCCTCTGTGAGGGTCTCTTCCAGGAAACGTAAATATTTAATGGCTCCATAATGGTCTCTAAGTGTCCAGGTAAAAAGCCATTGGTGGGGGAGGGGGCCCGTGTGCTCAGCGGTTTATATGGGGTGCGGCTACCACAACATGTCCCTCCCAGGAAGTTGCTATCCTCTGTTATCTGCAACTGACCCCTCACGACAGAGCATTCACTGGTGCAGCCGTGTCATAAGGGAGTGTTCACACCTGGCAGACACGTTGCACAAGTCGCTGAAGTAGTCATATGACTCCATGTGTCATGGCTGGACCATGGAGTAGAGAGACAGTGACCAGGCTGGGGCCGAACTGCAGCATGAGGATCCGGGGGGTCTTTATACCATTCTGATTAGGTTTACTTGTTATTAATTCATTTATTTTTACCTGGAAAAAAACTTCAATTACAAAGATAAAAATAATTTACAATTTATTCAGCTCTAACATTTACATATACAGTACAGCACCCCCTGGTGTTCAGTTAGTTACATAGTATGGCTCCACCTGGTGTTCACTTACATAATATGGCTCCCCCTGGTGATCAGTTACTTACATAGTATGGCTCCACCTGGTGGTCAGTTACTTACACAGTATGGCTCCACCTGGTGTTCAGTTACTTACATATTATGGCGCCCCCTGGTGGTCAGTTACTTACATAGTATGGCTCCACCTGGTGTTCACTTATTTACATAGTATGGCACCCCCTGGTGTTCACTTACTTACATAATATGGCTCCACCTGGTGGTCAGTTACTTACATAGTATGGCTCCCCCTGGTGTTCAGTTACTTACATAATATGGCTCCACCTGATGGTCAGTTACTTACATAGTATGGCGCCCCCTGGTGGTCAGTTACTTACATATTATGGCGCCCCCTGGTGGTCAGTTACTTACATAGTATGGCTCCACCTGATGGTCAGTTACTTACATAGTATGGCGCCCCCTGGTGGTCAGTTACTTACATATTATGGCGCCCCCTGGTGGTCAGTTACTTACATAATATGGCTCCACCTGGTGGTCAGTTACTTACATAGTATGGCTCCACCTGATGGTCAGTTACTTACATATTATGGCGCCCCCTGGTGATCAGTTACTTACATAGTATGGCGCCCCCTGGTGATCAGTTACTTACATAGTATGGCTCCACCTGGTGGTCAGTTACTTACATAGTATGGCTCCACCTGGTGGTCAGTTACTTACATAGTATGGCTCCACCTGGTGGTCAGTTACTTACATAGTATGGCTCCACCTGGTGGTCAGTTACTTACATAGTATGGCTCCACCTGGTGGTCAGTTACTTACATAGTATGGTGACCCCTGGTGTTCAGTCACTTACTGTCACGGTAGGGAGTGGGGGAAACTCCCCACTGTACAATGTCACTAAATACTAGGCCAAAGGCAGGAAAAAGAGAGCTGGTCACCTCCTAAAGCTTCCCTCAAATAGCCCTAGTCTCCTGGCTGTATGAGCCGCCTTCAATGGTAAGGGGACTCATAATCACGAACCTAGAAGTCTAGGAATCCCTGCATCACCCTCAACATTGTGACAGGGCAGAGACCTCCTGTTCATCCAACACCACCGATGAAAGGCGACTCCAGAGGCCCAGTAGTAGAGAACATCAATGTCAAACATGGATGGCCCTCAGATCTCATCCATGCACAGAGCAAGCATCTCACATGCAAGGCTGACAAACCAAACTGATCTCAGTCTCCAAGCCAGAGTATATAAGGAGACCCGAGACCACACCCAACTCACCAATTTGCTCCAGCCAGTGTATTAACCCCACACAGCAGGGAGACACTACTTAAAGGGGAATTGCACACACAAGCAAAAGGCAACAGGTTGCCACAGACAAAAGCATGCGTAGCCAGCAAGTCACGGCGCACACAGCAAAACCTGTGACACTGCCACAACATGCCAAAACAGCAACACGCTGCCACCGGCAACAGCAAGCGTGGCAACAGTGTCACGGTGTACACCATATGCCGTGACACTTACATAGTATGGCTCCCCCTGGTGTTCAGTTACTTACATAGTATGGCTCCACCTGGTGATCAGTTACTTACATAGTATGGCTCCACCTGGTGTTCAGTTACTTACATAGTATGGCTCCACCTGGTGTTCAGTTACTTACATAGTATGGCTCCCCCTGGTGTTCAGTTACTTACATAGTATGGCTCCACCTGGTGTTCAGTTACTTACATAGTATGGCTTCACCTGGTGATCAGTTACTTACATAGTGTAGCTCCACCTGGTGTTCAGTTACTTACATAGTATGGCTTCACCTGGTGATCAGTTACTTACATAGTATGGCTCCACCTGGTGTTCAGTTACTTACATAGTATGGCTTCACCTGGTGATCAGTTACTTACATAGTATGGCTCCACCTGCTGATCAGTTACTTACATAGTATGGCTGCACCTGGTGATCAGTTACTTACATAGTGTGGCTCCACCTGGTGATCAGTTACTTACATAGTATGGCTCCCCTGGTGTTCAGTTACTTACTTAGTATGGCTCCCCTGGTGTTCAGTTACTTACATAGTATGGCTCCACCTGGTGTTCAGTTACTTACATAGTATGGCTTCACCTGGTGTTCAGTTACTTACATAGTATGGCTTCACCTGGTGTTCAGTTACTTACATAGTATGGCTTCACCTGGTGTTCAGTTACTTACATAGTATGGCTCCACCTGGTGTTCAGTTACTTACATAGTATGGCTCCATCTGGTGTTCAGTTACTTACATAGTATGGCTCCACCTGGTGTTCAGTTACTTACATAGTATGGCTCCCCCTGGTGATCAGTTACTTACATAGTATGGCTCCACCTGGTGATCAGTTACTTACATAGTATGGCTCCATCTGGTGTTCAGTTACTTACATAGTATGGCTCCACCTGGTGTTCAGTTACTTACATAGTATGGCTTCACCTGGTGTTCAGTTACTTACATAGTATGGCTCCACCTGGTGATCAGTTACTTACATAGTGTGGCTCCACCTGGTGATCAGTTACTTACATAGTGTGGCTCCACCTGGTGTTCAGTTACTTACATAGTATGGCTTCACCTGTTGATCAGTTACTTACATAGTATGGCTTCACCTGGTGTTCAGTTACTTACATAGTATGGCTCCACCTGGTGATCAGTTACTTACATAGTGTGGCTCCACCTGGTGATCAGTTACTTACATAGTGTGGCTCCACCTGGTGATCAGTTACTTACATAGTATGGCTCCACCTGGTGTTCAGTTACTTACATAGTATGGCTCCACCTGGTGATCAGTTACTTACATAGTGTGGCTCCACCTGGTGATCAGTTACTTACATAGTGTGGCTCCCCATGGTGTTCAGTTACTTACACAGTATGGCTCCACCTGGTGTTCAGTTACTTACACAGTATGGCTCCACCTGGTGTTCAGTTACTTACATAGTATGGCTTCACCTGGTGTTCAGTTACTTACACAGTATGGCTTCACCTGGTGATCAGTTACTTACATAGTATGGCTCCACCTGGTGATCAATTACTTACATAGTATGGCTTCACCTGGTGTTCAGTAAGGCTACTTTCACACTAGCGTTCTGCTGTCCGCTCGTGAGCTCCGTTTGAAGGGGCTCACGAGCGGAGCAGAACGCTTCCGTCCAGCCCTGATGCAGTCTGAATGGATGCGGATCCGCTCAGACTGCATCAGTCTGGCGGCGTTCAGCCTCCGCTCCGCTCGCCTCCGCACGGCCAGGCGGACAGCTGAACGCTGCTTGCAGCGTTCGGGTGTCCGCCTGGCCGTGCGGAGGCGTGCGGATCCGTCCAGACTTACAATGTAAGTCAATGGGAACGGATCCGCTTGAAGATGACACAATATGGCTCAATCTTCAAGCGGATCCGTTCCCCATTGACTTTACATTGAAAGTCTGAACGGATCCGCTCAGGCTACTTTCACACTTAGAAATTTTTCTAAGTTATTAATGCAGACGGATCCGTTCTGAACGGAGCCTCCGTCTGCATTAATATGATCGGATCCGTTCAGAACGGATCCGATCAAGCGCAAGTGTGAAAGTAGCCTTACTTGCATAGTATGGCTCCACCTGGTGTTCACTTACTTACATAGTATGGCTCCATAGGCGGCATTCTCAGTGATGTCACTGATGATCTCTAGTGATGGATAGGCGGCATTCTCAGTGATGTCACCGCTGATCTCTAGTGATGGACAGGCGGCATTCTCAGTGATGTCACCGCTGATCTCTAGTGAGCGGATAGGCGGCATTCTCAGTGATGTCACCGCTGATCTCTAGTGATGGACAGGCGGCATTCTCAGTGATGTCACCGCTGATCTCTAGTGATGGACAGGCGGCATTCTCAGTGATGTCACCGCTGATCTCTAGTGATGGACAGGCGGCATTCTCAGTGATGTCACCGCTGATCTCTAGTGATGGATAGGCTGCATTCTCAGTGATGTCACCGCTGATCTCTAGTGATGGACAGGCGGCATTCTCAGTGATGTCACCGCTGATCTCTAGTGATGGACAGGCGGCATTCTCAGTGATGTCACCGCTGATCTCTAGTGATGGACAGGCGGCATTCTCAGTGATGTCACCGCTGATCTCTAGTGATGGACAGGCGGCATTCTCAGTGATGTCACCGCTGATCTCTAGTGATGGACAGGCGGCATTCTCAGTGATGTCACCGCTGATCTCTAGTGATGGATAGGCTGCATTCTCAGTGATGTCACTGCTGATCTCTAGTGATGGACAGGCGGCATTCTCAGTGATGTCACTGCTGATCTCTAGTGATGGATAGGCGGCATTCTCAGTGATGTCACCGCTGATCTCTAGATCTTCGTGCTGACGTTGTCGTTTCCCGTCACCCCGGACGCAGCGAGAGGCGGATGTTGCTGCGTCTCCTGCCGCTATCTGAGCCTCCGCCATATAGCCGTACATTATGTCCAGTGATACATTGTTGGCGGTGGTGACGGGGTCTTCATGCTCTGCATGTAAATGAGCAGCTGCCCATGGTCGCCCGCTCTGCGCCTGTGGGGCTGATTGTACCCGCTCAGCGCCCTTTTTCTGCGGTAACAAGCGCGCTCTGTGCTCTCAACCGGTGACTGCAAATTCCCAACAATTCCCTATTTTCAGCTTTCTTGTCGTCTTTTCTGTCGCAGTCACATGACCTGGAGCAATGGCTGCACCGACGCCTCTGTCTTGTGATTTATCGCCTTAAAGGGACAGAGCCGTAATGATCTCTGTGTTGCGCGGTGTCAGCTCTGCTGTCTGGTACAGTGGGGCGGTTGTTTTACGTCTTCGCCGAGATTCCTGGGGGTCTACGATGCCGCTGACCCCAATCACTTGTACTCGACCAGATTCACCGGAAATCCTGCAGCTGTGACGATAACGTGACCTGTGCACCGCCGCTGATCGTGTCGAAGCCTGGGAAAGCTGGGTGACAACCCGCTCAGGCACATGGTGTAGGATATTTGGGTTGTTCCTGAGTGTGAGGTCAGCGCAGTTATCCCTCGCGTTGCGCCAGATTTCCTGTGCTAATCGATGCGGTTGTTTTGTGTCGCTCCATACTGACGATAGTCTGGGGCCTGCGCTGAGTCTTTGATTTGATTGGTTCAGTAGTTGACATATGCGCCGTCAGACATTGTAATACATTCGGCGCAATTTGCGCCGTTTATGTCCACGTCCGTGTTTTTTCCTCTGACACCAAGACATAGCATGGAGGCGGTGATGTCATCGTGGGGGCGGTACTTGTCTGCAGGAGCTGGCGGGTTTCTTTTTTTTACGTTTGGCCCGGATGGGCTGGCGCGGCGCTGCCGACTCTCCTCTCCGGACTTGGATCCAGTTGCACCGGGGGCGGATTATTCCTCGCAGTTAACTGTTCGTGGCCGGGGATGTATTGCGCAGGACGCTGTGTACATCTTACATATTTATTTTAGTATTTCCCCTGTTACGTGTACTGCATTGGCTGCGTCCTGTGCTCCGGTCACTGCAGGGTTAATGGTGCCGTCCATGGATCTCAGGTCACGGAGGACGAGCGGATCCTGTGCTGCGTAATCTGGAGGAGCCGGATTACTGCAGCCATAATCTGCGCCCAAAACACGGAACGTGCCCTGGAAGAGTCGCCTATATTATTATTACGTGTCACTTCCCTATAGGATATTATACGTCTCTCTCCCCCTATAGGATATTATACGTCTCTCTCCCCCTATAGGATATTATACGTCTCTCTCCCCCTATAGGATATTATACGTCTCTCTCTCCCCCTATAGGATATTATACGTCTCTCTCCCCCTATAGGATATTATACGTCTCTCTCCCCCTATAGGATATTATACGTCTCTCTCTCCCCTATAGGATATTATACGTCTCTCTCTCCCCCTATAGGATATTATACGTCTCTCTCTCCCCCTATAGGATATTATACGTCTCTCTCCCCCTATAGGATATTATACGTCTCTCTCTCCCCCTATAGGATATTATACGTCTCTCTCTCCCCCTATAGGATATTATACGTCTCTCTCCCCCTATAGGATATTATACGTCTCTCTCCCCCTATAGGATATTATACGTCTCTCTCCCCCTATAGGATATTATACGTCTCTCTCTCCCCCTATAGGATATTATACGTCTCTCCCCCTATAGGATATTATACGTCTCTCTCCCCTGTAGGATATTATACGTCTCTCTCTCCCCTGTAGGATATTATACGTCTCTCTCCCCCCTATAGGATATTATACGTCTCTCTCCCCCTATAGGATATTATACGTCTCTCTCCCCCTATAGGATATTATACGTCTCTCCCCCTATAGGATATTATACGTCTCTCTCCCCCTATAGGATATTATACGTCTCTCTCCCCTGTAGGATATTATACGTCTCTCTCCCCCTATAGGATATTATACATCTCTCTCCCCCTATAGGATATTATACGTCTCTCTCCCCCTATAGGATATTATACGTCTCTCTCCCCCTATAGGATATTATACGTCTCTCTCCCCCTATAGGATATTATACGTCTCTCTCCCCCTATAGGATATTATACGTCTCTCTCCCCCTATAGGATATTATACGTCTCTCTCCCCCTATAGGATATTATACGTCTCTCTCCCCCTATAGGATATTATACGTCTCTCTCCCCTGTAGGATATTATACGTCTCTCTCCCCCTATAGGATATTATACGTCTCTCTCCCCCTATAGGATATTATACGTCTCTCTCCCCCTATAGGATATTATACGTCTCTCTCCCCTATAGGATATTATACGTCTCTCTCCCCTATAGGATATTATACGTCTCTCTCCCCCTATAGGATATTATACGTCTCTCTCCCCCTATAGGATATTATACGTCTCTCTCCCCCTATAGGATATTATACGTCTCTCTCCCCCTATAGGATATTATACGTCTCTCTCCCCCTATAGGATATTATACGTCTCTCTCCCCCTATAGGATATTATACGTCTCTCTCCCCCTATAGGATATTATACGTCTCTCTCCCCCTATAGGATATTATACGTCTCTCTCCCCCTATAGGATATTATACGTCTCTCTCCCCCTATAGGATATTATACGTCTCTCTCCCCTATAGGATATTATACGTCTCTCTCTCTCTCTCTATAGGATATTATACGTCTCTCTCTCTCTCTCTCTATAGGAT
Organism: Bufo bufo; assembly: GCF_905171765.1. Lineage (NCBI taxonomy): Eukaryota > Metazoa > Chordata > Amphibia > Anura > Bufonidae > Bufo > Bufo bufo. Next base: position 232,717,868 of record NC_053395.1, read on the forward strand.
GTTATACGTCTCTCTCTCTCTCTCTCTATAGGATATTATACGTCTCTCTCCCCCTATAGGATATTATACGTCTCTCTCTCTCTCTCTATAGGATATTATACGTCTCTCTCTCTCTCTCTATAGGATATTATACGTCTCTCTCTCTCTCTCTATAGGATATTATACGTCTCTCTCTCTCTCTATAGGATGTTATACGTCTCTCTCTCTCTCTATAGGATATTATACGTCTCTCTCTCTCTCTCTCTCTCTATAGGATATTATACGTCTCTCTCCCCCTATAGGATATTATACGTCTCTCTCCCCCTATAGGATATTATACGTCTCTCTCTCCCCCTATAGGATATTATACGTCTCTCTCCGGTAGTTGGATAAGCGGGCGCAGTACAGAGGCAAAAAGTTGGTAATTCAAGCTTCAGTCTTTGTTCACACATGGTGCCAGTGTCGGGGTTACTTCACACCCAATGCCAAGTTAATAAAACAAAAGTCACCTCGATGGCAGTTCTGCCTCAGAAAGTCCAAATACAGGCTTTAGGCGGCCTGTTCCCCGGACACACGGGTCTCCGCTCTCCAGCCCCGCACAGGCCTCAGATCCCAGCACACAGACTCCTGAGCTCCACTGTCAGACAGAGGTAATCCTCTCCACCTGGCAGTGCTGGCTGCTTTTATGCCTGGCAAAACCTGGCCTGGAACGTGGGGAGTAGTCACCCACCCAGTACTTTGACTACTCCCAGTAAGAGCCGTCCCGGATCAGCTATTACCGCCATGCTAAGTACCAAGGTGTCAAACAGCAACTGCTCTTACTCCACTGAGGCCAGGAACCTCGGTGACACTTACCTATCATCCACGAAGATTCCTTGTACCTTCTGTGACACAGTGAGAGGTTTGGTCTGGAAAAACAGGTATTTTCCTCCCAGTATGTTCTGCTGGGCTGATTTACAGCCAGGTGAGGTCAAATACTGGACCGGATTTTAAGTGCCGCTCCAGGTTTTGGCAGCACCTGGCTGTCCTTAAATAGGCAGCTGGGCTCAGAAGCCAGGTCTCTGTGTTGGGATCTGGGAGCCTTGTGTCTGGATGAAGGCTTGCTACCTGTTCGGCCTGAAAACAGGTTGGTGCTGCTGTGGTCAAGGACTCTGTGAGGCAGAATTGCTGCATGGTGTGAATTGCCACCAACACCGCCCCTGTGGCGGCCATTAGCGGTTGTTTTCCTTGCAGGAGGCCCAGCGAGCTCTGAGTGGAATATTAAGTCCCCGTGCTGGCGGCGGCTCCGGGACGTGCAGGACATTCCGCCGTCTCTTCCCGCGGCCGGTTTCGTCGGATGGAGCCAGCAATCGGTGATTTGTATGAATCGGGGGAGTGGGAACTGGACTCCAGTCAGGGACTGGACACAATGAGATCTTGTCCTGGTCACCGCACACGTCACATACGTGATGGACGGCCGCGCTGTCCTCGCACAACCTGCTGCGCGCTCAGGATTAACCCCTTCACACGCAGGAGGCTGAATGCCAGCGTTCCTTATGTTTCTGGTCAGGAGAGTAGGAAAGCTGTGTGACAACCTCTGTGAAGACGTCCATGGGAGGGTTGTCACCCAGCTTTTCCAGAAATTGTTACTGGATTCACAGTATTTCTTTACATTCTGGCCTAGTCTGGCTCTCACAGCTGCAGGCTTGTTACACTGTATCAGTGCAGGTCATATTCAGCTGTAGGCAGCAGTGGCAGAGACCTCATGCCAGTGCAGCGAACCCTCAGCTGTGAGAACTATTAAGCCTTTGCAGTGTTCGGTCTCAGCACTTGAAGCCCCGAGATGACTCTGGTTATCAGAGATGCTGAATTGTCGCATCCGTGCTAAAGATGAGGGTCCGGAAGGGGGGTCATTAACCTCAGCGTCTCTGGGGTCAGCGCAGGTCATCGTATTGATCCCCTGGACCTCGCCTTGAATGAATTACTGGCCTGAGTGGGAGGAGCCTGACACATAGTCTGTCTGCTGCTCTATAGCCCCTGTGTCATGCTCCGCCCTTTCAGGTCCTACATTAGTTTTATTCAGTGTTCCTTTAAAAAGAAGAAAAATTGTGTTTTTGGTAACTATTATATGGTGGAAAGTTCAATTATTCTGAGGTTCAGATGGCATCTTAGGGAGAGTCCAGAGGATCAGGGGGCGTCTTGGGGAGAGCCCAGAGGATCAGGGGGCGTCTTGGGGAGAGCCCAGAGGATCAGGGGGCGTCTTGGGGAGAGTCCAGAGGATCAGGGGGCGTCTTGGGGAGAGTCCAGAGGATCAGGGGGCGTCTTGGGGAGAGTCCAGAGGATCAGGGGGCGTCTTGGGGAGAGTCCAGAGGATCAGGGGGCGTCTTGGGGAGAGTCCAGAGGATCAGGGGGGCGTCTTGGGGAGAGTCCAGAGGATCAGGGGGCGTCTTGGGGAGAGCCCAGAGGATCAGGGGGCGTCTTGGGGAGAGTCCAGAGGATCAGGGGGGGTCTTGGGGAGAGTCCAGAGGATCAGGGGGCGTCTTGGGGAGAGCCCAGAGGATCAGGGGGCGTCTTGGGGAGAGCCCAGAGGATCAGGGGGCGTCTTGGGGAGAGCCCAGAGGATCAGGGGGCGTCTTGGGGAGAGCCCAGAGGATCAGGGGGCGTCTTGGGGAGAGCCCAGAGGATCAGGGGGCGTCTTGGGGAGAGCCCAGAGGATCAGGGGGCGTCTTGGGGAGAGCCCAGAGGATCAGGGGGCGTCTTGGGGAGAGCCCAGAGGATCAGGGGGCGTCTTGGGGAGAGCCCAGAGGATCAGGGGGCATCTTGGGGAGAGCCCAGAGGATCAGGGGGCGTCTTGGGGAGAGCCCAGAGGATCAGGGGGCGTCCTGGGGAGAGCCCAGAGGATCAGGGGGCGTCTTGGGGAGAGTCCAGAGGATCAGGGGGCGTCTTGGGGAGAGTCCAGAGGATCAGGGGGGGTCTTGGGGAGAGTCCAGAGGATCAGGGGGCGTCTTGGGGAGAGCCCAGAGGATCAGGGGGCGTCTTGGGGAGAGCCCAGAGGATCAGGGGGCGTCTTGGGGAGAGCCCAGAGGATCAGGGGGCGTCTTGGGGAGAGTCCAGAGGATCAGGGGGCGTCATAATAGAAGTCTATGGGCTGCAGAACGGATCTGTCCGTTTCTGTTATGCAGGGGAGTCCTCTGAAGGCATTCCGTCATGGTCCGTGGTAACGGAATCTATAACGCAATTTTGCATTTACCATCAAACGGAACGAACGAATTTCTAAATATGACATTCGCTCATCTCTGATGGTGGTAGTTGCCCTCCTGCCACACCTGTCCACATGTTGGGCGGCACACAGCGGTATATTACAGCTGGAGGCGGTGGGGGCAGGGAACAATGGCCGATCCCCGGAGACGCTGCTGCTCTATTAATGCAGAGAATCAATCAGCTGCAGAGCTTTGTAACTGGACGGCAGCTGCACAACACGAGAGCGGGGGAAATGTGCAGCTGTGACGTGTGGTACACCAGAGTGTGCGGTACACAGCCGTATGTAATAATGTACAGGACACGTGTATAATACCGCAATCTATAATACACCAGAGTGTGCGGTACACAGCCATATGTAATAATGTACAGGACACGTGTATAATACCGCAATCTATAATACACCTGAGTGTGCAGTACACCGCCATATGTAATAATGTACAGGACACGTGTATAATACCGCAATCTATAATACACCTGAGTGTGCAGTACACCGCCATATGTAATAATGTACAGGACACGTGTATAATACCGCAATCTATAATACACCTGAGTGTGCAGTACACCGCCATATGTAATAATGTACAGGACACGTGTATAATACCGCAATCTATAATACACCCGAGTGTGCAGTACACAGCCATATGTAATAATGTACAGGACACGTGTATAATACCGCAATCTGTAATACCAGAGTGTGCAGTACACAGCCATATGTAATAATGTACAGGACACGTGTATAATACCGCAATCTATAATACACCCGAGTGTGCAGTACACAGCCATATGTAATAATGTACAGGACACGTGTATAATACCGCAATCTGTAATACCAGAGTGTGCAGTACACAGCCATATGTAATAATGTACAGGACACGTGTATAATACCGCAATCTGTAATACCAGAGTGTGCAGTACACAGCCATATGTAATAATGTACAGGACACGTGTATAATACCGCAATCTGTAATACCAGAGTGTGCAGTACACAGCCATATGTAATAATGTACAGGACACGTGTATAATACCGCAATCTGTAATACACCCGTGTGCGGTACACCGCCATATGTAATAATGTACAGGACACGTGTATAATACCGCAATCTGTAATACACCAGAGTGTGCAGTACATAGCCATATGTAATAATGTACAGGACACGTGTATAATACCGCAATCTGTAATACACCAGAGTGTGCAGTACATAGCCATATGTAATAATGTACAGGACACGTGTATAATACCGCAATCTGTAATACACCCGAGTGTGCAGTACACCGCCATATGTAATAATGTACAGGACACGTGTATAATACCGCAATCTGTAATACACCCGTGTGCGGTACACCGCCATATGTAATAATGTACAGGACACGTGTATAATACCGCAATCTATAATACACCCGAGTGTGCAGTACACCGCCATATGTAATAATTGCCCTGCCCTGTCCCGTTACGCCCTGGCCTGTCCCGTTACGCCCTGCCCTGGCCTGTCCCGTTACGCCCTGCCCTGGCCTGTCCCGTTACGCCCTGGCCTGTCCCGTTACGCCCTGGCCTGTCCCGTTACGCCCTGGCCTGTCCCGTTACGCCCTGGCCTGTCCCGTTACGCCCTGGCCTGTCCCGTTACGCCCTGGCCTGTCCCGTTACGCCCTGGCCTGTCCCGTTACGCCCTGCCCTGTCCCGTTACGCCCTGGCCTGTCCCGTTACGTCCTGCCCTGTCCCGTTACGCCCTGGCCTGTCCCGTTACGCCCTGGCCTGTCCCGTTACGTCCTGCCCTGTCCCGTTACGCCCTGGCCTGTCCCGTTACGCCCTGGCCTGTCCCGTTACGCCCTGGCCTGTCCCGTTACGCCCTGGCCTGTCCCGTTACGCCCTGGCCTGTCCCGTTACGCCCTGGCCTGTCCCGTTACGCCCTGGCCTGTCCCGTTACGCCCTGGCCTGTCCCGTTACGCCCTGGCCTGTCCCGTTACGCCCTGGCCTGTCCCGTTACGCCCTGGCCTGTCCCGTTACGCCCTGGCCTGTCCCGTTACGCCCTGGCCTGTCCCGTTACGCCCTGGCCTGTCCTGTTATGCCCTGCCCTGTCCCGTTACGCCCTGCCCTGTCCCATTACAGCCGGCTCATGAAACAGGAGTGTAAGTTTTATATGCAGTTTTGGAACTCCATTCATGAACCAGAAAGCTTAGGATGAGCATTGCTATCAGATAGTGGAGTGCTGCGGATGAACCATTGTGTACAATAACCCAGTGATAACCAGAGCAGTGACGCGGCCCCTGTGGGGTCTATAGGGGGTCATCACATAACATCGTCCCTCCTAGCGAGACGCTATGACTTGGTGAGAGGTTTGGCGCTCAGGTCGGTGGCGGTATTCCAGGAATGAGAAGTATTTGTGTGTGATAAGTGGTCAGGACCCAGCTGTGCTGGATCTGTCTGCGGAGGAGACGGAGAATGACCCCCGACAGCCGCGTCCTTCCGTCCTCATCATTTCTCTAGAGGTGTATTCACACGGTGCAGACATGTGCTTGCTGTGACGGGGGGCTGCGTACCCCAGACGAGGTCTGTAAACAGTGGCGATTTCTGACAACGCCGTTTATGTCCAGCTTCTCCTGCACCGCTTCTCCTGCGCTCCTTGGCGATAATTCTTGTGTCTTCCGTGCAGCGGTTTTCTCGCCGTTTCGCTCTGAGATTATTTTTAGCTCCTGGAGCCGCTGATGTCACCCCCTGACAGATACAGTGACCAAACATGAGACGTCCGTGACCCTGAGCCCCCCAGGTGCTGACATGGGAGGCGTCCCGGACCCTGACAACACTCTGACAACACACATCCCAGGAAGATGTATCACCTTCCTCCAAACACACAACCGTCTGCAGAGTGAGGCGCGCCATGCCTCCTGCCTCATCGCTGTGCTAATGGCAGGAGAGAGGAGGTGCAGCCCCCCTATAGAAACTGAGCCACTGGGTATATACATAACAGTCTGTATTATACTCCACAGCTGCACTCACTATTCTGCTGGTTGTTTTTGGATACAGTCAACAAGCTTGAAAACAAACGCCAATGGAATTTACCCCAAGAGTATAGATCAACTCCTATAATACAGGGGAGCAGAGGACTCCACCAGCAGAATAGTGAGTGCAGCTCTGGAGTTTAATACAGGACGTAACTCAGGATCAGTACAGGATTAGTAATGTATGTACACAGTGACTGCACCAGCAGAATAGTGAGTGCAGCTCTGGAGTATAATACAGGATGTAACTCAGGATCAGTACAGGATAAGTAATGTATGTACACCGTGACTGCACCAGCAGAATAGTGAGTGCAGCTCTGGAGTATAATACAGGATGTAACTCAGGATCAGTACAGGATAAGTAATGTATGTACACAGTGACTGCACCAGCAGAATAGTGAGTGCAGCTCTGGAGTATAATACAGGATGTAACTCAGGATCAGTACAGGATAAGTAATGTATGTACACAGAGACTGCACCAGCAGAATAGTGAGTGCAGCTCTGGAGTATAATACAGGATGTAACTCAGGATCAGTACAGGATAAGTAATGTATGTACACAGTGACTGCACCAGCAGAATAGTGAGTGCAGCTCTGGAGTTTAATACAGGATGTAACTCAGGATCAGTACAGGATAAGTAATGTATGTACACAATGACTGCACCAGCAGAATAGTGAGTGCAGCTCTGGAGTATAATACGGGATGTAACTCAGGATCAGTACAGGATAAGTAATGTATGTACACAGAGACTGCACCAGCAGAATAGTGAGTGCAGCTCTGGAGTATAATACAGGATGTAACTAAGGATCAGTACAGGATCAGTAATGTATGTACACAGTGACTGCACCAGCAGAATAGTGAGTGCAGCTCTGGAGTATAATACAGGATGTAACTCAGGATCAGTACAGGATAAGTAATGTATGTACACAGTGACTGCCCCAGCAGAATAGTGAGTGCAGCTCTGGAGTTTAATACAGGACGTAACTCAGGATCAGTACAGTCAGTCAGTGAGTGCTGATATTGGCGGATTATTGGTTATTGATCAGTGTTGGTCTCTGATCTAGCGCCGCTTGTTTCTGCTCTTATCTTGCAGGTGGTGTTTATTGTCTCTGTTATCAGCTGATGTTTCGGATCGTTTGTCTCTAATTAGCCAGATGCAGATTAGTTTGGTTTTATGTGGTTTTAATGATTTTCATCATTTTACGGCTCCGCTCTTCTGCTGTATATGTAATCTCTGCTATAAATTCCCCACAACTGCGGCTGCACATCGCCCCCCCCCCCCCACCTGCGACATCTTACAATAGAGGACGCCGTAGACCGTTATGTTCTTAGGCTACTTTCACGCTTGCGTTTTTGCTGGATCCGTCCCCATTGACTTGCATTGGGGGTCATGATGGATCGGTTTTGCTCCGCATCCCATGACGGCAAGAAAACCGCAGCACGCTGCTCTCTGGTATGAAAACAGAGTGCAATGCATGTTGGAGTGCTCCGTTCTGTTCAGTTATGTTTTGTGCCCATTGACAATGAATGGGGATAAAACGGAAGCGATTTTTCCGGTATTGAGCCCCTATGACGGATCTCAATACGGGAAAATATTAACGCTAGTGTGAAAGTCGCCTTATACAGGAGAGGCCGCTCTGGCGTCTTCTCCAGGGATTGTCACCCTTGTTTTGCAGTGACGGGGGAGGGATCACTGGGAGAGCCGCCATCGCTGCCCGTCCTCCTCAGAGGTGGTCACTCCGCTTTCTGAGGCTCCTGATTGGCTGCTGTTATATCTCTGTTCTTTCTCCCCTTCCTCGCGGTTTTCCCAGCTTGTTGTGCGGTCCGGTGAAGCTGAGTGACACGATTGCGGCTCCTGTAATGGCGGCCGTGTTGGTGGTCACCCAGCTTTCTCAGTCTCCTGATGGAGATAGCGCGGGTTTGACGTCGCAGTCTGATTCGGTTCCTTGTAGATGGATTCCTCGCCAGCAGCCGCCGACTGACCCCCCGCCTGATATAACGAGGGGATTCCCCTGACCCTTTACCCCCAGCTCCGCTTCCCTCAACGTCTTGCTCTCCGTCCTTCTTAAGGGTCCATTCACACATTCACAAAATGGATCTGGATTCGTTCCGCAACGCTGTCCGCATCCGCACTTCTGTTCCACAAAAAATAGAACATATCCTATTCTTGTCCGTAGACATGGACAAGAAAAGGCATTTCTATTAAAGTACCGGCCATGTGCAAAATGCGGATCGCACATGGCCGGTGTCCGTGTTTAGCGGATCCGCAATTTGCGGACCACAAGACACTTGCGGGCGTGTGAATGGACCCTTACGGGAAGACGAACAAAAGCTGTGGAATTGAGTCTGCGCCGCCCCCCCCCCCCCCCTTATGTTTTTTATGAGTGGATTTAATTTCACGTATTACAGTCGTTATCGGAGAACCTGTTAGAGCCGGGAAGGTGGAAAGTAGAAAGCGGGAAACGCTGTGGCGGGAGAGACGTGGAGCGCCTCCGTGGGCGCCGCAGTTCACTGCTCTGTTTAGAGGGAAATCTCTTAAAGGACCGGTGCAGTCCTGTGTATATGAAGTGTCATCACTGTGTTTTCAAGACCTCTGCTTGCTGTTAGGGAATGGAACGTCTTTGTTGACATCCAGTCACTGAAAGCCTGTGGGTTCGTGATCACACAGCTGATGTGCTCGTTACAGTGTATCGACGGAGGTGAACACAGGTGCGGCACTATTGGGTCTCCTCCTTTGTAGTCCTATAGGTTTGCCACAGTGTATCAGTGCAGGCAAGCGGTGTCAGCCTGGCGTCCAGGAATGGAGAGAGATGTGTGATGCTGGGGGTTATCCACACCGATACATTGTGATAAACCCTCAGCTCTGAGCAGGGCTAGAACATGATGGGGCTTCATCCTCTGGGTGTGAACAAGGTTGAATCTTTATTGCAGATGAAGAGTCGCTGGCCCTTTAAGTGGTGCTTGCTGGGTCGGTCCACATGTACACAAAAGGCGGCTATGTCTCCAGTCACAGAACATGTGGAGGTGAAGGGATATCCCGGTGCGGGGCGTCGCCGGCAGCAGATTCACAGCTGGAGTGCTTGTCACACTGTTTCTGTGCTGAGGATCCATCACTGGTCTATAGTTCAGTCTGAGCGTTACCAGGATTGGACAGGGATTGCGGCAGCTCAGCGGGGGATGTCGGCGGCTCAGCGGGGGGATGTCGGCGGCTCAGCGGGGGATGTCGGCAGCTCAGCGGGGGATGTCGGCAGCTCAGCGGGGGATGTCGGTGGCTCAGCGGGGGGATGTCGGCGGCTCAGCGGGGGATGTCGGCAGCTCAGCGGGGGATGTCGGCAGCTCAGCGGGGGATGTCGGCGGCTCAGCGGGGGATGTCGGCGGCTCAGCGGGGGATGTCGGCGGCTCAGCGGGGGATGTCGGCAGCTCAGCGGGGGATGTCGGCGGCTCAGCGGGGGATGTCGGCGGCTCAGCGGGGGATGTCGGCGGCTCAGCGGGGGATGTCGGCGGCTCAGCGGGGGGATGTCGGCGGCTCAGCGGGGGGATGTCGGCGGCTCAGCGGGGGATGTCGGCGGCTCAGCGGGGGATGTCGGCGGCTCAGCGGGGGATGTCGGCGGCTCAGCGGGTGATGTCGCCAGCTTAGCTATAAGAGTAAGTAATTACTATTAGGTAATTGCATGAATAGCAATTCCCTGATACACTGCAATCCTTGTCGCCTCCACCGTCACAGGCAGCAGAGCTCTGGTGACCGGAGGGCACTGTAATGTATGAGCTGGATGATACAGGTATTTGTACATTGTGTGACTGTATGGGGGGGGTCAGTGCAGGCTGCATACAATGTCCGGCCTTATGATCACTGCGTCTCATAGTCTGCATTACACCCGGCATATGGTGAGACCCGTCCTCCTGATCCATGAGTTGCGGCTGAACTGGGGGTAATTCACGTGCTGCCCTGATGTTGATTGGTGTCCCAGGGTTTGGGGGTACTTGCTCTGCCTGGCTGGGGGGTCTGTGTGGGCCCGGCCGCTCGGCGCTCAGAAGAGGCAGTCTGTTCTGCAGCACAACCCTCCACAGCTGTGCGCTGAAGCTGCCGGCCCGCAGAGCTCGGAGGAGATGATGGGGATGTGGAGTCAGGCGAAAGGTCAGTCTGGGGGTCCTGCGGGGGGGGCCATGCCTTCTCGTTAACCATGTGTGTGCCGTGTCCGCTCCAGCCCGTGCTGTCGTCTGGGGGTTGGCGTCTGTACAGCACATCAAGGGGCCGCCACCCCCGCTGTACAGTGATTGTGTGGATGTCTCTTCCATCTCTCGGGTCGTGGGGAGGGGGGTGCTGACCCCAAATAGGAGCTGTCGTCCCCAGAGCTGACACTTCTCCCCTGCAGTGCTGCCCAAAAGCCCAGTCCATCTGCACAGACCCCGCTGTAAGCACAGGCCGGGCAGGCGGAGGTAGCGGAGAGACGCAAAGCCCCTTTAAGAGGATAATTTCTCAGAGCCAGAACATAAAAAAACAGCCCCATTTACGGGTCCTTTCATGTGCACGCACGCTGCAAAGGTTACCATGGAAACGCCAGAGAAATGGGAAAATGACAAAGATGGAACAAAACGGCAAGTGAAAAGGAAACATTGAGGAGGGAGAGAGCCAGCGACACCCCAACACCATTACCACCCACTGACACCCCAACACCATCTACACCCGCTGACACCCCAACACCATCTACACCCACTGACACCCCAACACCATCTACACCCGCTGACACCCCAACACCATCTACACCCACCGACACCCCAACACCATCTACACCCACCGACACCCCAACACCATCTACACCCACTGACACCCCAACACCATCTACACCCACTGACACCCCAACACCATCTACACCCACTGACACCCCAACACCATCTACACCCGCTGACACCCCAACACCATCTACACCCACCGACACCCCAACACCATCTACACCCACCGACACCCCAACACCATCTACACCCACTGACACCCCAACACCATCTACACCCACCGACACCCCAACACCATCTACACCCGCCGACACCCCAACACCATCTACACCCGCTGACACCCCAACACCATCTACACCCGCTGACACCCCAACACCATCTACACCCGCTGACACCCCAACACCATCTACACCCACTGACACCCCAACACCATCTACACCCACTGACACCCCAACACCATCTACACCCACCGACACCCCAACACCATCTACACCCACTGACACCCCAACACCATCTACACCTGCTGACACCCCAGACCCATCTACAGCCGCTGACACCCCAGACCAATCTACACCCGCTGACACCCCAACACCATCTACACCCACTGACACCCCAACACCATCTACACCCACTGACACCCCAACACCATCTACACCCGCTGACACCCCAACACGATTTACACCCGCTGACACCCCAACACCATCTACACCCGCTGACACCCCAGACCCATCTACAGCCGCTGACACCCCAGACCCATCTACAGCCGCTGACACCCCAGACCAATCTACACCCGCTGACACCCCAGACCCATCAACACTTCACCAACAGCCCAGCACCATTTACACACCATCTACACCCGCTGACACCCCAACACACCATCTACACCCGCTGACACCCCAACACACCATCTACACCCGCTGACACCCCAACACACCATCTACACCCGCTGACACCCCAACACACCATCTACACCCGCTGACACCCCAACACACCATCTACACCAACACTTCACCAACAGCACAGCACCATTTAAACCCGCTGACACCCCCCCCAACACCATGCACACCTGGCTGATTCCCCAACCCCTGCACTCCAACTTCATCTCCACCCACTGACACCTCACCAACACCCCGCCATCTTCACCCACCGACACCCTAGCCCAGTGATGGCGAACCTATGGCACGGATGCCAGAGGCGGCACTCAGAGCCCTCTCTGTGGGCACCCGAACCCTGAAAAAAGTCTATGGTGTACCAATATGCCTTAGACTTTTCCTGCCATTCATCAGCGCAGGGCGCACTATGAACATCGTAGGCAGCGCACTGAATGTAGGCAGGCTGTTATAGCTAAATGATAAAGTACATTGAAGATATACTATATTGGACTGTGGTTTTCAGGGTAAATTGCCATTCCGGCACTTTGCGATAAATAAGTGGGTTTTGGAATGCAGTTTGGGCACTCTGTCTCTAAAAGGTTCCCCATCACTGCCCTAGCCCCATCTAAACTTACTGATACCCCATCCCTACGGTGTCACATGTATGCCGGTACTTTTGCAGGTGTAGTTTTCCTTTAGCTGCGCCATTGGTGGAGTCACATGACCTGGGACAATCGGTGACCGTCCTTCCTTCGGCCATGTCATGGGTGGTCTGGTGACTTTTCTGGCTGCGGTCTGTCAGCGTGCGCCGGAGACGCTCAAGCACTGAGACTTATGTAAAGCTTCGAGGCGCTCGCTCTGTGCACAGTTCAGACTCGCAGTAGTTATTCCTTTGTGCAGAGATCTTCTGCAGGCGCATCTCATCCCACGTCTGCGTTTTTGTGTGTCTAATCTTCGCTTTCTGACCGCAGCAGGGCACAACGCACCGCGGGGTGAACTCATCCGCTCCTGCTGTCCTAATGCCATGAGAAAGCCTTGTGAAATAATGGCGGCACCGGTCGGATTACTATGTCTGCGCCATTTTGTGTTTCTGAGATTTAATTTCCTAAATGACATAGAAATGAATTCTGTAAGGCGGGGGAGGGGGGGTATCGCACCTCAGGGGAGGGTATTTACTGTATAGGTGGTGCTGTGACCACATGGCAGCCCTCTGCTGGTCTGACGAGCGTAGTAGTCCTGAACCCGCAATGGCGCCATCATGGCCGCCGCTGTGTAGGATGTGGAGGCGGCCTCTGTGCCTGCTGCTGTTCTCTGTTATCTGCCGTTTCAGTCTGGGTGCAGTGACCCCAGTATCGGGGAGGATCGGATCTGGATCATGTGACCTGTGAGAGGGTGGCGGACACCTTACGCAGAGTGCAGAAACCCGTCCACCCAAGGAAGGGTTAATGGCAGCGTGATTGCCTCTTCAGAGCGGCACAGAGAGCTGTGATTTCAATTCATGTCAGCGCTGAACTGGAGACGCGATACACGGCGAGCGCCATGGCGCATTAAATATTTACGCCGCCATCTGCTTTCATGTTCCCCGGCCTTGGAGCTGAAGCTGGGATGTCGCCTGTTGTGTGCACGGGGGAGGGGGGCGATCAGTGGCCTCTAGAGGGGGTTATCTGCGCAGGGCGGGTGTGGCCCCGGGTCAGGACCCCAGACAAGTGTCCACCGGACATTATATAATACTAGCAGAAGGACGCGGCTTCGCACGGATATATGTCATCTATCTCATTTAATGTGTGTCGGTAAAAGATATCGACAGTATCCCCCACAACAGTGACCTATACAGCCCCCCGCCCCTTAACACTGATCCCCCCACTTTAAAATGGGACCTCCACAGCAGCCCATCCCCTTAACTTTGACCTTCACAGCAGCCCGCCCCTTTAACAGTGGGTTTCACAGCACCCCACTCCCTTGACAGTGACCTCCTCAGGGGCCCGCCCCCTTAACAGTGACCTATACAGCGCCCTGCCCCTTTAATGCTGGGGCTACATGACGACATGTGTTGTGCGGCATTTTGTCCCAACAATTTTTATAATGATGGTCTACGGCGTTCCCCTGCGACATGTGACTGCTACATCTAAGATGGAACTGTCGCAGCGCAACGCCATAGACTATCATTATAAGAATGGTCGCGCGACACTTGCAGCAGTGTAGTTGTGCCCTATGTGTCGTGCAGCTCTAGCATAAGGCTGACCTACAGCAGTGAAGAAAAATGGCTGGGTTGTTATGGAAACCGAGAGTAAAACTGTGTGTATGTGGAGACTAAGGGCCTGCGAGCTCCTATTGGCTGATAAGGGTCATGTGACCGTGTGTATGGCAGTTGGGATATGAGTGAAAGACTTGCAGGCTTGTATTGGCTAATGCAGGTCATATTTTGGGAATATCTCAGGAGCGGTGCGTCCTAGAGAGCGGAGGCCCGGTCTAGAACCTTCCCGGGCACCTGATGGACCTGTGCGCCAGCTTTGGTGAAGATCGGTTCAGTCGTTTGGTTGCGCATAAAGAACAGACAGATGTTGGGACAGAGAGACAGACAGGAACTGATTGTGTAGCAGCATGTCACCTCCACAGTATTCATTCCCAGATAGTGAGTGATATGCGCTACAGAGCAATATGTGTGCAGCAAAATCAGTCGGAGCATCCACACTCCATGCAGGAGGACCCCCACAAGATGTCTCTTCAGGTAGCAAGGGATGTGTATACCAAGTGTCGATGAAATCGATGGTTGCGTTTTTGAGTGATCGCGGAACATACATACATACACACATACAGTGCCTTGCAAAAGTATTCACCCCCTTTTTTTGTGTTTTGGTGCCTCGCATCCTGGAAGTAACATGGATTGTTTGAGGATTTGCATCATGTAATTTACAGAACCTGCCGACAACTGTGAAGATGTTTATTTTATTTTATTTTTATTGTGAAGCAAACAACAAATAGGACAAAATACCAGAAAAGGTCAATGTGCGGAACTATTCACCCCCTACAGTCAGTACTCTGTGGAGCCCCTTCTGCAGCAATCACAGCTCCAAGTCGCTCTGGAGAAGTCTCTAGGAGCAGTCGCCACATCTGACCGCTGGGATTGTTGCCCGTTCCTCCTTGCAGAACGGCTCCGGCTCCTTCAGGTCGGATGTTTGCGCTTGTGAACAGCGATCTTTACCTCTGACCACAGATCTTCTATCGGATTGAGATCTGGGCTGTGACTCGGCCGTTACAACACATTTACAGGTCTCCCCTTAAAGGGCTTCTGTCGCTCCACTAAACTCATTATTATTTTTTTTGTCTCCTTAAAGCGAACCTTTCACCAGGATTTCACTTAATAAACTATCACCAGTACCTTACAGATTATCCTCATTATGTTCCCATACATTCTTGTGCCGCTTTCCTGGGATGTATACACCCTGTACAGAATTATTAGGCAAATGAGTATTCTGACCACATCATCCTCTTTATGCATGTTGTCTTACTCCAAGCTGTATAGGCTCGAAAGCCTACTACCAATTAAGCATATTAGGTGATGTGCATCTCTGTAATGAGAAGGGGTGTGGTCTAATGACATCAACACCCTATATTAGGTGTGCATAATTATTAGGCAACTTCCTTTCCTTTGGCAAAATGGGTCAAAAGAAGGACTTGACAGGCTCAGAAAAGTCAAAAATAGTGAGATATCTTGCAGAGGGATGCAGCACTCTTAAAATTGCAAAGCTTCTGAAGCGTGATCATCGAACAATCAAGCGTTTCATTCAAAATAATCAACAGGGTCGCAAGAAGCGTGTGGAAAAACCAAGGCGCAAAATAACTGCCCATGAACTGAGAAAAGTCAAGCGTGCAGCTGCCAAGATGCCACTTGCCACCAGTTTGGCCATATTTCAGAGCTGCAACATCACTGGAGTGCCCAAAAGCACAAGGTGTGCAATACTCAGAGACATGGCCAAGGTAAGAAAGGCTGAAAGACGACCACCACTGAACAAGACACACAAGCTGAAACGTCAAGACTGGGCCAAGAAATATCTCAAGACTGATTTTTCTAAGGTTTTATGGACTGATGAAATGAGAGTGAGTCTTGATGGGCCAGATGGATGGGCCCGTGGCTGGATTGGTAAAGGGCAGAGAGCTCCAGTCCGACTCAGACGCCAGCAAGGTGGAGGTGGAGTACTGGTTTGGGCTGGTATCATCAAAGATGAGCTTGTGGGGCCTTTTCGGGTTGAGGATGGAGTCAAGCTCAACTCCCAGTCCTACTGCCAGTTTCTGGAAGACACCTTCTTCAAGCAGTGGTACAGGAAGAAGTCTGCATCCTTCAAGAAAAACATGATTTTCATGCAGGACAATGCTCCATCACACGCGTCCAAGTACTCCACAGCGTGGCTGGCAAGAAAGGGTATAAAAGAAGAAAATCTAATGACATGGCCTCCTTGTTCACCTGATCTGAACCCCATTGAGAACCTGTGGTCCATCATCAAATGTGAGATTTACAAGGAGGGAAAACAGTACACCTCTCTGAACAGTGTCTGGGAGGCTGTGGTTGCTGCTGCACGCAATGTTGATGGTGAACAGATCAAAACACTGACAGAATCCATGGATGGCAGGCTTTTGAGTGTCCTTGCAAAGAAAGGTGGCTATATTGGTCACTGATTTGTTTTTGTTTTGTTTTTGAATGTCAGAAATGTATATTTGTGAATGTTGAGATGTTATATTGGTTTCACTGGTAAAAATAAATAATTGAAATGGGTATATATTTGTTTTTTGTTAAGTTGCGTAATAATTATGCACAGTAATAGTCACCTGCACACACAGATATCCCCCTAAAATAGCTACAACTAAAAACAAACTAAAAACTACTTCCAAAAATATTCAGCTTTGATATTAATGAGTTTTTTGGGTTCATTTAGAGCATGGTTCTTGTTCAATAATAAAATTAATCCTCAAAAATACAACTTGCCTAATAATTCTGCATTCCCTGTATTGATGAAAAAAACGACTTATAAAGTCCTTGTCTCCAGCTCCTGCAGTCACGATAGAAGTCAAGGGGGTAGCCCTTCCCTCACTCCGGGCTGTAACTCCCCTGCCCTAACCCCTCCTCTAAGCAGTGTAACTGACACCCGACTCAGTCGCCGGGACCGCGCTTGTACAGGCGGCGCATGCGCCGTTGGACTCGAGCACGATCCTGTAACTGAATCGCGCATGCGCCGTCCCCGATGCCTGCGATTCAGTTACAGGATCGCGCTCGAGTCCGACGGCGCATGCGCCGCCTGTACAAGCGCGGTCCCGGCGACTGAGTCGGGTGTCAGTTACACTACTTAGAGGCGGGGTTAGGGAGTGAGGGAAGGGCTACCCCCTTGACTTCTAGCGTGACTTCAGGAGCTGGAAACGAGGACTTTATAAGTCCTTTTTTTTTCATGAATATCCATCCCAGGAAAGCGGCACAAGAATGTATGGGAACACAATGAGGATGATCTATAAGGTACTGGTAATAGTTTATTAAGTGAAATCCTGGTGAAAGGTTCGCTTTAAAATCCTTCTGCTGCGATTTCTCAATATATCGGGCTATTACTCCGTTTGGTTCAGTAGTTATATAAATAAACTGACTTTTATAATATGCAAATTACCTCTCTAGCAGCAGGTAGGGCGGTTACCGCATCCTCCACTCATAGTGACGCCCCCTCCTCGTGTTGATTGACAGGACCAGCGCATGCGCTTGTTCTCTGCTGGCCCTATCTGCGTTTTAAATCTCACGCCGGTGTTCAGTTGGCGCAGGCGCACTGAGTGGAGGACGCTCGCTCGGCCACTCCATCCTCAGTGTGCCTGCGCCGATGACGTCACATGTACACCTGGCGCAGGCGCACTGAGGATGGAGCGGCCGAGCGAGCGTCCTCCACTCAGTGCGCCTGCGCCAACTGAAGACCGTCGCGAGATTTAAAACGCAGACAGGGCCAGCAGAGAACGAGCGCGTGCGCTGGTCCTGTCAATCAACATGAGGAGGGGGCGTCACTACGAGTGGAGGATGCGGCTGCTAGAGAGGTAATTTGCATATTATAAAAGTCAGTTTTTTTATATAACTACTGAACCAATCGGAGTAATAGTCCTATATATGGAGAAATCGCAGCAGAAGGATTTTAAGGAGACAAAAAAAAAAAAGGAGTTTAGTGGAGCGACAGAAGCCCTTTAAACCCCTCAAGTGTTGCTTTAGGCCTCTTTCACACTTGCGTTGTCCGGATCCGGCGTGTACTCCATTTGCCGGAATTACACGTCGGATCCGGAAAAACGCAAGTGAACTGAAAGCATTTGAAGACGGATCCGTCTTCAAAATGCGTTCGGTGTTACTATGGCAGCCAGGACGCTATTAAAGTCCTGGCTGCCATAGTGGGAGTGGGGGAGCAGTATACTTACAGTCTGTGCGCTCCAGAATGACGTCACTCTGGAGCGCCCGGGCAGCCGCATGGACGGTAAGTACACTGCTCCCCCGCTCCCCACTACACTTTACCATGGCTGCCGGGACTTTAGCGTCCCGGCAGCCATGGTAACCATTCAGAAAAAGCTAAACGTCGGATCCGGTAATGCTCCGAAACGACGTTTAGCTTAAGGCCGGATCCGGATGAAATCCTTTCAATGGGCATTAATTCCGGATCCGGCCTTGCGGCAAGTCTTCAGGATCTTTGGCCGGAGCAAAAAGCGCAGCATGCTGCGGTATTTTCTCCGGCCAAAAAACGTTCCGGTCCTGAACTGAAGACATCCTGATGCATCCTGAACGGATTTCTCTCCATTCAGAATGCATTAGGATAAAACTGATCAGGATTCTTCCGGCATAGAGCCCCGACGACGGAACTCTATGCCGGAAGACAAGAACGCAGGTGTGAAAGAGCCCTAAGGAATGGGTGTTTGGGGTCATTGTCCTGCTGGAAGGTGACCCTCCGTCCTGGCCTCAGATCACGCACAGAGTGGGGCAGGTTCTGCTGAAGAATACCCCTGTATTTAGCACCATCCATCTTTCCCTCAGCTCTGACCAGTTTCCCAGTCCCCCCAGTATGATGCTGCCACCACCATGTCTCACTGTGGGGACGGTGCTCTTTGGGTGAGGTGATGTGTTGGGTTTGCTCCAGACATAGCGTTTTCTTTGATGGCCGAAAAGTTACATTTTAGTCTCCTCAGACCGGAGCCCCTTCCTCCATACATTTTGGGGTCTCCTCAGACCGGAGCCCCTTCCTCCATACATTTTGGGGTCTCCTCAGACCAGAGCCCCTTCCTCCATACATTTTGGGGTCTCCCACAGGCCTTTTTACTCACAACGTGCCTTTTTGTTTCTAGCTGACAGTAATGGCTTCTTCTGGCCGCTCTGCCATAAAGCCCAACTCTATGGAGCGTACGGCTTATTGTCGTCCTCTGTACAGATCCTCCAGTCTCTGCTGTGGAACTCTGCAGCTCCTCCAGGGTCACCTCAGGTCTCTGTGCTGCCTCTCTGAATAATGCCCTCCTTGCCCGGTCCGTGGTTTTGGTGGGCGGCAGTCTCTTGGCAGGTTTGCTGTTGTGCCATGTTCTTTCCATTTGGTTATGATAGATTTGATGGAGCTCCTGGGGATCCTCACAGATTTGGATATTTTTTTGTACTTCTCCACAACATTGTCCCTTCCTTGTTTGGAGAGTTCCTCGGTCTTCATGGCAGTGTTTGGGCAGTGATGCCTCTTGCTTAGGTGTTGCAGCCTCTGGTGTGTATATGTAATGACAGGTCATGTGACACTTAGATTGCACACAGGTGACATCATCTCACTAATTGTGACTTCTGAAGGTGATTGGTTGCACCAGAGCTTTTTATGGGCTTCCTAACAAAGGGGGTGAATACATACGCACAGGACAATTTTCGGTTTTCTATTTCTAAACAATAGTTTTATTTATATATTTTTCTCCTTTCACTTCACCGACTCAGACGATTGTGTTCTGATCCATCACATAACATTCAGATGAACAAAACATTGAACTTAAGGCTGTAATGTAACAAAATATGAAAAAGTCAAGGGGGTGAATACTTTTGCAAGGCACTGTATATACGTCCTTCTTTATATATATAGATTACATGATGATTGGCGCCAGTCATCTTTACCCTACATTATACCACAACTCCCAGCATCCATCCGACAGGAGGAGTCCTAACATATCCCCTAGTCTAGGGCCCTGGTGACTATCCTGGATATTGTGCAGTCCCATGTAAATGAGGCTTCAGCTCAGAAGCTCTGCAATTGTCCAGTAGCCTTTCTGTTTTACTTCCTTGCTGTTTTCAAGAGCTCTGCTTGCTGACGGTGAGTGGAGACCTTCTTGTTTACTGCCCTGACCTAATACTTCTCACAGCTGAGCAGCTGGTACAGTGTACATGTCAGCCGCACAGATCTCACTCCTGTGCAGATGGTTTGTTACAATGTATCATCCTGAAGTGCAGACTGTTCAGCAGACTGACACATTGTAACAGATCAGTGACGTGTGAATGTATTGTGCGCCAGGATTGATTGAAGCTGGATGTGAACATCACGCACAGAACGTGAATTTCCCATCATCCTGAACGCGGAACGTTCTCCTCCCCCTGGAGGCGATCTGAGCTTTGCCGCAGCCATTTATATCACCGGCAGCTGGAAAGATCTGAAATGGACCGATTAAAGCATACGTAAGGAGCGCGGCGTGCGCGAGGAGAGGAGGCGATTCTGGAGGCTCGTACGCCCGACCATCACACCAACATATAATGCAGTGGCCGATGGACCACTGTTGTCTCTGACATTGTGATCCACGGCCGGCCAAAAATACAAGGAGGCGGTGAGGTGGCCATTTGTGTTTCCTAAACCGGCGCCCTCATCGGCCAGTTACCTCCGCCATCTATAACCCCCCACCAGAAGGCCGCGCTCTCGCCAATACCGACCCGTTTCCTGCTGCTGAGGAATCTGTCTGATATGCAGTCTATTTCAATCACTGAAAGGGTTAATGAGATGTCCAAGCCGCTGGTTACCGGAATTGGGCCAAACCGCAATACCAGACACGGCCATAGACAGGAGGGGCGCTGGTTCTGGAGAGAAAGTAAAACCTCAGCATAAAGGCTCGTTCACACGACCGTTGCCCCTCCGTGCCCGTGCTGTGGACCGCAAATTGCAGTCCGCAATGCACGTGCACCGACCGTGGGCCAGCCGCATGCAGATCGCGGACCCAATGAACTTGAATGGGTCCACGATCCGTCCGTTCCCCAAAAAGATAGAGCAAGTTCTATCTTTTTGCGGTGCAGAGGCACGGAACCACAGGAAGCACTCCGTAGTGCTTCCGTGGGGTTCCATTCCATGCTTCCGTTCCGTACCGCATCTCCGGATTTGCGGACCCATTGAAGTGAATGGGTCCACATCCGTTATGAGCTCATGCCCACGAACGTAAGGGCTCCTTGCCCCTTCTGCGGACCGCAAATTGCGGTCTGCAATGCACGTGCACCGACCGTGGGCCAGCCGCATGCAGATCGCGGACCCAATGAACTTGAATGGGTCCACGATCCGTCCGTTCCCCAAAAAGATAGAGCAAGTTCTATCTTTTTGCGGTGCAGAGGCACGGAACCACAGGAAGCACTCCGTAGTGCTTCCGTGGGGTTCCATTCCATGCTTCCGTTCCGTACCGCATCTCCGGATTTGCGGACCCATTGAAGTGAATGGGTCCACATCCGTTATGAGCTCATGCCCACGAACGTAAGGGCTCCTTGCCCCTTCTGCGGACCGCAAATTGCGGTCTGCAATGCACGTGCACCGACCGTGGGCCAGCCGCATGCAGATCGCGGACCCAATGAACTTGAATGGGTCCACGATCCGTCCGTTCCCCAAAAAGATAGAGCAAGTTCTATCTTTTTGCGGTGCAGAGGCACGGAACCACAGGAAGCACTCCGTAGTGCTTCCGTGGGGTTCCATTCCATGCTTCCGTTCCGTACCGCATCTCCGGATTTGCGGACCCATTGAAGTGAATGGGTCCACATCCGTTATGAGCTCATGCCCACGAACGTAAGGGCTCCTTGCCCCTTCTGCGGACCGCAAATTGCGGTCTGCAATGCACGGGCACCGACCGCGGGACAGCCGCATGCGGATTGCAGAACCCATTCAGTTGAATGGGGTCCTCGATCCGCATCAGACGGTCCGCACCACAAAAAAGTAGGTGCGGAGGCATGGCCAGAAACGCCACGGAAGCATTCCGTAGTGCTTCCGTGGGGTTCCTATCCGTGCTTCCACACCACATCTCCGGGTTTGCAGGCCCATTCAAGTGAATGGGTCCGTATCCATGATGCGGGGTGCACACGTATCCATGATGCGGTGCCCCGTGTATTTCGGCCCGCAATACGTCCACGGTGGGGCAACGGCCGTGTGCATGAGCCCCAACTGAAAAGGTGCCTGTGAGGGAGGGAATGCTGCCCCCTAGGGGCACGGATGTAGCTAGGTCTGTCACCCTGTCATGTGACCCCCCGATTCAGGGCGGCCGCTCACCCCATAGAAGTCAATGGTGCTTGGTATGGGAGTTATGTGACGAGCGGTGAGTGCAGGGGGAGAGGTGCAGGGTTGGTGACTGCTCATGGTTCTCGTGCCGAGCTGCGCAATGTTCTGCAGATGTCAGAGGGTGTGAGGGCCTGCAGGCTGTAATTGTGAGACCACGCCGGGGCCACTCGGCGTAAAGATGGAGACCGTGATCAGACGTAAAGCCTCCGAAACCTCAACATTAATGAGAAGAGAGGGAATCGCATGATGTCACCGCTGATCTCTAGTGAATGGATAGGCGGCATTCTCAGTGATGTCACCGCTGATCTTTAGTGATGGATAGGCGGCATTCTCAGTGATGTCACCGCTGATCTCTAGTGATGGATAGGCGGCATTCTCAGTGATGTCACCCCTGATCTCTAGTGATGGATAGGCAGCATTCTCAGTGATGTCACCGCTGATCTCTAGTGAATGGATAGGCGGCATTCTCAGTGATGTCACCGCTGATCTCTAGTGATGGATAGGCGGCATTCTCAGTGATGTCACCGCTGATCTCTAGTGAATGGATAGGCTGCATTCTCAGTGATGTCACCGCTGATCTCTAGTGATGGATAGGCGGCATTCTCAGTGATGTCACCGCTGATCTCTAGTGATGGATAGGCGGCATTCTCAGTGATGTCACCGCTGATCTCTAGTGATGGATAGGCGGCATTCTCAGTGATGTCACCGCTGATCTCTAGTGATGGATAGGCGGCATTCTCAGTGATGTCACCGCTGATCTCTAGTGAATGGATAGGCTGCATTCTCAGTGATGTCACCGCTGATCTCTAATGATGGATAGGCGGCATTCTCAGTGATGTCACCGCTGATCTCTAGTGATGGATAGGCGGCATTCTCAGTGATGTCACCGCTGATCTCTAGTGATGGATAGGTGGCATTCTCAGTGATGTCACCGCTGATCTCTAGTGATGGATAGGCTGCATTCTCAGTGATGTCACCGCTGATCTCTAGTGATGGATAGGCGGCATTCTCATTAATGTCACCGCTGATCTCTAGTGAATGGATTCCAGTTTTGCTCTGTGCAGATGGACCAGAGGCTGCACTGTGTTCTGCTCCACCTGCTGTATCTCCTGTCTGAGAGGAAGAGGTTAATCATTTTGGTGCCGGTCGTAACGTTCGCCAGTTTCAGCTACTTCAGTTGATTTTTGCAATGAATATTCATTGGTCTGAGCGCGAATTATGTCAAGAGGTCGCAGTCGCGGCGTTGGCGATATTTTCATTATTTAGTCGTAAAATTTGCTCTTTTTCCGCCAATTTTTCTCCCATATTTATAGGGACTGTGCTGCGTTAACCCTGCGGACTCCGCGGTGCAGGGAAAGTGGTGAAAATCACCCTAGGAGGGCAGGGGCTGTATGGGCAGCCGCCTGGCACTGAGCAGCGCAGTTGCCCCAGTTCAGGACCCGCAGAACTTTTCCAGTTTGTGGTGAATTTCCCGCCGTTACGTTCCGCTGACGTGCCGATTTCTCACTTCCTCCCTTTGTTACATTGTGTTCTCCTGACTGTAACATCGGGGTCCCTCTGAGAACTGTCGTGGCTAGCCTCCCGTCCAGGTGGCTCCTCATTACATCCAATCATCCCGCCATTCATCATACAACACGGATGCAACACGTGATCTGGGAGGTTATGTGAACCTCCTGCCGGTGCACGTCCTATAGGGTCCGGGACATACATACTGGTCCAATATATCATTAACGGCATATAGCGCCAGACTCCGGGACCATAGAGGCCGACACTGATCACGTGTACAGGAGGCAGTATTATAGTAGTTATATTCTTGTACATAGGAGCAGTATTATAGTAGTTATATTCTTGTACATAGGAGCAGTATTATAGTAGTTATATTCTTGTACATAGGAGCAGTATTATAGTAGTTATATTCTTGTACATAGGAGCAGTATTATAGTAGTTATATTCTTGTACATAGGGGCAGTATTATAGTAGTTATATTATTGTACATAGGAGGCAGCATTATAGTAGTTATATTCCTGTACATAGGAGCAGTATTATAGTAGTTATATTCTTGTACATAGGAGCAGTATTATAGTAGTTATATCCCTGTACATAGGAGGCAGTATTATAGTAGTTATATTCTTGTACATAGGAGCAGTATTATAGTAGTTATATTCTTGTACATAGGAGCAGTATTATAGTAGTTATATTCTTGTACATAGGAGCAGTATTATAGTAGTTATATTCTTGTACATAGGAGACAGTATTATAGTAGTTATATTCTTGTACATAGGAACAGTATTATAGTAGTTATATTCTTATACATAAGAGGAGTATTATAGTAGTTATATTCTTGTACATAGGAGGCAGTATTATAGTAGTTATATTCTTGTACATAGGAGCAGTATTATAGTAGTTATATTCTTGTACATAGGAGCAGTATTATAGTAGTTATATTCTTGTACATAGGAGCAGTATTATAGTAGTTATATTCTTGTACATAGGAGACAGTATTATAGTAGTTATATTCTTGTACATAGAAGCAGTATTATAGTAGTTATATTCTTGTACATAGG